>NW_006921758.1:403842-429212 GCF_000298275.1 Orycteropus afer afer | reverse complement strand
CACAGGTTCAACTACTCAGTCACTCTGGGTAGCTGGCTGTGACCAAGAAGTGACTACAACTTTGTCCCTTGTCAGCTCTACTATACACCTGGGAATTTATATCATCATGTATGATATTCTTGATGTCATACCACACTCATCTGGTCACTGGTGTTCAATGCATGAAATCTATTCTTGAAATGGTCTCTAAATTCCAGTGAGATATACTCAAGGTTGTATTTTGGCTCTCATGGATTTGTTTTAATTTTCTTCAACTTCAACTCAAACTTGCATGTGAGCAACTGATGGTCTGTTCTACAGGTGGTCCCTGCCTTGTTCTGACTGATAATATCGAGCTTCTCCATCATCTCTCTCTACAGATGTAGTGCTTTGACTCCTGTGTATTCCATTTGGTTGAGGTCCACATGTATAGCTGCCGTTTCTATTTTGAAGAAAGATATCTCCAATGAGTAGGTTTTTTGGTCTTACAAAACTCCATCATGCAATTTCTGGTGTAGTTTCCATCACCAAGGCCATATTTTCCAACTACTGATCCTTCTTGTTTCCAACTTTGGCATTCCAATCACCAGTAATTATCAATGCATCTTGATTGATTGTTTGATTAGTTTCAGACTGCAGAAGCTGTTAATATTCTTCAATTTGTTCATTTTTGGCATTAGTGGTTGATGTGTAAATGTGAATAATTATATTAACTGGTCTTTTTTGTATATGTATAGATATTATCTTATCATTGACAGTACTTTACTTCAGGATAGGTCTTGAAATGTTCTTTTGACAATGTTCTTTGACAACGAATGCAACATTGTTTCTCTCCAATTTGTCACTCATGGCATCATCCACTCACTCACTGCCATCCAGTCGGATCCGACTCATAGCAACCCCTCCTTGGGCTTCCAAGGCAGTATCACTATGGAAGTAGATCGCCCAATCTTCCTTCTGAAAAGCGACTGGTGGATTTGAACAGCCAGCCTTCTGGTTAGCAGTCAAATGCCTTAGGCACTACACCACCAGAGCTTCCATTCATGGCATAGTGGACCAGGAATGTGATTGTCTGATTCAAAATGGCCAATACCAGTCCTTTCCAGCTTACTAATGCCAGGACATTGATCTTCAAGCTTTCCATTTCATTTTTGACAACTTCCAATTTTCCTAGATTCATCTTTTGTATATTCCACATTCCAATTGCAAATGGATGTTTGCAGCTATTTCTTCTCATTTTGAGTCATATACCTGTGCTATAACTTAATATAACCAAGAGGTGGATGACTAGCAATGCATGAAATCACAATATATTTTTTATTAATTTTTATTAGCTAATGTTGATGTTGTTATGTCCCGTCAAGTCAGACCTGACTCATAGCGACCCCTCCTTGGGTTTCCGAGGTGGTATCACTACAGAAGTAGATTGCCCAACCTTCCTTCTGAGGAGTGGCTGGTGGGTTTGAACCACCAGCCTTCAGGTTAGCAGTCAAGTGCCTTAGGCGCTACGCTACCAGAGGAAATATAAAAGAATAACAAGAACAGAAATCTATATTTAGATCCTTAACTTTGCATCTATTTTACCTATTACACAGGATAAAATGTATGTTACTGAAGGAACATTTACATGAATGAAAGATAGAATTCACACTTGCACCAAATACAACATCTTAATAAAACTGTATCGTCAGAGATCATATACAGACGTTAACTGAATCACTGTTTTAATGTGTTGCTCTCAGCCTGAAGAAGGTGATATATTTCAAAATAAGTACAAAATAAAACTCCAACATGAATAATCAGAACCTAGATTTGATTGGGCTCAGGTATAGCAAGAATCGTGGGGCTGGCACAGGACTGGGCAATGTTTAATTCTGCTGTACACAGGGTCACTATGAGTCAGAGATGACTTGATGGCACCTAACAACAACAACAACAGATTGAGAAAGAGAGAAGAGTGTAGCTAACATTTACTGAGCACCTACTTCATGTGTTAGGAATTTCTCATACTTAATACACTATACCTTTAATAGAGAGCATTATATTCTCCAGCTTTAGAAGTTAAGAAAACGGGACAGAGCATTGAACGTTTAGAATTCAAAGTAAAGTCTTGGATGAATTTTAAGTACAACTAAATGGAGGCGCTCTAACAGCAAAAGGGCTAGCCTCTTTTGCTTGCTAGTTCTTTACTAAATTCGCTTTCGTCCAAGACTTTAATTGGTACTGTAGTGACAACATACCACTTTGAGCTACCAGTAAGTACCAAATGGAAGTCAAAATAGAGCTTTTCCCATGCTTCTCACCACATAGGATATCACATAGTTGTCAAGTAATTGCTCAAGTAACTGAGTATCAGAGACATAATCAGGTATTTTTTAACTCAAAATGAACTTTAATCCATAGGAAATTGGCATATACTTGTAGAATACAATCCGTTACTACCATCACTACCATCCCCTACATCCACTGTTTCTTTCTTTTTTTTTTAATGGCCTCAGTTTCAAAATATTTAACGTATTCTTTAAATGTATTAATTATTTCCTTATTTCTATGGAAATAAGATACTCCTTATTATTACTATGCTGCCCTTACTCAGTGTTACTTGCCTATAAAGTATGATCCGAATGATACTGGAAAAAATCCTGTACTTAATAAATATTCCCCTGGCTATTTCCTTGGTATTTGCAATCCCTGTAACTGGACAATCTTTCTCTAAGGTCCTTAACAGTCACAGTAAACAGCAAAACTACATAAATAACATGTAGATAGAGAATTAAACCATATGAGCCATTAACACCTATTAATTAACTAGTTTATGCGTGAGAGGCTAAATTGGGCCAATGGGACAGGATTTTGGAAGGATCAGTCAAAGCAAACTGGGCCCAGACTAAACTTTAGGGTCCTGATCAGGAAAGTATTCCAAAGAACTATATAGCTAGAGTAGGAATAGAGGAAATGACCCAAAATCACCTCTCTAATTGAAAAATCAGAACAGGTCTAATCTTGCCTCCATTTTAAAGACAATGAAATTGAATATGGAAAAATCATATAGTCCTACTGTAATGTCCCAACTCAGTCCAGCTAAAAGGGACTCAGAGACTGATTATGCCCAAGGTCTGACCATTAAGCTCACCATTTCTCCCCCTTTAAATATCTGAATTCATTATTTTTAAAGAAAAGGTTAGGTCTTTGCTTCATATTTTTAAACACTTCATTTTACTCTTCCACTAAAAGCAACTTCTCATGCAAATGAACACTTGGTTTAACTGAAGATCATTAAATAACTTCTTCACATCTAAAATCTTTCTCATAAATGTCAGGTATAAGTGGTTATTTATGTTACATTACACACGGAAAATAAACAACAACAAAGACCCTACTCACATTTGAGAATCATTTATTATTCCAAGTCCCCAAGCTCCCCAAAATGGGAAATGCAATAACAAGACTGATCATAATTGGATTAAGAACCATAATTCTTTAATTCACTCATCAAATTGGGACATTTGGAACAGTTTATTTACTGAGTTGTTTAGACAGTTCTGTGTGGTGTTTTTTAAGATCAACCAAAGTACCTTTCTGAAAGAAGTTTCAGATCCCAAATCATTAACATATGAAAACCAAATGTAGACAATTTACAAATGGGTGTTTTAAAACAATGTTTGGAACAAAATTAGACTTTTATTTTATTAACTATCTACAAATCTAAGTTCAGGATATAGTTTATTTGAAACAGCCAAGTACTTTCTTCGCCCTTAGAATAAGTCTACATTCCCACACCAAAAAATTGTGGCGAATATGTAAGGGAATGCACTGACTTCAGGCCTAGACAAATTAAGTTTTCCAGATTGTTCTCAAAATTCTAATTACAGCATTCTGTACCACTGGAGTTGATCTGATATTGGATTAATCATCCAGGTTATGCCAATCAATCCAACAAATATACCTGCTGGAAATCTAAACTTGGTCAATTAGAACTCTACGTTATTTGAAATTCAGTGTACTTTAGATTACTGAAAACAAGTCTTATCCTGCCCTCAATATTACTTTTAAAAAAAATAATAATCTGAACATATCTTTAAACTAAATATTACTTATCACTATGAATAGAGTTCTTACAAGATAGCATATTCTTTTAAACATTGTGTATTTTTAATTTACTTTGTAACATAATTTTTTCAAACGTTTCAATTCATTCCTTTAACTTGAAACTGAAAAATTTAAATTCACCCTACAGCTCATGCCTTACCCCCAACAATGGCTAAATAAGTAATAAAAGCTGTCATACCTGTGTATTAACTTCACTCTTTTATTATTTACGATTTACTCCACACACTCCATAGATAGAATTTTGCAAGCATATATTCATTTTTTTTTCCTTTTACAAAACCATGTGTTAGCCTCAACAGGATGTGCATTTACATGTATAGAACTAAGTTAACTTGAAATAACCACTGGATCTCAAATGCCTGGTTATTTACCAAAAAAGTTCAGGAGTTTTGAATACTGTATATAACATACCAGTCAACCAGAATTGTTTAAACTCAGCCACAAATCCAACACAGGGTCTCTGTATAAAAGGGGTGCAGATTTAAGCTTTCAGGTCTGTGTCAGATTGGTTCAATATTTTCCATTCAAAAAGGCTACAAACAGAGATTTTTCAAATCTCAGAAGCAAAAAAAAAACCCTGCTAAATCTTCATATATAAATTGTTAGAAGACCACTGAAAAGAAAGAAAAAAAGAAAGAATTTCAAGGGAGTATACTACTATATAATTAACACAAATAACTAAATAATTATGCGCATCCCTTCCCACCCCCACAATTAAATGTTTTTAAACAACTCATGTGATGAAAGATCTACCTTTTAGGCAAACAAAAGCAATCTCAGTTTAAGGATTTAAGCTGTATTGCATCAGTTTTAAGTGATGCTTATGATTTTATCTTGGATAGTTCTGAGGACTAAACAGTTGATGACATAATTTGCCAGAGAATTTGCACAATGCCTAAGAGAACTCTCAGTGTATGTACTTATGATTTTAAATCATTGTGGCTGAATTTATCTAGGCTTCAGCCTCAGAGCTATATTTAAATCAGGAGGAAGCACCCCCAGAAACTGTATTCTATGTATCTGCATTGGAAACCAGATTCCTACCCTATCTGAGCTAAAAGAGTTCATGTACAGCTGAATTCCTTTAAAATTAGACAGATCAAAATTAAGCAGTTCTGTAAGGAGTCAAAAGAAATTGTCCTCCTTTTAAATGCTATAAAACTTGAAAAACATTTCCGTATACTTTAAAACCATCTGGGCCTTAACCTAATCATTCTTGGCAATTCAGCCTCACTTCTGTAATCCTGATCAAAAACTCTCCTCTAGTTTTTCTGATTGAAATGTCCATTGCCTATAAATCTCCCACATGCCTACTTCACTGGCCTGTGTGTGTGTGTGTGTGTGTGTGTGAGGGTACTAGGGGCTATTATTTATGAGCAGCAAGAAAACAAATCACTCTGTCTAGTCCCTTTGCAGATTCCCACACTTATTACCCAAAATCCCACAGATTTCCCTTGGTCTTGTCCTTAAGAAAAGAACTATGCTGATCCCAAAAGCCATCCCCAGGGACATCTGCTCATGCCCTTCTTAACAAACTACTCTGGATATCTGGATATTCTGAGGATCTCAATTGGGTTAGAACAAATCCCTGAACTTTTCTGGAAAAGTACAGTTGCCTGCCACCAAAAGTGCCTGGATTGGTTGCCATTGAGAGTATCGCTCTGCATATTCACAGAATTCTTCATTTTGACCTGCTTTAGTTGAGAAGGGAAGACATTAAAATGAATTCACATTCCTCACACTTTGAATTTAGTCACAAGGCCAGAGTCTTCTGATAATCACCAGGGTCAATCTATTTATTAATGCATCTGCTTTGCAAAGTGTAAGAAAAATGACCATTAAAATGTAAACATTTGCTCTACAATGCCTCGTGTGCATCCGATGTCACCAGATCAATACTCAACAAACTGCTATCAAACGCAAACATTTCCAAATCCAATTTGATTTCAACTCTTTTAACCTCTCTTCCTTGCCTCTTATTTCTGTAGCCCTAACATGCAAGGAAGATTTCCCAAACCCGCGCTTAAAGTGGCACAACACGTGAGTGATCTTCACTTTGTACACTAAGGGGTGTGTATGTGTGGGGGGTGTTGTAGCTGCAATTAAAATAAAGCTTCCGGTCTCTGAAATCTCAAGACTCCTGAAGGATGAGACTTGTTTTCCAAATTCCTTGGGCGGGTGGGGGGGTGGTAGGGAGAGGGATTATGGAAAGCGAAACAAAAAGACGTTGAGGGGGAGTGTTAAGGTTGTGGGGCGGGGGGCAATTATATTCTAGGAAAGATAGGGCGGTTCGTCCAACTTTTAGGGTCCGTCCCTTAGCGTTAGCCGAGATGCACGAACTTGTCCAGGATTCTCCCCGCACTCCTGCCCTCATCTCGCATCACCACCTCCACCGCCAACCACTTACAAAACAATACCGGCAACAGTACGCAGGCTCCCCAACAAAAATATAAAGTTAGCCCATTTCCTGATCTGAGAGCAAGCCCACACTGAACAGAAGCCTCCTGGACATACGTCCCCCAGTGATGACAGGGACACTTCAAGTCCCCAGACACTTCTTGCTTCTCCCTTACCCCCAGCCCAGTCCCCCTCCCTCTGTACTTGAGGAAACTCCGGTGCCGGCCCCCTCCCTCCTCTGCCGTGTCTCCAGCTGGAGCCGGGAATCAGTGCTGAGTGGCGGGCACGGCGAGCGGCGGAGGGGAGCTCTGCGCCTTGGAGGTCTGCCCACAACAATATCGGGACGAACAACAAAGTTAAAACGCTGCGATTCACGCACCTTACCCGGTCTCGTTAAGGTCTCCTCTGGCGTGGGATGCAAAGTGGCACAGTGGCGGGCTGGGGGCCCCCGGGAGGAGACTGGAGATGGGTTTTGGTAGCTCGCCTTTTTCACTGTGTGTGTGTGTGTGTGTGTGTGTGTGTGTGTGTGCGCGCGCCCTCGCGCGCGTGTCCCTCTCTCTCCCCGTCTCTTGCTCGCTCGCGCTCCCCGTGTTGCTCTCAAGGACGAGGTGAAATCCCTTTGCTGGTCATGAGGCGGCTTCAGAGACAAACAACACAATGCGAGTGCAAATAACAAAAGGCAAAAAGACAGTAGGAACAATGGGGGAGGCGAGGGCAGCGCACCAGCCGGCGGTCACCGCGGCCCGGCGCCCGCCCGGGGGGGTGCGCAGAGGGCGGAGGCGGGCGCGGAGGTGGCGGGGGCGGTGCCGAGGGCTCCGGCTCCCTCCAGGTCGCCCCGGAGCTCCAGCAAACCCACCCTGACCTCCTTCCAGCAGCTCGCTGCCTGGCAGCCCTCTCGGTCCATCCGAAGGGAAGGAGCCACAGAGTTTTCTTTCGCGTCTGCTGCAGAGTAACTAGATTGTAAATAACGCGGTGATCACCGACACCGTGCAGGAATGTTTTTTTTTTTAAAAAAAAAAAAAAAAAAAACCTGCCCTGCACTTAAAGGAGCGATAAAATGAAATGGCAAGAAGGGAAGAAGGCAGGAGAGGGGCTATCTCTAGATCTCGGTGGAGCTCGAGTCGAACACATCTATAAATACGCATTCATGTTTAGTCAAGTGCCCTTTGTCAACTTCTTCCCGGCTCCGAAACCTCGCCTGCTTCCCTTAAATCATTACCAGGGCCCTTTCTTGCCCCTGTACCCCATTCACAAACAGTAAATCCCACAGGGAGGGTGCGCAGGGGGGTCTGCGGAAGCCCGCGGAACCTTCTGGGAGGCGAGCCGCCGTTTGCCCAGCGCGCAGGCTGGAGCAGGGAGAGGTTCGGTTTTTTAAAGCAGTCGCTGCCTTCCCGAGCCCGGCTCTGTTCCCTCAGGTCCGCGCCGCGGACTTCCGCCGCCGGCTCTAGGCACCCACCCACTCCTCTAGGGGGAAAGAAAAGTTTCAAGGCGCTCTCAGCTCTGCCTCCGGGGTGGTCGAACTCCCGGGTGGGTTGTTTTGCGTGCGAGAAGCCAAAAAAAACAAAGCCCAAGAAGCTGGGAATGATGTTTAGAAGTAAATAATTCTCGACTCTGGGCTTCGAGGCTCCTTCTGCGACACTTGAGTCTGCGCGTGAAGCCGAGAGAGACCCTCAGAGTTACATCACCATCAGAAGAAACTCCGTAGTTATGCTCTGAGCATAAACTGTGGGTCTGATTCAAGTGTGTGCTCTGACAGCTTCTAGGCTGCTCCAGAGCTTATCTCTTCTAATCTTACTTTCATTGACTTAAAACAGCTGCCTGTTTGCCAGGAAAGAAAAAAAAAAAACCTAATAAATCTCAAACCAGGGGGGACAGAGGGACGCTTACAGTGATCTTAGTAGAACTGGTTCAAGAAAAAGGCCTGGAGGAGTTACAGGGCAGGGGGCGGACAGCGGATTTTGAGGAGGAGGATGGAGAAAGAGACTAAGAGAAACAATAATTCGAGCAACATGTTTCTTTTTCTCGCTGTTCCCTGCATTGCTCCTTTTGCATGATGCTGATTTGCGTGTTCTCTTTCCCAATCTCTGTAATTTTCTTCAGACGTTCATCCATTGACTGTGCCGTGTCCCTGGGTACCCCCAGCATTTCCCAGAGTGCAACAACACCACCAGAGGAGATCAATGACCACACTCTGTTTATTCTTCATGCGCCTGGAAGAACAGGGCACTGGAGGAGCCTGGGAGAGAGGCTTAAGGTTTGCCTGTCTCAGTGTGAGCTCGCTCAGACTTTTTCTGGCTCGTTTCAAAAAGGCAGTTCGTAAGCAAATATAGTATCTTAATGCATGCAACACATACCAATCACAATATATTCACCTAGAAAAGTGATACATCCTTTCTCCCACTTTGCACCCTTTGTGCGTTTGTTTCTGGAGGTGGGTTGATAATACCTGAGATTTTGCACTTGTCTAGGGCGGAAACTTTCTGGGGTGTTTGACAATTGATTATTTGGTACCTGTTTTCTAAAAATGGCTAAACACCTTTCCCTGGAACAAAAGTGAGAAATGCAAATCTTAATAACTCAAGGCAAAAATTTCAATGTGTAAGCACAGTTATTATCCACTCCCACAAAGAAAAGCTTCCTTTTCCACAAATATTTGATAGCAAAGAGTCCAGTAATTAAGAGAACAATCAAATAAGCTCAGGGCTTTCGTGGGGACTCTAAATTATCATCTGCTTAGAATTTATAAGCAGTGTAATCATTTGCTGCTTGGATGTAGCTCTAGATATGGCATTCTAAATGTGTACCCTTAAACAATTTGACTATGTTTTCTTATGTATTTAATGAGCGAGACCATGGATGATGATAATAATCAAATGCTGGATCATTGTGGCCTCACCAACTATGTGACAAAGTCTACGTGAATGTGCATAAAACACCTTTCCTATATTATTTTTCCTCAGATTACCTCTATCATGAAAGCTTCAAGTCAGAGCCACCTGTATATATGGCATAATAATTTATCAATAATTGTATTATACTTTGAATTTAAGTGTTATTCTGATCCTAAAGAATTCTTGACATACATTAAATGGTGTACTCTCATAATACATAAGTAGTTGTTTTTCAAATACGCTATTATTATGTCAGGTCCAGTTCGTTAAATTGTGTGCAAGAGACAAATCAGTCTCAGCTACCAACAATAATTGCCCACCCCATATGAAAATATAAAACAGTTGAACAGTGATTGTCATTTACAGTAAATTTTCCCTGGATTTTAATCCCTTTCTCTATATATCCTTGGGAGCTCTGGACTGCTAACCAGAAGGCTGGCAGTTCAAACCCACCAGCTAGAAGAAAGGTTGGGCAATCTACTTCCATAGTGATACCACCTCGGAAACCCAAGGAGGGGTCGCTTTCTCTATATATGCTTAGTGAAACAGAAGAGACAGATGAGTCTTCTCCTGGATCGCAGACCAATCATCAAAAACATGCCTGCTAGCACTGACCCAACCGTGAAGAGCAGTGCCACTTCCTCAGGGTTCAGCTTCTATGGCTTCTTTAGTGTAACAGCTTCTGGGAGGAGCACACTTACTATTGGCCAGGAAAGGCCGACTGGGTAGAGGGGAGAAGGTAGAAGGTTGCTAGCTGCCTGGTGAGATGTTGGTGAAACTTGGATTATGTCAGCCTCTTCTCAGCCACTTACTGTTATTGAAACCACATGCCTTTAGGACTAACCTATTATCGTTATATGGCAAAAGCGTAGCTGATCAAAAAATTCCAGTGGGATGTTTGTTTGTGTTGAGCTTAAAAAAAATAGATATACCCACATTTGAAGTGGAGCCGACACAGTAAATATCAGTGTTGCCGTTTAACAAGTATTTACTATATGCCAGGCTCTAACTCAAGTATTTTATCTCTCCTCATCACAAACATCCAAGAAATGTCACATCCATTTTGCAAATGAGAAAACTAAATCTCAGAAAGATTAAGTGACTTGCCCAAGACTATATAGCTTCTATGTGGTTATACCTGGATATGAATCTAGATTTGTCCAGCTTCCAAGACTTGTGTTTTTCCACTTCTCCTTGCTGACATGTATATTTTCTATTAGGGCCAGTTTTCAGTGAGAGATACCATTTAACTAAATGGGTTGAGTTAAAATACCAATTTTATTCTATGGACCATCCAGACATGAGCTGATATTCTCACTCACATTGATCTTTAGGTAACTGTGAAATTTCCAAGAAAATTAAATTTGCAGTATATGAAGTAGGTGGTACAAATTGTTAAACCCTTGACTACTAGCCAAATGTTAGCTACTTGAACTCACCCAGAGGTGCCTTAGAAGACAGGCCTGGCTATCTGCTTCAGAAAGGTCACAGCCTTGAAACCCTGTGGAGCAGTTCTATTCATTCTATTCTGCACACATGGGGTCACCATGAGTCAACCTGACAGCAAGTAACAACAACTCATGGCCAAGCCCATAGCCATCTAGTCAATTCTGACTCGTAGTGACCCAATAGGACAGAGTAGAACTGTTTCATAGTACTTCCAAGGCTGTAATCTTTACAGAACTTTACTGCAACATCATTCTCCTGCAGATTGGCTGGTGGGTTCAAGCCACTGACTTTTCAGTTAGCAGCCAAGCGCTCAGCCACTGCACCACCAGGGCTCCTTAACAACTTATATACTATGTTGGCTAAGCAATTATATATAGTGTGTGTATCTATCTATATATATTTGTATGTTTATCCATGTTGTTGTTGTTGTTGTTATGTGCCGTCGAGTCAGACCCGACTTATAGCAACCCCTCCTTGGGTTTCCAAGGCAGTATCACTACGGAAGTAGATTGCCCCATCTTCCTTCCGAGGAGTGGCTGGTGGGTTTGAACCACCCGCCTTCTGATTAGCAGTCAAGTGCCTTAGGCACCACGCTACCAGAGCTCCCATGTTTATCCATATGATATATAAAATAATAATAATAGCTCACACTTTTTGAATCCCTACAATTTTCAGGCAGTAGTCTCTGTTTTACCTGTATAAATTCATTTAATCCTCACAAATACCTTATGAAGAACATAATTTTATTATATCATTTTACAGATAAGGAAACTTTACACAGGTTTTGTAAATTGCCAAAGATTATACAACTAGCAGGTGATAGAGCCTTAATTCAAACCCAAGTTCTCTAGCTTCAAGACCCATGCCATTAACCACTTAGCTATATTAACTTTCAGTGTTACATATATATACAACAGATACATATACAGATACATAGTATACATAGCTCTCAACATATAGGGAAAAAAAAACATACCAACTGAGCGTCCTGTCAGTGTATAGCTCCATATGCTTGTTGCCTCTTGAGGAAAACCGGTGGTAACTTGGAAATACTATGGACAGGAAAGGGCTTTACAGTTCGTCCAAGGTATTCAAGATCCTCTAAAAATTTTCAAGAAATCTCAATCCCTGCAACATATATGGATATTTTGAAGGAATCCTAAGAAATATTAGGAGCATATAGTACTTATTCATTTATGTTAAAAATAGCAGAGACAGGGGACATGAGAATCGTAAAGAAGATAGATAATATTAAACATGAAAACGTGTCAATTGAGAGGTGGAGGGAAAATTAAGTGAGGCAAGAGATCAATTATGTCCTGTTAATGATTATAGGTTAATCCACTTTTGTTGTTTAAAAAAATCAGGGTAGTGTGTCAATCTTCCATTAACAAGAGAGTACTATAAAATGATGATTTAAATTTAATTATTACGAACTTCAGTACTTACATACGTCAATCCTCTGCCATCAAGACAATTCCAACTCATAGCAACCCCATAGGACAGTAGAACTGCCTCATAAGTTTTCCAAGCCTGTAAATCTTTATGGAAGATCCCACGGAGAGGCTAGTGGGGTCAAACTACTGACCTTTTGGTTAGCAGCCAAATGCTTTATATTGTGCCACCAAAGCTCCATGAAATACCTCAAAGGAACCCTATAATATTTTCTAAGATTCCTACATATATGCCTGGTCTTTTTTTTTTATTATCTGTATCACCAAATAAGATCTGCATAAGAAATTTTAAAAATGATTTTCTCCAAATCAATTAATTTTGAAAAGTATTCCTTTTCATTCTCTCCCTTTCTTCCTAAAATGGATATAAAGAATTATTACTGGAAAGGGGAAAAAGTATCTTCCTTCCTTGGGTGCTCTTAGTCCTGAGACCTCCTGAGATATCATCATCTAAACTATCAACTTTACTGGGCCCAATGTGCCTTCTCAGGAAAACTGAAAAAGACACCCTATACTTAACAGATGCCACACATTAAGTTCTTACTGAAAAAAACTTTTAAAGCCCTATTACAGATACATATGTTTTCATTTAAAAAACTACTATGAAATCGAGTGTTCTTTTATTTAAACATTCCCTTGTGGTTCTATGAATTAAGCATTGGTAGTACTATATTAACAACTGAGAGCCAGACTGAACTAACTGGTTAAAAACAGTTGGTAAAACTGCCAACACTGGTTTTGTTGCAGAAGTTGACAGAAATGTGAGGCAACATATACATTAAATAGTGAATTACATTTTTTTTTTTTTTTAATTTTCTCACTTGAGTATTTAGGATAAGCCTTTTTTATTTCAGCCACAGTTTTGAAAAAGGGAAATAATGTGTAAAACCGAGACACTTTGCACAACCAAAACCACAATTGCACTGCTCTTATTAGTGAAGAGTGTTTATTATTTTGATTGGTAGATACCCTATTCCTGGAAGAGAAACGAGAGAACAACAAGAATGCTTGTATTCAAGTGAAACAACATGTAGTCCTCACATTTTGTCTCTTAATTGACTAGTTTTCAATTTGACTTCCTTCCTTTAATTTTAAATAATAAGTATACAATGTGGGGAGATTTAGACATAAACATGTAAGAAGAGTTGTTTATAATATGTGGACTTCTTTCCATCTCAGATTTCATATTATACTCTGTGTTCTCTATTGCTTTAAAAATCCTATCATATGTATATAGAGAGAGCAAGAGCTTCACATGCAATAAGGTACTTTGATTTTATTTGTAAGGAAAAGAACAATGACTGATATATTTTGGTGATTTAAAATTGGTAACAGAACTAATTGTCAGACAAGGAGATAATGCTTTAAGCTTCAGTCCCAGGAGTTTTCATACATAGTTAGGCTTAGAACTCATGATGATTCTTGTTTCTGTTACTTCCCTATGATATTTGGTACTGTTTCACCTATTGTATTACATAAACAGTGAAATATGATGAAACATAAAACAAAGAGGGTTGTTAAAACATAACTAAAAAATTCTTATTTAATTTTGGAAAATTGTTTAAGGAGAACAAATAACATTTTGTTCTGCAGGTATCTGGGTCTTCTGCCTACCATCTTCTCATTGATACTAATGTTTTCAAGTAAATTTTGAATTTAATTAATACATTGATTTAAGACAGAAAATATTATTGCACCCTAGGTAGCGTAGTGCCTAAGGCACTTGACTGCTAACGAGAAGGCTGGTAGTTCAAAACCCACCAGCCACTCCTCGGAAGGAAGGTTGGGCAACCCACCTCCATAATGATACTGCCTCAGAAACCCAAGGAGTGATCACTATGAGCCGGATCTGACTCGTCAGCAAATAACAACAACAACAAACTAAACTGTCCTTGTGGTGTATTAAATTACCTGGTATGGCTTTTCTAGCCATAAGTCTTTATATACTCTGTGGTGGAATTTTCCATGAGCAACTGAGGAGCTCCTGATTGTTAAAGTTGTCCACCTGGGGTATTTCTGTTGAGAGTGGCACAAAGCAATGTTCTGGGAAGTTCGCTCTCTCTTAGGTGCTTAGAATTCTAATGATATGATTGGTTAGTTTGGCCACTCTGCCAGGCTTGAAAGGAGCCCTCCTAAAGGCAGAAGGAGTCTTTCTGACTGTTGGTTGAGAAAGACATGCTGCTGAGAGAAACATGCTCCTGAGAGACACATGCTGCTGAGAAAGAGACACACGCTGCTAAGAGACACTGAGAGACACACATTGCTGAAAGGAGAGATTCTGAGAGACACACACTGCTAGGAGAGAGACTGTTGTCTGAGAGACAGCGGGCTGAGAGACATTGGGTGTTTTTCCTGAACTTGAATTGTAACCTGGTGCTTCCCTAATAAATCCCATAATCTGTGAGTTTTGTGTGGCCACTACAGCGAATTGCAAACCCAGCAGAGAAGTGGTGGGTGCTGCGGGAGACAAGGTTGGTATCAGGGCTGGTGAAAGGGCTGGAGGGAGGCAGCATGTATGGCCTCACAGGAATAGGCCTTGGGCTGTTGATGGTGATTCTGTCTTCCTCTGGTAGGGTTAGAGGAGGTCAGAAGATGTGGCCTCCTTGCCTCTTTGGCAGTCTTACATGCCCAAAATGGCTGCTAACTTTGTTCCAGAACAGAGTAATTAATTGGATCACTACTCCAGTCAGCAGATTTGTTGAAAAGTCACTTTCAATTGTTTCACTCATATTTTTGATCATATAATATATTCATTAACTTTTCAGCTACTTTTAATTTTTGTTGCATTGGCAGGTAAATTATCAAGCATTTATACAATGAAATGTTCAAATCCTCTAGGCACTTTCTGAGTGGTTAGTGTTTATCTGGTTGTAGCTTGGACTAGCAATATAACTTTCCTGCCTTCTTATAGCAGGAAATTACAACATATAAAGCCTCATAAATTTTTCAATCCAAAAAGAAATGAAATAAAGGGTGAGATGATTTGTCCAAAACAGGATGAAAGGCAATGGACATACATGAGTGTAGTATTGTTTGTGGGAATATTTAAAAAAAAAAAAAAAAGTGTAAATGGCTACCCAGTCATATACATAGCTAAGGTGTTTGAGAATGTTGGGTTAGCTTGAAAAAAGATAAGGAGAAATTCTCAAATTAACATTAGATAAGTCTATTTTGCCTGGGTCTCCATGTACAAAACACTAGAGAATCTGGATTATAGAGAAAAACAACAAAATTAACACATTGGAGACAGGACCAATAGGCTAGAGACATAGGAGGGGACAGATGATAGGCAATTGAATAACCTTCTTCACAATTTTTTTTAAGATAAAGATATTGAATAGAAGTTACCAAACCTCAAAGAGAATAGAACTAGACATAGGATAGAGCACTGGAATGAAAGTCAGAAGACCTGAATTTGAATTATAGCTTTTTACTATTTTAAATTAAAATAATAAGAAAAGCAAGACAAGAGAGCATAGAATAAAATAGAGCAAGGAGTGAGTTCACCACAAAATGCACACTTCTCATTTCAAAGTCCTATATACTTCATTAGCACTATCTTTTGATGACTTCCTTGTGTCGAGGACTGTGCTGGATTGAATCACTATTTGACTCTAACCTCTTTAGCAGCCAAGAAGAAGGGAAAAGGATTAATTTCATTATCTACAGTTGTTAGTGAGAAGCACAATTATTCCTGACAGCAAGACCAAATAGAAAATTTTTATGTGATCATCTTAGTAAATACATTGGAGTGATGGTAAGCAAACTTCCTATCAGGAGAGACAGTAAGAACTTTAAGGAGACTGTTTCTTATAGTTGTTCTGGGAGAAACACTCCTCCAGGTCAAGCTGGATATACCTGGAATACCATGCCCTGATCATTCTCTAAATAGGCCACTTTCCAAGGTTATGTTTGCAACAAAGAATTTTAAGGGACTGAGAAAATATTTCCATTCAAGACATTTTTTACTTACTGCTTACTATAAAAGCAGTGGATTCTCCAAACTTCATTTTCCTCATCTGTGATGCATACTCCCTGCATCCCTGCATGCACCACTTCTAACCCTGGTCATTCCTGAGTATACTAAATCTTTCATTTCCCTAATAGCAGCCCTGGGCCAGCCTGATTAGACTACCCATTGGTGGCAGCCCAATCAGAAGTGGACCTGGAGGATTCAAGCTTAATTCTGATCCAGCCACCAGGATTCTCTTTGGGGATTGACAAGGTTCTAGATCATAAGGACAATGACCACTTGGCTTAGTACACTGTCTGAGTGGTCTTGGATCATGGCACATATGGGGAACAAGGCTGCAATTCCTCAGGCTGCAATTCCTCAGTGCTCCTGTGGTTTAACCAAAACGGGGTAATGGTGATCCAAATAAAATTTCACAACAAATGCCTAACTGAAGTGACCTGTATTTTATAAGCCATGGGCCATGGGATAGTTCTCCATTGTGAATGGGGGTTATTTTATTGGTAATTCATTTGTTATTATTGACAGTAATGGTGTAGTGCCTAAGGCATTAGACTACTAACCAGAAGGCTGGCAGTTCAAACCCACCAGCCACTCCTCAGAAGGAAGGTTGGGCAATCTACTTCCATAGTGATATGGCCTAGGATACCCAAGGAGGGATCGCTATGAGTTGGATCCAACTTGACAGCAGTGAGGTTTGGTTTTTTTTTTTTTTTTTCCCAAAAGATCAGCTGGTCAGTCTAACTCCATTGCCCGTGTAATAATGGATAATAGATTGACCCTAGACTACATTACGGCTGTCTAAAATAAGACCTACTGGTCTTTTTGGCACTAATGGACAGCTGACTGGAACTTTCAGGGTCATAATTGAAGTCTATACTTCTGGTTGGCCTAATCCCACTGCTTAAAGTAGAATGAATAGACTCCTTTATTAAATGCTATATGATATAAATTGAACAAATTTGGTTCCAACCTCTGTAGGTCAAATTAGAGGACCAGCAGAGAGGACACACAACAGAAGACACACTGCCCTCAAGCTTTGAGTCCCTGGGTGCTCAGTTGGTGTCTTCTTAGGCTGGGTTCTCTAGAGAAGCAAAATCAGTGAAGCATACACACACACACACATACAGAGGGAGAGAGTTATTGTTGTTATGTGCCATCAGGTTGGACCCGACTCATAGCGACCCCTCCTTGGGTTTCCAAGGCAATATCACTATGGAAGTAGATTGCCCCATCTTCCTTGAGAGGAGTGGCTAGTGGGTTTGAACCGCCAGCCTTCTGGTTAGCAGTCAAGTGCCTTAGGCCCTATGCTACCAGAGCTCCTAATGGGAGAGAGAGACAGAGAGAAATTTACCTCAAAGAAATGGCTCACACACTTGTAGAGGCTGGCAAGTCCCAAGTCTTTGGGTCAGACATCAAGCTGGAGGCTTCTCTTGATGTATGCATCTGCAGGGGCTGATGAACTCAAGATTGGCAGGCATTATAGTGGGGTGCTGACTTCGGAGGCTGACAAATCCAAGATCAGCAGGCAAAATGGCAGATTCTTGAGTCACAGGCTGCGAAGGCAACAATCCCAAGATAAAACAACAAACAAACAACTCACTGCCATCAAGTCGATTCTGACTCATAGAGACCCCCTTTGGGTTTCTGAGGTGGTAAATCTTTACAGAAGTAGATTGTCCAGTCTTCCTTCCATGGAGTAGCTGGGTTTAAACTGCCAACCTTCTGGTTAGTGGCCAAATGCCTTAGGCACTATGCCACCAAAGCTCCTTATCCCAAGATTGGCAGGCAATAAACAGGCCACTGCTTCAAGTCCAGGAGCCAGAGATGATGATAAGCCAGATACAGGATCCATGTTGTTGTTGTTGTTGTTAAGTGCCGTCGAGTCGGCCCCGACTCATAGCGACCCCTCCTTGGGTTTCCGAGGCAGTATCACTACGGAAGTAGGATTGCCCAACCTTCCTTCCGAGGAGTGGCTGGTGGGTTTGAACCGCCAGCCGTCTGGTTAGCAGGCAAGTGTCTTAGCCACTATGCTACCAGAGCTCCTTACAGGATCCATATCCAGCAAGAAAGCCAGAGAACTTTTCCAGAATGTCCATGAATGTATTGGAAGTAGATCACACTCCTGAGGAAACTCCCTTTCAGCTGATTGGCTGCCCATACCTGATCTCATCATGAAGATGATACATCGTAATAGATCTCATTATGAGAGATAACTACATCATAACTGCTAAACCACTTAGAATCATGGCCCAGCCAAGTTGAGACACAACCTTAACTATCACGCTTGCTAAGCGGAAGGCTGGCAGTTCAAGTTTACCCACAGATGCCTTGGAAGAAAGACCTGGCAATCTGCTTCTGAAAATCTGCCACTGAAAGCTGTATGGAGCACCATTGTACTCTGGTACACACGAAATTTCCATGAGTTGAAATCAACAAAAGGTTAACTTTTTGTTTTTGTTCTTGTTTTTGTTTTACCCTCAATTTATTCATATTGGATCTGAAACTGGTGTCACTGGGAGAAATAGTTGTGGAGCTACTATTTCTCACTGTCATCAAGTTGATTTCAAATAATAGCAATCCCTCTTGGGTTTCCAAGGCAGTATCACTACAGAAGTAGATTGCCCAATCTTCCTTCCGAGGAGTGGCTGGTGGGTTTGAACCACCAGCCTTCTGGTTAGCAGTCAAATGCCATAGGCACTATGCCACCGGAGCTACTATTATCTATCAGGTGTTATCCCAGGGGCTGGGGATACACAGATAACAAAGAAAGCTCAAGTCCTCACTTAAAGAAATTACAGCTTCTGTGGGAGCAAGACAGATGCTAAGGAAGTATATAACAGTGAAAAATGTTTTAAATAAAAGAATGTATGATGATAGTGATCAACTAAGAGAGTTACTTTGGGCCAAGAATAACTTTTAGTTAGGAAACGTCTTCCTAAAATTTGACTTATGTCCCAGTACTATTTGCCAGTCAAGTCTATTCTGACTCATGGTGACCCCCCTCCCCACCCCCGACGTTCAGAGTAGAACTGCACGGCCTTCCATAGGGTTTTCAAGGCTGTGAACTTACAGAAGCAGGTCACCAATCCTTTCTTCTGAGTTACCCCTGGGTGAGTTCAAAGCATCAAACTTTTGGTTACTAGTCAAGTGCCTAATTGACTGCATCACCCAAGACTCCTACTTCATAGTCAGTTCCCTGTTTTCTGGGGTACCCTATATCCAGCCATTCCTAAGCACACCTACTACTAGAAGTTAAAGGCAAACTTTGTCTTTTTCTTTGAGAATGAGAATTCTATGGACGTGGAAAGTAAAATCTGCACATCTCACCAGGAAACATAGACTCTCATTTAAAAACTATTTCTAGAAGGCTGCTTTGATACCCCACAGTTCTATATGAATATGCAGAGTTAGTCATATCAAGATTCTACAAAAAGTATTTGCTCTCCCTTGTTCGTATGTCATTATGAGGCTCCAATGAGATGGTGGCTACAAAAGCATTTTGTAATCTGCAAAAATTATTATGTCAAGTGCTATTGGATTATAACACCTAAGAAGAACAAGCAACATTAGACTGGAACATACTGGGGGCTGGACTAGACAAACATTTACTGTCCCATCAAATTTTCCACTAATAGTATAGAAGCATTAAACATTTTTGTGTGTATGAAAATTTACCATAATTTCAAGAGAAAGGAAATGGTATCATTATAGACTGTAAAATTGACACAAAGAATCAAATGTAACAAAAATGTAACGGATTATGACACAGAGACTAGATTTCTGTCTTCCACATGTAAATGCAGAAAACCTGCCTACTGAAAGTTGATGTAAAGACTTTTTAAGATTCAGGCATCTTTTAAAGTTGAATGTCTTTAAATGTGCCCTGGTTTGTACTGGTGTTCATCATCATTCAATGCTCAACTTTTCAGAGGAGAATGCTTCCCTAAGGTGTTGTCAGAATTTCCAGCCTTGGCCCCTGCTGTAAGTGGAGTTTTAGAAATGAGCTTATGGCTATGCAGTTCTGAATCATGCAAGACTTCTTTTGAAACTGCTCAACCCGTCTTCCTTCTACTACCAACACCTCAGTACAACACAATAATAGCAAAAGAGAAAATTACTTCCTAGGAAAATAAAGTTACGAGAAACCAGTTTAAATCTTCTGAAATACAATATTTCTATCATAACTGAAGACTTAAAGAGCTTTTGTTTTGTTTTAATTTCAAAATTTTGCAAGAGACTAATAGAGGAATACTTAGTGCCTTTCTCCAGGACCTCTTTCATGTTGGAGTGATCTTAAGTAACTGACTAGGCTGTGTTATGCCTAGGGTGTGGGAAGAGAAAGGAGAGTTTAGAAGAAGCAATTCATTGAACTGTGGCTTGGCACACAATTGGGAATGATGGCACTTTGTCTAGCAGAGTTCCACTGTGGCTAAGGTCATGGCTCCCACATCTCTACCACCAGCTGCAGCTCCAAAAGACCAAACCCACTGCCACTGAGTTGATTCCGACTCATAGCAACCCCCGCTGGTTTTCCAAGGCTGTATTTTTTTTAACGGAAGCACACTACCCCATCTTTCTTTTGTGGACCAGCTGGTAGGTTCAAACCACTAACCTTTTGGTTAGCAGCCCAATGCTTTAACCACTACAGCACTAGAGCTCCTTAGCTGCAAGTCATAGTGCAGAAAATTCTAAAAAGAAGAATACAAAAATGAAAAGTGAATGGAAAAAAATGTATTTTACTTCACTTTTTCTATCTAGAGAATGAAACTAACAATAAAAATGTTAATAAGACAGTAACCTTTATTGGGAGCGTCTTTCATCCTATGTATTTACTATGCTAAGCCTTTACATGCATTCTCTCATTTAATCTTCATAATAATCCTAAAAGACAAGTACTGTTAATATTCTATATTACCAATGAGAAAACTGACACAAAAACAATATGCTAATATCTGTGTCATAGAAATGCTGGAAAATGCAACAACAATAATAAAAATCTTTGGTGATTTGCATTGATATCCAAGAAAATGGGGCCAAAGAGGTAAATAAAGTTTTAAATTATTGTTTTATATTTGAACATATTTTAACTTATTTATATAAATAAACAAAAAATAACTAGAATAGGAATATATTATTAAATACATTCCGTACAGATTTCTAGTTTCAGCTCTGGCATGTAAAGAGCTTTGAAGTCATCTTTCTCATGGTTACAGTAAGAAAAAACTAGGGAAACTAAAAAATCAATGATTTTGGCGGGGGCACATCAGAGAACTGAGATCACACTGCAAAGTACCCCCGCCAAATCTGGAGAAACAGTCACATCCCAGGAATCCCAGCTGACATCTGCTTACCTAGAGCAGAAGATATTGGAGCCAGAAATGGGTAGACACTCTTAAGTGATCATTTGACAAATTGCTGGAGGCTGAGTGTAGACTACAGTGAGAGTGGGAAACTCCTGGGGCTACGGTCTTAAACAGGTCCCCCACACTTTGGCGGAGTTTACCTCCAAGAATGCCAACAGGTACTCAAGGCAAACATCCCAGAAAGACTCCCTCCTGGCTCTGGCCAGGAGACGCTAGAGAAGCAGTCAGTATGAAACACACCTCTATCTTTTTCTGTAATGCAGGCCTGCTCTCCAGGGGAAAAGTCTTTGCCAGAGCCTTATCCCAGCTGGGGTAAGTGCCTTCCTCCTACTCCAGCCCCTTCCAGCCTTTTGTCTCACCTGTCTTATCCTGGGGGTTGGGGGGGGGAGGTAAGAATAGTCAGCATGGCTTCAAATAAATACAGTGGGAATCCTGCAGTGAGGTAATGGAATAGGAGACTGGGAGGAAAAAAGCTATACCACCAGAGAAACACTTGTGAAGGTCACAGCATCAAGACATAGGCCCACTGGAAGACTGAACTTCATCAGATGATTATAGAGTACTCTCCCTCTCTTACACATTACCGCCACCACAACAGGGCTTCAGTATTAAACCAGTGGACTATAGGTGAAAGAGCTGCAAGATACAGACTTTTTCTGAGGAGGAATACTTGGGGAAGCCCAAAGTCAAGAGGGAAGTTAAAAACAAGAACACCAGAGGAATTTGAAGCTTCTGGAACCTACAGCTGATGCACAGCAATTCCTTAAATGAACAGCACAGTATTGTTAAAGGAGTTCTATAATGTTTCTCCCAGTGACATAAGCGAAGTAATGTAGCTTTTAAGAAATAACAAATAGTCAAGAGGTCTGCTGACCCATAAAAGCTCAAGGGCAGCTTGAATCAAGGTGAAAGGGTAGCACACTAAAAAACATACCCTGTGTAGAAATTTAACACTATAACGAGACATGCCAGGAACTGCCATCTTTGTATCCCTTACTGCACATGCTTAACCTATACTGTATAAAATTATATATATGTAATATGATTTGGATGTAATTAATCCTCACCAGACAAAAGAAACTTGGAAAGCACCTAGAGGCAGGCAGAATCTGAAAGAACTGCCCTCTCTGTCTCAGCTCATATACAAACTTAGTAAAGGTCATGGCCTTTGCTCTTCACCTCTGTATGTCTTTATTGGTTTAAGTCACTCAGGCAACAGACCCCACCTTTGGCTACCCAGCTACAGCAAGCAGAACCAGCCTGACTCCTACCCACATTAGAACAAATCCACACATAAAATCCTATTTACTTCACTTCTCATCATTTGATACAGTATTTCCAGCTTTCAGCAAAAAATTACAAGGCATGCCAAGGTCAAGAAAAACCACAGTCCAAAGAGACAAAACAATCATTACAATCAGACTGAGATGTTGAAATTACCATACAAAATTTAAAATAACTATGATCAGTATGTTAGGGCACATGGTATAAACAAAAATAAAGAAATAGCAAAAATTAGAGAAGTCAATGAAATTGAAAACAGGAAACCTCATAGCAACCCCCACTGGTTTTCTTTGAAAAAAGAGGGTTCTTTGAAAAAAAATCAATAAAATCAATAAACCTTTGGCCTGATTAAACAAGAATAAAAGAGATAAGACACAAGCCAACAATATGAAAAGTGAAAGAACATTCATCACTACTAAATCCTTGGACAATAAAATGATAGTAAGGAATACTATAAGCAACTCAATACCCATATATTTGGTAATTTAGATGAAAATGGACAAATTCCATGAAAGATGTATACTGCAAAACTTGCCAAAAGAGACACATAGATAACCTGAATAGTCCTATATCTAATGAAGAATTTGAATCAATAATTAATACCTGTCCAAAAAAGAAAAAGCCAGGCTTAGATTGTTTTCAATGGTGAATTCTACCAAATATTTAAGTATTAAAGAAAGAATACTAATTCTTCACAATCTCTTCTAGAAAATAGAAGCAAAGGTAACAGTCCTTACTCTGAGACCATTATTATCTTAAATCAAAACCAGATAAAGACATTACAAGAAAATAAAGTGACTAGCTAATATTTCTCATGAAATTCCATGAACATAGATGCAAAAATCCAAAATAAATTAGAAAATTGAATACAGCAATGTATAAAAATAATTATACCCTATGAACAGGTAGGATTTACTCCCTATATACAAACATATTTCAACATTTGAAACTCGTTCAGTGAAATCTACCATGTCAATATAGGCTTTAATAAAACAGATCATATGATCATATCAATTTATATAGAAATATACTCCATAGAACCCAAAGTTAAAATGGAGCAAACTGTGGAAAATACTTTTGAATTCATGGCTTTACTTTTAGACTTCTGAATCAAAACTGCTCAGTGAACTTATTTTCAGTTATTGCGAGAGCTTTGCATCTGATTTTTTAAATTAGCATGGTTTACAAATTACATTTAATAAATAAATGGTAAACACAGAATTTGTTTCATTTTTATTATCATGAAATTGTATGCTATCTGCTATTTGGAGGTACTCAACCCATTTAAGAATTTGACAAAACCTAGCTACATACCCTCTTCGCAGAAAGTGCAAACACACACAAAAAAATGTTCTCATAGTATTTCAGAGTGTTCTGGTTGAATTTTATTGTTTTAGTGAAACTTTAGACAAATGGTCAAATCTCTAATTAGTATATGCCATTTTACTTCAGGGAAAAACTCATATGAACTTACTATTCTAGTGAGACTCTGAGTTTTAAAGGAAACTTCTTTTTGAAAATTGTAAGAATTTCACATTTAATTTAGGATTTTACTCTACAGGTTGATCAAGGTTGAAAGGCAGGAAAGGAACCACAGAAGAAAGCAACTCTGCAATAACAACTAAGTTCAGGTAGATTGGGTATTTATCCAAAGGAGCAAATACTGTATGATTTTGGTCTTAAATTCATTCATTCATTCATTCATTCATTCCACTAATATTAACTTAGTACCTGGTCTGAGTTTGGCACAAGTAGTAGGTCTTTTATGCCTGCCTGCCTAGACTATAAATCTGTCCTTAACACCTCATTATTTGTGCTTATTTTGAATCTGCAAATCAAGAATTGAAATACTTAAAAAAAAATTAAAGAAAATAAAGTTATGAGATTATCAAATACTCTAACAAACAAAATAGCATGGGGGATTATGGAGGAGGATCCTTTAAAAGTATTGTCTGAATTATTATTGCCCATTGCTGTTGAGTAGATTCGGACTCTTAACCCTACAGGACAGAGTAAAACTGCCCATGGGGTTTCCAGGGTTGAAAATCTTTATGGAAGCAGACTGCCGCAACTTTCTCCCATGGAGTGACTGCTGGGTTCAAACCACTGACCTTTCATTTAATAGCCAAGCACTTAACAACTGCTCCACCAGGCACCTTTTGAGTTAGTATTACTCAATTGAGTATTACTCAATTGATTTAATGAAGATACAACAGGGGAGACACATAAGTAAACTCAGAGAACTCTTCCACAGAGCTCAGATTTTGAGAAGATAAGCATAAATCACAAAGACAATAGGTGAGAAAGAATACAAAAGAATGACATGACTATCTAAAAACTGATGTTGTTGTTGTTATGTGCTGTCAGTCGAACCAATCTCACAGAGACCCCTCCTTGGGTTTCCAAGGCAGTATCACTACAGAAGTAGATTGCCCCATCTTCCTTCCGAGGAGTGGCTGGTGGGTTT
>NW_006921758.1:384542-402702 GCF_000298275.1 Orycteropus afer afer | reverse complement strand
CGAGTCGGACCCGACTCATAGCGACCCCTCCTTGGGTTTCCGAGGCAGTATCACTATGGAAGTAGATTGCCCCATCTTCCTTCCGAGGAGTGGCATATACATATTTATATACATGTTTCTTGAATGCGAGGATTGTATCTTCAGAGAAGGTGAAGCATTCTGCACACCTATAGTGAAGGTGATGCACACTGCACAAATGTGGTTCCATTCTTCAGTGCTAAGATGCTTTGTGACCCAATTACTTTGCATTCCTTCCTTGCCCATCTAGTCTGATGCCTCATCCTTCCTCTGTCTTCTTATCCAGGACGCCTCTTCCTATTGCCTGTTTCTCATTTTTTGACAGTTTTAGCTCCTATATGTTGTTTTCTTTATTTTGTGACAGTCCACATCAGAAGCAATAATACAACCCACTTGAAATTAATTAATGAAGTACAAATTATATCTGAAGAGTTTGTTATAAGGTTGAAATTGAGACCTATACATTTATTCTTTTTCTTCTGCATTTTCCCACAGTGACATTAATACTTACAATAAGTAAAAATGGTCTAGGCATTTAATAGGTTATAACTATACTACAGCCTCAGATAGTAAGTAGCATGTGAGTCCTGAGACCTCATAGATTCTGCATCACACTGAGTTATTTAAATTAATAATAATGATAATAAAAAGTCAAGTTTATAGCAGTAGAGGATATTGAAAGAGGAACCAAAGCAAAGATTATCTAAGTCAAAAAGTTTTTGTTGCAAATGATTTTCAACAGCCACATTGAAATTGGCCTAAATCTTAAAACAAAACATCGTTCGTTAAATGATTACTCTGTGCAAGATATTATGCTAATGTATGTGTATTTCCTCATTTAATGTCCCTAAGAATCCTGAGTTAACTTTTATTATTTCTCTTTTATAGATGAAGAAAATGGGAGACAAAGAAGATATGTATTTTTTCAGTGTCACACGGACTCTAAAAATTAGATCTAGGTTTCAAACCTAGATTTGTTTGACTTCAAAGAATGTAACTTTACAGTCTATATTACTTTTTTTTTGGTTGTTTTTTGCACATAGTGTGCTTATGCAAATAACATGCAGACATACGTAATGAGTGGGAATGATGAAAACAATATTCTAGCATAGCACACCTGTGCATACACTACATGTCTTGTGACATTTCCAGAAGTGAATTTCAGCCTCATTTAAGAGTCCAAAAATGTTATTTTTGATCATATTCATATAACAAAGATATAAGCCATGGTCAAGAAGTCATAGATCTAGTTTCCCTGGTAATCAGAAAAAAAGCAAACAAACTGAAACTCTGCATTTGCTCTGGAGCAGTTCTCAGTTGGACTTGAAAGCAGTGAAATTACTTGCAGCCAATCTGACGAACTGAGGGTTGGGTGGAGGGCTGCTTGTGGAACTGCTACAGCCTGCTCATGGACTGGTCCTGGGGTGGGCAGGAGGTGTGCCTGGTTCCTCTGGTGCCAGCCCCATATAAAGCTGGGTGGCAGGATGATGTGGGTGCAGATGCATACTGTCCCTACCCCACAGTACCCCTGGGAGACCATTTGGATGCATCTCGTCTGAGCAAGGGCTGTTCAATCCCTCTGTGCCTGTGGCTCTCATGTCCCCCCACCCCCTACCCCTACTGCATCCTTGCAGGTGAGAGATTCAAAGGGCCTGAGTGAAGCAGCCAACCAGCTGGATTACTGGGCAGAGTGCAGGTGGCTGTGGTACACTGGCCTTGCCCTCAGGAGTGTCCTCTCAGGCCCTGGATGCTCAGACCTGCACACCTCCTGGGCTGGGGCGGGCTGTTCTGGTGAGGGGTATTTCAGGGTGGCAAAAGTGATTTCTTCCTGTCTTACAGGAAGTGATTTGCAGAAAGTGGTTTGCAGAGCAGGGAAGAAATCCTACTGGAAGAGAGGCTGCTGCTCCACGTTGACAGGCACCAAGATGAGGACTAAACATTAAATTTGTTGGACAGAAAAAAGATTGAAATAGAAGGCATCAACATGTAAAAAAAACCTAGTGTAGCATGCTTATGAAAATAACATGGGAAGTTGCATGGTATGAAAACCTATAATGTGTGCATTATTTGCATAAAAATACAGTATGCTATCTGCAAGACAGACAATATTATTGAATACATTTATCCTTCTGATACTTGAGTTCCTTAGCATCTGACCAAGTGGTTCTCTAGTTTCCTCAACTGGGGAACACCTCTCAAATAACTCACTCTAAGTTCAGACGATCGGTATTTCCTTATATTGATAAGATATCTGTCTCCAATAACTTCAGTTTATTGACTCTAGCTCTACCACTCATGAGAACATGTCTGATTCCTTTTCTTTCTAATAGCCTTTCAGATCACTGATGAATTATTATTATTTTTTGTTTATTTTTTTATTGTGCTTTGGGTGCAAATGTACAAAACAACCTTATTTTACATTCAACAATTGATACACATTTGATTTCATTACCATCCCCAACCACACAAAACTCACCTCCCCTCTCCTTCCTGTGACCACCCCCTCCCTGTGCCCTTCTTAACTATGCATTGCTATCTGTCCAGCTCTCCCTCTATGTGAATGTTACCTACCCCTCTGGTGTCTCATGGCTGATTGATCTAAGGGGTGCATCTCCCTAGAGTAAGTGGGTGCATCACCCTGGGGTAGGTGTTCTGCATGTAGGTCTTTCTACTTTTGGCTGAGAGCCAATCCACAGAAGTGAGTCCATTTCTAGGCCTGAAGTGTAACCTAGGGTCATAGTCTCAGGTCACCAGTCTATCTGATGAGTAATTCTGGTCATTTTCATGTTTTTGATTTTTGTACCACATTTTTCTTCCCACTCTATCCAGGATCTCTAGTTTTGATTCCAAGTGGTTGGCATTGGTAGCCAGGCATCATCTAGTTCTTCTGGTCTCAGGATCGTGAAGGCTGAGGTCATCGTAGTCCATCTTATTCTTGGACTAATTGTTTCCAGATGCCTTTGATTTTCTCCACTCTTCTTAGCTCCAAATGAGAGGAAACCAGTAGCTGCATTTTAGATGGCTGCTTGAAAGCTTTTAAGACCCCAGTCACTACTCACCAAACTAGGTTGTAGGACAAGATTTTTAATGTACTATGTGTGCCAATTGAGCATGATGTCCTCTACGATCCCAGGTCTGCAGGACTGGTGATTCTCTCTCTCAGTGTGTTTGATTGTCTCTGAAAAGCTACTCCAAATGTCTTCTTTTGCTTCTGTAATGTATGTGGGTAATTTTGTAGCACAAGTGCATATGTAAGCTTTTCTTCAGCCAAATCTATCCTCAGTCTAGGGTAGATTCCTGTTCGCCTACCCACATCTGATCTTCTCACCTGTCTATGCATTTATCCATAGCCTGATGTTTAGTGCCAGTGGTAATGCAGTATTGTGCATGTAATTGTGTTTGTCTCTATTGTCTATACCTTTTGTGCACATTTCTGATAAATAATTTGATGTAAACTATCATTGCTCTTGAATGTTCTCTAGACTAAAATTTCCAATTCCTTCTTGTGAATCTCATGGGAAATTGTTGTGTTTCCTCACCACACTGATTATTCCCCTTTGGATGTTGTCTGGTTTGTCTAGGTTTCCCAGGTCCTGAGGGTTGAATGTGACACCAAGATTGTTCCAACCAGCTCCCAGAGCAGGACAATCACTTCCCTCATTCAAACTATTATGGGTCTATTACCACACTCAAAGGCTGTATTAGCTTTCTCAGCAGCTACATCATACTGCTGCCTTTTATTGAACTAAAATCCATAAATCTTTGTTATACAAGTGCCAATAAACTATGCTCCCCCGGCTATAGGAATGCAGCTCTGTGAGCACATGTGTGTGCGTGCATGCATGAGTATGTGTGTGTGTGTGTGAGAGAGAGAGAGATAGCCAAGTGTTAAGTCCCTAAGTTTACCCATAATAAGTTTCATGTTGTTACATTGGGCCTTCTTTGCATATGTTGGAATTTTTGTTTGTTAGTTGGTATGTTTTGGAGGGAAAGGATCTTAACTCTCCATGGAATTCTCTCTACTCCCAATATTATGCCTAAATGCAAGTTTCATAAACCATCCTTTACATTATTCTAAGTCTTTGACAACAAAGGCTGACTGAACAAGATAGAGCCCTTTCGCTTGCCCATAGATACCATCCTTTAGCTTGGCATTAGTACTTCAGACTTATTTTTTTGGACCTGCAAATAATAATGTATAAAAATACAAGAGTATGTAGCCCAAAGTTCTTCATCATACCTAAGTCTGATAAATGCCATGCATGAAAGACAAGCAAGAGATTGAAGAAGAAATGGTGGCTTTTAACAGAGAAATTTTCTTTTGTAACAGCTAATTTACAAGGGGATGAGTTTTCAAGGCAGGACAGTTTAGCAACCCTTCTGCAGCTCCCTAGAAAAGCAGGTTTTGCCTCTTTGAAGCTGAATTGAAAACAAATGGGGCCAGCAGGTCAGATTTTTTGTTCGTCATTAACTTTGGAAACACAACAATAAAATTCTTCAGTGGACCTCCTACCCTGTCCCCACATACAAAATTATGTCAGGTTTCACTATGGCAAATAAAATTTATTATCAATATATTCTAATTTTTTTCCATGTCATCCAATTTTGCCCATGTGCCATGAGCAATAAGTCACTGAAATAGGTAGGAAACTTAACTGGGGAAGCAGTGCTCTGGGCGAATGTCATAGGATTTTGAACAGATGGATTAAAAATGTTATTTATCTATGCCTGCTTCCTTGCTGGCTACTGTCTCAACACTTCCTGTAGGAAGGAAAAACAAATCCCCCTTGTCCACACAAAACCAATGTTGACATTCAGCATTCTACTTCCTTGCCTATGTATTTTGGGAAGAGAAAAGTGGCCTGGAACAATTTTGGAAAGAACTACCACATAACAAATAAAAATTATTTGTCACAAATTTAACAATTTTTCCTCAAATTCTATGAAAATACAAATTTTTAAAAAAGACTTTTATTTTTAGCCCATGTTCCTTCCCTAGAACTTATCTTGGTTACCCCATCCCACTAATACAATTATTTTTTTTCCAGGTGGTGCAAATGATTAATGTACTCAGCTGCTACCTGAAAAGTCAGAGGTTTGGGTCCACCCAGGGGTGCCTTAGACGAAAGGGCTGGCAACCTACTTTCAAAACGTCATTCACTGAAAGCCCTATGCTGCATGTGATGGTTATGTTTGTATGTCAACTTGGCTAGGCCTGGTTGAGTGTCTGGGCAGCTGGTTGTAGTATTCCCCATGATGAGTCTGGTAATCAACTCCATGGTGGAATCTACTGGGAGCAGCTGAGTAGCTGCCTTTGGGTATGTGGTCTGCTTCCTGTATATAAGCAGAAGCTTTGAGAATGGTCTCTAGCCTATGGCATGCTTGGACTCTGCATGTAGCTGGGTCGTTGCTCAGCAGCCTGCTATGCTCTGCCAACCTTGGGACTTAAAATGGACTTAAGTTAATGCCCTGCCGTGTGGTTTGGTAACATCGGAACTGTGCCTTTTTACTTGTCAACCTTGGGGCTTCTCAGCCCCAGCAGCCAGCAGCTGAGTGAAGAAATGCCTCTAGCTCCAGTGGTCTGGGAGCAGGAGGCAGAGCTGGACCCCAAGGTTGAGGGGGTTTCATCCAGCCCCCAGAGCCTGGCACTTTGAACTTGGACTTAAAGCTTCCAAATTGTAAGAATAAACTCCTGTTTGTTAAGGCCATCCCATTTGTGGTATTTTCTTGTCAGAGCGGCACTAGGTAACCAGAACACTGTGTAATTCCACTCTGATCCATGTTCAGTCATAATGACTGTACCACAGCTGATTTTTGGAGTCACTGGGTGGTGCAAATAGTTGATGAGCTTGCAGGTCACCAAAAGATTGGAAGTTCAAGTCTACTTCCCCCAGAGGTACCTTAGACGACTTGGTGACCTGCTTCTGAAAAAGTCAGCCATTGAAGGCCCTGTGGAACACAACTTTATTCTTACCCCCAGGGGTCAACGTGAGTTGGAGTCAATTCATCAGCCTTTTTTGTCCCATTCCGGTGCTCTGTGTATGTGACCTTCTTGCTCCCTGTTAGCAGCTTTATCTACTTCCCTCACTACAGTTTACTGCCTTTTCCCTGTAACTCTTGGCTAGCTTCTCTACCTCAGCTGTTGTCAGAAGGATAATGTTACTTCCAGGTGACTAGGGACAGCAGCACTAGCAGGATCAGATATGGATAAATTACGTGGGCACATGGGGGAGGTTGCATTATTTTTCACATTTCCTCAATACATAATCTAGTTCTTCATCTCCTACTTTTTTTTCTTTTCCATATTCACCACTTTTTCATTCTTACCCCTTTTCCCCTTTTAATTCTTTTGTTCACATTTCACTGTTTATTTTTATTTTAACTAACATCTGCTGTCTCTTCCTGTATTTAACTTTCTTATTTCCCTTCTAATTTTTTTTACCTATGTCTTCAAACAACTTTTCCCTCCAATCTGAATCATCCTTATTGTGTTTAGTCTTCAGTCTTTCTCATTCATCCATTGTTTTTCAATCACTGGATGTTGTTCATTCACTGGTCTTTGGTGCACAAATATCCATTCTTCTTATTTTATGCAGTTCACTTGTTCAGCCAACAAAATAGTTTATGCTTAGATGAAAGATCAAAAATTGATATTCAGTACCCTGGAAACTTTGACAAAGTTATATAAAATATACAACTCCTAGGTTAATAGATTTAGCTAATAAAAATACAGTTTGAATTTTAGATAAACAAGGAATAATTCTTTTAGTATATCCCATGCAATATTTTGTCATTTCTTCCATTTGCTTTAGCTACACTCCTCTCAAGGGCAAGTTTCAGAATCTCTTCTTACATCCATTTTGCTCTTATCTTCTTTTGTTGACCCTTTCTTCAGAAATGATCTTAACTAGACTTCAAAACCCATTTAATATCATATATTTCTTGGAGATCTTTCTATCTTTTAATCCCCTATAGTACTTCCCACCTCTATATGCTATTGATCATACTGTCCATTGTGGTTCTGGGTAATTTCAGACACATCTTCTAAGAGATTATCAGATTTTTTTAAAAAAGTAAAAGACCATGCCTGTAAAAAGTAAGTGCTTTACAAACTTTGATGAAATGACTGAATTAATTAACTCTGGAAGGAAGGTTGGGCAGTATACTTCCGTAGTGATACCGCCTCGGAAACCCAAGGAGGAGTTGCTATGAATCGGGGTGACTCAATGGCACATAACAACAAACACAACAACAGAACTATTTCTGACTCTTCAATGATTGTCTCCTTTCTCCTTTCCTGTAATTAATACACACAGCTACTTCGGAAAATAGATCATGAGAACCTTAACCCACAGGACAGTGAGACTAGAAGAACTAGATAGTTCCCAGCTACCAATGCCAACCACTCGGAAAGGGATCAACATTGGAGATCCTAGATAGAGTGGAGAAAAAATGTAGAAAATTAAAAAGCATGAAAAAGACCAGGTTTACTGGTAAAACTCCCAAAACTATGGCCCTGAGTCACCCCTTGGACCTCAAATTTAACTCATGCCCATCTCTTAACTCTCCTTAACTCTCAGCCAAACAGTAGACAGGCCTATGAGATGCACTCCTTAGAACAGTCAACTACTGGAGATCAGAAGGGCAGCATTTGGACAGGGAGAAATGGGGGATGCAGGAAAAACAGGCAAGAAGGACACAAGGAAAGGGTTGCCACAGGGAGGAAGTGGGAGGAGAGCTATTTATACTACGGGGATTGTAATCAGTGTCACAACACTAAATGTGTATGAACTGTTGAATGTAAAATGAATCTGCATTATAAAATTTCACCCGAATCACCAGAACAAGTTAAAAAATAAAGCAAAACAAAAACACTATCAAAACACACACACACACACACACACACACAAACACTTACCACCTTGATCATAACCATCACCTCCTCCTCTGGACTTCTTCTTACAGGCAGAGTTAGACTCTTCCTTTTGTGTATAATTCCCATTATTTTAAATATAAGTAGAATTGTGCTACTACATTGTAATTGTTTGAATACATGCTAATTCCTTCCACAAGCTTGTGAACTCCCTGTGAACTGGGAATATGCCCTTTACCTCTTTGTTGCCACAGTACCTTTTCAGTAAGTGCTAGAAAATGGGGTAGAAAAACCCTGTAGGAAGAAATAAATGTATTTTTTTTTCCTGTTATACAGTAAGTTTGTTTTATATTGATTGAAGTAAGTAATGTACTATAAATTAGTAGCATATAATGTACACATATATATACATGTACATATGTACACACACACATATATATGTATGTATATATATGTATGAATGCTGTCAAGTTGACTCTGGCTCACAATAATAACCTTATATACAACAGAAGAAAACCTTGCCTGGTCCTGTGTCATCTTCACAGTTGCCAACATATTTGAGTCCATCATTGTGGCCGTTGTGCCAATGCATTTCACCAAGGATCTTTTCATAGTTTTTATTAGGTCCTGTACTTCATCAAGCATGATGTCCTTCTCTAGAAATTGATCCCTCCTGATGATGCATCCAAAGCAAGCAAGTCAGACACTGCTCTGCTATGATCTATAAGGTTTTGATTGGCTAACTGTAAGAAGTAGATTGCCAGGCCTTTTTTCCTAGTCTGTCTTAGTCTGGAAGCTCTAGTGAAACCTGTCTACCATGGGTGACCCTGCTGATATTTGGAATACTGGTGGCATAGCTTCTAAAAATGACAGCAACATGTAAACCACAACAAAATGACAAACTAACAGTCTGGTGGTGGACTGCATATATAGCAGATCCTGTTTATAAGAAAATGAATTATCAGTGACATTTATTTCATCGTGAACCATAACAAAAATTTTTGAGACACATATGACTTAACTTCCCAGTTATTATAAAGCCTCTTTTTAAGTAGTGACCTGATTCTAATTTGTTTTAATGCACATAGGAAAAAATACATTGCTCAATTTGTTTTTAAATAACTATGTTGTTGTTGTTATATTTGCACATTAATATATTTACAAGAACACAATAGTTATTTATAGGGTTTTTGGTCTATCTGGAATTAGTGTTTGTAAATATTTGTTCTTGTCTATAGCGAAAATTTTTCCATGATGCTGTAAGTCCTTTCCACAAGCCTTTGTTAGCTGTATTTGGAAGATGTCCAACCAGCACAAATTACTAAGAAACAATACAGAACTTCAAAAGCATGTTTATTTGCACTATAATATGGAATTCACTACCACACATAGGTATTTTGAGGTCTTTACTCAAAATTCTCAATCATACAATAGGTTTCCCTGGAGGGGGGGAATGTAATAATTCACTATGATTCTCTTAGTTTGCCTCCAAAGACTTTTTAATACTATGCCTTCTAGGGGACAAAAAGAAGAAGACACTTGTAGTCAGGTATGATTACCTCCTCTGCAGTCCAGGATGCCCAGCCAGGGCTGAAGTATAAAATTGATGCAGAGGTTTTTTTTTTCTCCTTTTAACGTTCCCATGCTGAGATCCAACCTCAGACCTGCTGAATCAACATCCCTGCAAATGGACTCTGAGCATCAATATTTTCAAAAGTTGTATGTACCAAAGTTGTATTAAGTGGATCTAGTTCTCACCAACCATTGAAACCACTACTACAGCTATTATTCCAGGGGAATAATCTTCAGGGACAAAAATATATTTTATTTTAGAAAATGATTAGAATTAGGAAAACATACTTATTGATGTAATAGACGTGGTATTTCACAGACTGTATCTCTTGTATCTCTTTTCAACTGAACTAATTACTCTGCATTTTTATTAGGTTTTTTTTCCTATTCAGAGAAATAACTAAACAACTGACCTAATAGCACAGTTAATTATAATTATGACATCTCATCAGTTTGGCAACTGGTTATTTCTAACCAATTATTTTGATTATCTTTTAACAACCAAATATGATTGGCTATTCTGCAATCCAAACTATTTTTTCAGTAGATTTGAAGGAAAAACTTCTTATCTTACTGACTTAGAATTTATTGAAGGAAAATTATTAGCATGATAAACAGTGACAATTTATATTTATATGTACTAACTCAACTCTGTAGATATGCTATTGATCTTTAAGTATTCCAAATCCTGTAACACTATTCAAACCATGTTATATCACTTCAAATTTACATATTCATGACATTTATTATAAGAATCTATAATTTATTTAGTTCCCCCACTATTTCTTAAATAAATCCTTAAAAAATAAAGAGGTGATTTGGTCAACAAAACACAAAACAATCCAATTATCAACTAAGTGGGAATAAATCACATAAAAAAGTATGCAATAGTCTTTGGAGTGGTCAAAGAAAGCATTGTTTTATGCAAATTATTCTCTCACAGCTAAAATACATTCTGTTTGCAATTACTGATTCTGCAAAATTTTAGGATGGACAAGAAGCACAAATGTGTTCAAGGCTATATTCATTGATGGTTTGAACATTCATTGTATTACATTATTTAATTAACCTGGTTTCAAAAGAAATAGGGTCATTGTGTACATTTAAATCTCCTTGGACAATTCCTTGCTTGGCCTTTTAGGATGGAAGAACATTACCCCCTCTAGTGGATAAAGGAAAAACACATGGCCTTGATGGATGAAAACATAACCTGGGTTTCCTTATATTGTTATTGTACCTTAAGAGGTGGATGGATGAATTTCCCTACATCATACTTCATTTTTAGTGTATTGTCTTGGAAAAGGTGCTATGTCACCCATATTTCTTATAGTAAGATATAGGATGGTACTTGGGACTTAACAGTGCAATAAAGGAAATGTAGTTCATGCCTGTCATCCTGTTTCATCTTGAAAAGAATAGACTGACAGGACACCATCCTAAACTCTTTACTTGTAATGAGCAAAGTATAAAGATATATTCTTTCTAATCAAAAAAATCAAACAAAACAGTAGAGATTAAATTCACTATTTTTTTTTTTTTAATCCAAGATTTAAAAATTAGCAGATATACCTTAAAAAGGAGCCATGGGAGTGGAGTAGTTAAATCCTCAGCTGCCAACCAAAGGGTTGTGTTTTGGATTCAGCAGCAGCTCCATGGGAGAAAGATGTGGCAACCTGCTTCCATAAAAATTACTGCTTTGGAAACCCTCTGGGCCAGTTCTATTCTGTTCTATAGGGTCGATGTGAGTCAGAATCCAATCTGCAGCAATGGGTTTGCTATTTTTTGTTGTTTGATAGCTTAAATATATATTGTTAATAAATCGAATGAGCCAGTCTTTTGCCTCTAGCATCTTTCTTTATATAGAAAGTTGCATAGATCCCACTGCTTACCATTTTCTACAAAGAAACACATTTAAATTTTTTTACAATTGAGTAGCTCTGGTAGCGTAGTGCCTAAGGCACTTGACTGCTAACCAGAAGCCTGGCAGTTCAAACCCACCAGCCACTCCTCAGAAGGAAGATGGGGCAATCTATTCCCATAGTGACACTGCCTCAGAAACCCAAGGAGGGGTTGCTATGAGTTGGGTCCGACTCAACGGCACATAACAACAATAACAGCAGCAGCAGCATAATTATAGTAAATACATATATCTCCTTGGATGGTTTTTGGCTGCTAACTGAAGGTTGGTGATTTAAGTTAACCCACAGGCACCTTGGAAGAAAGGCCTGGTGATCTGCTTCTGAAAAAAAAAAATCAGCCATTAAAAAACCCTTTGGATCACAGTTATATTCTGAAACATATGGGATTGCCACAATTTGGAATTGACTTGGCAGCAACTGGTATATATGTATTTATATATATGATCCCCAATTTGGAAGCTACTTCATTTTCTAGAATTCATCTATCAGCAAATGTCCCATTAAGTTCTGCTCAAATATGGACATTTAAGGCTATTCAAGACCCTAGAATAAGAGCTCTGGTTGTTAAGGTACTTGGCTGCTAACCAAAAATTGGTGGTTGAAAACCACCAGCTCCTCCATGGGAGAAAGATAAAGCAGCTTGCTTACATAAAGATTTACAGCCTTGGAAATCCTATAAGGGCAGTTCTACTCTGTCCACAGAGTCTCCATGAGTTGCGATTGACTCAATGGCAGTGGATGGATTTAATCCACTAGTATGGTTGACTTTAACTTCAGATAAGTAGAATAAACAAAGCTTTGCTTAAGTACAAACTAGTTTAACTTTCTCTATTTAAATTATCAAAATTAAGTTCTCAAGAAGCTGTTGTCTGATGAGTATCTGTCATTATTTTCTCTATTGTATTTTTCACCAGCATCCGCATTTGCTTCATCACTAACACCAAAACTCACTGCTAGTGAGTAGATTCTGACTCACAGTGACCCCCAAAGATCTCTTTAAAATATGCTAAGAATGATTTGGGGCCTTAGGGGATGCCCTCAGGCCTAAGGCAGTCACCTGCCCCACCCAAGGCTGATGATTCAAACCCGCCAGGTAGCCAGGACATCTCTTTGGGGAGCTCTGGTAATGTAGTGCCTAAGGCACTTGACTGCTAACCAGAAGGCTGGAGGTTCAAACTCACCAGCCACTCCTTGGAAGGAAGGTTGGGCAATCTACTTCCGTAGTGATAACGCCTTGGAAACCCAAGGAGGGGGTCACTATGAGTCGGGTCCGACTCAACGGCACATAACAACAAGAATGCTTTTGAATTACCCTTAATATTTTTGCTTTTATTGGGTCAGATTTGATTGACCTATTTAAATATATTTTGAAATACTTTTAAAGAAGAAAATTTCTGTTTATATACACATACCTGGAGGCAACCTACAAAAGTGATGCTTGTCTCTGTTCCTTGGTAACCCCCACCATAGCCTCTTTAGTGTCAGATACATAGATCCCACTCAATAGGCAAAAATGGAGGAGAGAAAATTTTAAATTCTTTTCTTGAAAAATTAGTTATCACACAAGTTGTATATCAAGCTAAATGTAAAAGATATTTACAAAATAGTTACTACTTTTAGCAATTATGCAGAGAGGACATGTTACAAAGAAATATATAAAAGTATTGATACCTTAAAGAAATTTAAAATGTAGTTGGAGAAACTATTAAAAACTTTATAAAAATAGATTTAATCACAGATGACAGAGATAAGAATACACATTTGTTCCTTAATTTGAAAAGTATACACACAACTTATTATTGCCTCAGTTTCTTCATCTGCAAAATGAAAAAGACCTACCTATACCGCAAAGCCACTGGGTGATTTTAATACAATAATATACATTTAATAAGATAACATAGTAAGAACTAGCAAAATATTTGGCACCTAATTCAATAAATACTAATTTCCTTGATCTTATTAAAATGAAGACCCTGTAAGGTTGATAAATTAGATATTATAAAACTTCATTTTACAGTTGAAAATCAGTCTCAGAGAAGTTCTAAAAATGGTCAGAATTAGTATAAATCTCATATTTGTAAATCTTATTCACTGCTCTTCTTTTTTCTCCATGTGAATAATTAAACAATGAATAACACTGGTAAGTTTTAAACACATTGGAATTTTTCTTGTACTAAGTACCTCTCAAATATTTACTGAATGAATGAATACATAAGTAAATGAGGGTAGAGTTCAGAACAGGAGGAGATCCCATCAGTCTAGACAAATTAAGAAAAATCTCAGAAATAAAGCAATGTCTTTTTTAAAAAATAATAGAATCTGGATGGGCATGGGAGAAAGGAAATTTATCTCTCTGCTTCTCCTTTCTCTTTCTCTTTCTGTGTGTATATAAAAGCTTTATGAGTAAATATATGCAATTGGGGCAGTGGAGAGTGATAAAGGAATGGTGAGGAAATAATTTTGACTGCAATAGAAACTAACAAAATGAGTAAAATAGCAAAGATAACTTGAGGACAAACTTAATATCAATCTAAGCAGTTAAATTTTTTCTGAAGCTCAGCAGGGTTAAAGTTTTGTAGTATAAGTTGGACTTGAGGCACAAGAGCCTGAAGGTAAATTTTGCCAGTCTATATACTGCACCCAAGGTGTGGATGACATGGTCAAGATGATGTTGAAGTGGTAGCTTTCAGGATGAGTGGAAGGAAAGGAACACTGAAGGCAGGGAAATGAGTTGTTAGTACATGAGCTCAGATAGAGGTGGGAGATAGGGAAGAAGGGAGAATGAAATTGTGAAAGAAGAATGAATGAAAAGAGCATGGCCAAAAATTCAATATGGATGGTAAGAAGGAGGATTGGAATGTATAGTCAGAGGTGATTGTGAAGTTTCAAGTCTGGTGTCTGGTACCATTGACAAAAATAGGGGAGTTGGCTTAATCAAGAAAATGAAATTTTCAATTTTAGACTTGCTGAACATATGTCTCTTAATATGTTGAACAGCTTCCTTAGGAGGCTAATTAAATTCTGCAACTAAAGCATTTTTTAAATGCTAAGGAAAACTTGTTCTTCACCAATGAAATCATGGACTCTAGGGAATCTGGTATTTCCGAAGTCAACTTCCCTTTTTTAAAGGCAGCTTTTACACACTTCACCAATTGTGGTTGAGGTTGGACACCTGTGGGTACCACCAGTGCCAGCTTTAGGCAAAACCGTGACGTTGCAGAGTTTGATTTGGCAAATTTCTTTTCCCTTTTCTGTGCCTCTTTGGGCTCCGTGTTCTCCTGCTGCTCACTAGGGATGAGCTACTGATGCACACTGTTAAAGATTTCTATTACCTACAGAGAGCTTGGCATATAGAAAGTGATTAAATAAATTTTGGTTGTAGAAGTAAAGGAGAAAGTAAATGAATGAACAGAAAAATTAATGAATGAGTAAACTATTTGATAAAACATTCACTCTAAGATTTTGGATATTTAATGTTATAAGCACTCCTCCCCAAATTATCTCCACTTAAAAAACAATATCTAGAGAAGTATTACTTACTCCAATTGAAGGAATAATTACTGATAGTTTTCAGACAGCAATGGAAACAGTACTTTCAGAGCAAGACTCTCCACTTGCAACTTTAAATCATATAATACAGACAATCCTCCAAATAAGGGTTGGCTTCTTTTGACCAACGTCCTCATTGTGGTTAATGCCATCAATTCTTTAGCCCCTGTTCATGAAATAAAATTATCTTACAAGAAAAATCTGTAAAATGAATAGCAGTAATTTAGTATTACTATAAACCCATTGCCATTGAGTCATTTCTGACTCATAGATTCCAACTCATAGCTATCCTATAGGACTGAGTAGAGCCAAGGCTTTGTGGCAAAAGTCTTGGTGCCACAGTGGTTGAAACACTCGGCTACTAACCAAAAAAGTTTGGAGGTTCGAACCCACCAGCTCTTCTGCAGGAGAATTAAGTGGCAGTTTGCTTCTTTTAAGATTTACAGTCTTGGAAACCCTATGGGGGCAGTTCTAGTCTGTTTTATAGGGTCCCTATGAGTTGGAATTGAGTCACGGCAACTGGTTTGGTTTCACCTTTGCGAAAGCAGACTGCCACATCTTTCTTCCCCGGAGTGACTGGTGGGTTCAAACACCAATCTTTAGTTAGCAGCCATGCACTTAACCACTACACCAACAAGCCTCCTTAGCATCACTATTTGGACCTTGAGTATGGCTCTGCTCTCAATAGCAGTCCTTGCAATAGGCAACCTGATCATCATAGTCTGACATAAATTTAAGTTTTGGACTATGGCTCCGCAGCATGCCAAAGGCCCCATTTGTGGAGTAGCTGGTAGGTTTGCATCACCAACCTTTTGGTTAGCAGCTGAGTACTTAACCATTGTGCCACCAGGGCTCCAATTAAATTCCAGGAACCATCAAATATAATGATTTAATTAAGGCTTTAGTTGCTTGAGTTAGTCATTGAGGAGAGGGATTTGACTAAAAATGGAACCAGATTTCAAGTGTTGCTAGAAGCATTATACATAGAAATAAATTATAATGTTCATGGTCATTGATTTTTACTTTCATGCAAACATTTTATTAATGATTCTTTTAATCAGTGATGAAAAGATACATAATGCACATTTGGAAATACAGTTCTAATGGATAGTCAGGGATTTCTATATTTCTAAATCCCTCTAATTTTGAATTTGTGGCCAGATGTCTTAGGAGAATGACTCAATTTCTGGGCCTTTTCAATAATGGCCTTTCTCAGAGTTTTTGGTGCTTCTGCTTGTGGTTGTACATCTGGCCAGGAACAGGAAGCACTTGTTGAGATGGTGGAAAGATCACTGACCAAATGTTCTGAATCACCGAAGAATCTGAGTGAAAATTTGCTGCTGGTTATGTCAAATTTTAATGGCATTCCCTGGGTGACTATCTAATTCTTATTGCTCATATCCATAGTTAAAAGGATAATGAGCTTATGTGTTGAAAAATCTATGCATGTGATATTAAAATCCAAATATATATGAGTTTGGGCTTTCTACTCTAAAAAGCAAATGAGTGCAAAAATATGAATGGCAAACTGAAATGTGGGTCTTAGACTCACAAAGCACCAGGAGTACATCCAGAGTCCTTAAGACATGCCTTCTATGGTAAAGGAGAGCATACCTAGACAATATCATTAGCACTACACTTATTCATATTTATTCACATTTTAAATGTGTTTAATAGGATTGAATAAATTAGAATTTTTGTATTAAGTACAACAAAATTGGAATTTTAATGAAATCACAACCATCAATAAAAGAAGACAATTTCTCAATATATTTTAGATATCTTTTTTTAGAGTGTATAGTTTTACTTAACTTATGCAGTTTTGAGACCTTAGACCTTATTATAATTCTCCCTGTGACAAATCTTGAGAAGTGAGAAGACCATCAAAGGAGTAACTGAATAATTTGATGAATTTCAGAAAAATCTATAAATAAAATAATAGATCTTTAAGTACGTTCAAGTCAATCATCTTTTACAAGGGAACTAAGGCTTAACGTGTGTGTATCCTATTAACTATGTATCAAGAAACTCCAAAACCAGATCAGATTTACTGATTTAAAAATAAATATAGAATATTACTCATGAATGTTAATTCCTTTAAAACATCAGCTACCTTCTTTAAGAAATCAAGTACTCACTAGAATACATATAATCTCGTTTAATACAGGACCCTTATTAATACAGCACCCATGTTTAAGTGTTCATAATGACATCCCCATGTTCAAATCCCTCATTTGTTTTGTTACATAAACAGATAGTTTTTGTTGTTGATGACGATTTTTACATTTAAATCTACTGATCAGGTCCCCTTGTAATAATAAATAATAGAGTACATGAGTAAGGGAAAAAGTATATTTAAGGAGAAAATCTATTTATCTGCATTATAAATTTATAAGCAAAAGAGACTGAAATACCAATAAATATCACAAATAATAAGAATGTTTTTCAGTTTTATGGCTGGTTAAGTATGAGATGCATAAAAAGAAAGAAGAAATGTGAAGAAATGAAAAGGTAAAATGAAAGCTGGATATCCAGTGACATTCAGAGAGACCATAAGCTCACATTTGTAGCTTTTAAAAGAAGGAGCAACCAACCCTCACTGACAGATTTTCATGGAATAATATTCTCATTGTGTCGTTTCAAGATGTTTCATGAGGACTTTAAAACCATATTGTAATTTTAAAACCATACGCATAAGCTAGTAAATCATACCAAGTATTTTTCCACCCAGATGAACTAGCTCTGGCAGGACTGGAGGCTAGAACTAACTCACAGAACTGAAGTTACCTAGGTCTCTTATTTTAAAAAATAAATAAATAAAAATTAAAAAAAAGAAGATAATCAAATCTTTGGCCTGAAAGTTGGAAATTCAGTTTATGCAAACCTGAAAATGTTGGTGTTTCTCAGCTTTAAGTAACCTCAGAAAGGAAGGAGAGTGCACTAGGAGCACCATTTGGTCATTAAACCCTCAGTTTTCTCTTCTATGACCGCTGTTACTTATTAGGATACTTTTTGAATGGAGCTGTCAGAAAACACAGAGGGTGGTTTTGGCACATAGCTAAAGGAGAAGCAGAAGGATTACCAGGCATCAACACATATCACTGATATATATATATATATATATAGATATATCTATGAGCTCTGTTAGCAGAGTGCCTAAGGCACTTGACTGCTAACCAGAAGGCTGGCGGTTCAAACCCACCAGCCACTCCTCGGAAGGAAGGTTGGG
>NW_006921758.1:370761-384334 GCF_000298275.1 Orycteropus afer afer | reverse complement strand
ACTTCCATAGTGATACTGCCTCGGAAACCCGAGGAGGGATCGCGGTGAATTCAATCCGACTCTACGGCAGTGAGTTAGAGTTTGAGTTATATATCCATGTGTATATAAAAGGTGCTCTGGTGGTATAGTACCTAAGGCATTTGACTGCTAACCAGAAGGCTGGCGGTTCAAACCTACCAGCCCCTCCTCAGAACGAAGACTGGGCAATCTACTTCCATAGAGACAGCTTGGGAAAATCCAAGGTAAGGTTGCTATGAGTCAGAATCTACTTGACAGTAGTGAGTTTTCTTTTTTTTTTTTTTTTTAAATATGTATATGAATGTGTGATGGTGTCATTTAAGTTAATCTTGAAATCAGCTGTGAAAATTCTGTCTAGAAAAGTTGAAATATCGACATTTCTAAACAAAAATCTAGTAGGTCTGTACCTCTATAGTCTTCAGAATTATTTAATTAGTTTTGCCTACTTCCTAATTTGCTAGCTGCCTATTTGTTATTATAGCAGATATTTTTAACCTAGACTCTATTTAAAGCATCAAGATAGACAAAGAGTGGAAAATCATTACCGGAACGTTTGGTTGTAGAAAGAAAGAAAGAAAAAAAAAAGATTTGCATCTTCCTTTTTTCATCTTCTTCTTTCTTCAAGAGATAGTGCAAACAACTTTTCAGATATTCTAATGTTCTTAGCCAATACAGGGTTGATAGGATGTAGTAACCATTTTATGGATCATGGGACAGAGCAAGAAATGTCACATTTCCCCATGGGAAATATCTTTTTTAAAAACAGAATAGAAAAAACCTTTTAAGTGGACATGGTATCCAGTTTCCCACCTCTAAAAGTTATAATCAGAAAAGAGATCATGACAAAACCATGGCCATTCATTCTGAACATGGTTACTCTGCCAATATCTGTTCCAAGTGACAGTGCTACCCTTCTGCTCAGTGGTTTCATAATGTACTCTAAAGGTATAATTTATTAATCTTAATGCTTTACTTTTTAAAATTTCTAAGCATTAATTCTCAAACCATTGTTATGATCTAAATTCATAATTACTCAGTGCCATATGTGGTGGTGGTGGTGTTAGGTCCCGTCAAGTCAATTCTGACTCATAGTGACACTATGTACAGCAGAATGAAACACCGCCTGGTCCTGTGGTATGCTCACAATGATTGCTACGTTTCAGTCCATTGTTGCAGCCACTGTGTCTATCCAACTTGTTGAAGGTCTTTCTCTTTTTCACTGACCCTTTGCCAAGCATGATGTTCTTCTCCACGGACTGGTTCCTTCTGATAGCATCTCCCAAGTACATGAGACAAAGTCTTGCCGTCCTTGCTTCTAAGGAGGGTTCTAGCTGTACTTCTTCCAAGACAGTTTTGTTCATTCTTCTGGCAGTCCCATATTCAGTATTCTTTACCAACACCATAATTTAGAGGCATCAGTTCTTCTTTGGCCTTCCTTTTTCATTGTCCAACTTTCACATGCATATGAGATGAATGAAAATACCATGGTTTTGGTCAGGAGCACCTTAGTTCTCAAAGTGATATCTTTAAAGAGGTGGTAGGTGATATTGTTCTTCCCAACTATAACCAGTTGCTATCAAGTTGATTCTGACTAATAGCTACCCCATGTGTGTCAGATAAAACTGTGCCCCGTTGGATGTTTTTAATGGGTGATTTAAAAAAAAAGATTGCTAGACCTTTCTTCCAAGGTGTCTCTGTTTGGACTTGAACCCCCAACCTTTTGGTTAGCAGCCAAGCAATTTAACTGTTTAGATTAGTTACTGTGCATTATAAACCCATAGCCTTCACCTTGTGACCCCTTATCACTCTCTAGGAGAGGTATAATATCCTGTTGCATTGTTGAGTTAGATAAATTATTTGTTTTGGCCAATGGGATTGGAATGGACATAATGTATACCATTTCTGAGGAGAAACTATAAGCATTTTTGTACTGTTCAGTTTGGCCTCTTACTTTCTGCCATGATAACAGCATCTCCAGGTAAGGGCAACTCCTTTTGCTTGGGTCCTGGGATGTGAAGATTTATAGAAGAAAACTAAACAGACTTGAGAAGGGTCCAGTAGAACCACAGCCAACCCACAGACCCATGAACCAAAAATAATTGTTTGATGTTGAAAAGCCACTAAGATTCAAGTGATATTTGTTACTGCAACAAAAAATAATAAATAAACCATAGCGATAAGCAAAAGAAATAGTGGTTCAAGTTTGGCTACTTGTAAAAGGACTGGAGAAAGGCAGCAGAAGTAAGAAGTAAAAGCAGTTAGACAAAAGTTTGGGACAAGATTTAATAGGATATTCTGCTACTGACCCCCAAATTTAGCAATTTTAAGCAATCAGAATTTATTATTTAAGTGTCTATGAGTGAAGAATTCAGGCGTGTCTTAGCTGAATGCCTCTGGCTCCAAGTCTGTCATGAAATTGCAGTTAAACTGTCAGTTAAGGCTGTGGTCTCATCTGTAGATTTGGTGGGGGTTGAGGGGAGGATTCACTTCCAAACTCTTTCACATTGTTGGTGGCAGCTCTTTGTTACTTACCATATGGATCCCTCCAGAGAACGGCCTTACAACATGGCAGCTGTCTTCCCTTAGGGCAACTGATCCAAGAGAGAGCAGGACAAAGCGCTTGAGATGAATGGCATAGTCTTTTATAATCTAATGTCAGAAGTGACATCCCATTACTTCTGCTGTATTTTATTCATTAAAAGCCAGTCAGGAAGTCCAGCCCACACTCAAAGGGAAGGCATTACATACGGCATCATTACGGGTCATCTTAGAGATTGCCTACCAGAGCCACAGCACTTGAACTCTGAGGTACAGTTTCCAAATATGTAATATTGTTATACTTGTACCTATTGTGCTTCACAGATTCTTAAAAGATTAAATGGCCAAATATATGTAAAAATGCTTTGTAATCTTTAAGCACTATACAAATGTAAGATGCTTTTATCAGTTTGAATTTTCTGAGAAGCAGAAGCCTAGATGAGATTAAAGGTGCAAGGATTTTATCAGATGAAGCACCTACGAGAGGAAATGGAGAAGGAGCTAGAGGAGGCTGGGAGAGCTGTCAAACCAAGATGGCTGATTGATTCAGAGTGAGAGAGAGGGGGAGGGGGAGTGGAAGCATCTTAGACCACCATGTCATCTACAGAGAGTTGGACAAGGCTGTTGGGAGAATCCTCAAACCAAAGCAGCCCATCCAAGGAGGACTTTCAGAAGAGGCTCTCTCTCAGTATTTCAGTATCTCAGCCATTGGCTGGAAGCAGGACATGTGAGGTAGGGGTTTGGTGTAAAGATGGTGATGGCTATAATCTCATCTGAAACTGTAAGTAGATACCATTCCTGCTTTCTCTGTCTGAGTTTGGTCTCGGTGCTGTTTCTAATTCATTTAGAATGGGAGACATCCTGAAACTTTTGCAACTAGCTGGCTAAATATCCTTGCAGTGCTCTTCTGTGCCTTTTGGAAGATTCCACCTCCATGCTGACTTGCTCTGGGTCTGACTGCTGTGTTGTACCACCACCTGTTGACTATTGTTACACCCTCCAGACACCAGGCTCTGCCCACAGGACTGAACTTCATCATACCTGCATTTGATCACTTCCATCCCAAGGATGGTTTTCATTATAGGTCTAGGTCCTTCCTGTAATTTTTAATAATAATTTTTTAAAAAAATCATTAGATAAATAATCATTGAAAAAAAAAAATCTAGTAACAACTGTTCATTCTGTTGAAATTCAGAAAGAACCAAAGCATGATTTCCTGGGTTCTAATCCTTGCTCGGCTTCTCTCAAGCTGTGTGACATTTGGCAAGTTATTTAACTCTGCCATTGTAAAATGGGGATGATAATAGTTGTTGTTGTTGTTGTTAGGTGCCGTCGAGTTGGTCTCATAGCGACCCCATGCACAACAGAATGAAACACCGCCCGATCCCACGCCAGCTCCATTATCTTTGCTATACTTGAGCCCATTGTCGCAGCCACCGTGTCAATCTATCTCGTCCAAGGCCTTCCCCTCCTTCATCGACCCTCCACCTTACCAAGTATGACATCCTTTTCCAGGGAATGGTCCCCTCTGACAACATGACCAAAGTAGGTGAGAAGAATCTGGCCATCCTCGCTTCCAACGAGCATCTCGGCTGCACTTCCTCCAGGACAGATTTGTTAGTTCTTTTGGCAGCCCATGGTACCTTCAGTATTCTTCGCCAGCACCACAACTCAAAAGCATCAACTCTTCTTTGGTCTTCCTCATTCATTGTCCAGCTTTCACACGTGTACGAGGTGACTGGAAATATCATGGCTTGTGTCAGGTGCTCCTTATTCCTCAAGGAGACATTCTTGCTCCTCAGCACTTGAAAGAGTTCCTTCGCAGCCGATCTGCCCAGTGCTACACGTCGTCTAATGTCCTGACTGCTGCTTCCATTGGCTTCGATAGTAAAACCAAGCAACGTGAATTCTTTGACAACCTCAATCTTTTCTCCATTTATCATAGTGCTGTTTATTACTCCAGTTGTAAGGATTTTTGTCTTCTTTATACTGAGAGGTAATCCATACCGCAGACTGTGTTCCTCAAGTAAGTGCCTCAAGTCATCCTCACTTTCAGCAAGCAAAGTTGTATCATCAGCATATCTCAAGTTGTTAATGATTCTTCCTCCAATCCTGATGCCACGTTTTTCTTCATATGGTCCAGCTTCTCGGATTATTTGCCCAGCATATAGATCGAATAAGTATGGGGAAAGGACAACACTGATGCACACCCTTCCTGATTTTAAACCAGATGATAATAGTACCTATCTCATAATGATTTTTGTTTTGTTTTGTCAAGTGCTCAGATACTGCCAGGCACATAGAGAGTAGCCATTACCATTATTAATTACTTCAAACACTCCACAACGGACCAACTAAAATATGTTTAGAGTCCTATGGCAACTCTTCTTTCTGTCAATCCATTGACAGCTATGGATAAGAAATTAAATAATTACAGTCTGGAATAGAGAAAGAGAACATTTTTCTTAGGCACATGGTGAAACTTCTGAAGGTCTTGTTAGCTTAAACCTTGACTGGGTTACTTTATTGACTGGTTGCTTCACATGGTTTGTTCCTGGGTCCTGCTAACAATAAGTTCACCTTCTTGGGTCCTAGAGGTGAACTCAGCTTCAGTTCCAGTCAAAGAGATTGAGTGGGTGAGAATAGCACCACTCATTTTTAGGTGTTTTTGTGCAATTTGGTCCCTTCCTCTGTTTTCACAATAGGTTTGTTTTCTTAATTGCCTTGTTACTGCCTGAAATAGGACCATCAATGGAGTCAAGTAGGATTTGGTCTGAAAAAGAGAAAGGTGCTTTTGTGGGTCCAATTTGTTACTTTTTTTTTTTTTTTATTCTACCTCTTACCAAAGGCAGTAATTCAGAATTGTACTTAGGTTTCATGAACACTGGATAGAAAGGTTTAATTAAAAACACTTTCAGTAACAGCCTTGTAGTTTAACACAGAATGTCCATTGCCTCCTGGATCTCACTCACAGTTGTGCTCCCCCCAGCCCTGCTTTTATCACTTCATTATCTCAAGACAAATGTTGATTTGGTCAATTTCCTGTTTGAGTTTAAGCCAATCCCTTGAAGTTATTTCAGTATTGTGGCACTTAAAACACAAGGTTTCCCTGTTACATTTCCACCATTTTAACACTTCATCTATTGTTTCTTTTTTTCCTAATGACAAGAACCAATGGATATTTTCGAGTCTACCACTTAATAAGCCCATGTGTTTTTGATACCTTGAACTCCTCTAGTCTGTATTGATAGTGACTAATCCTCAGAACTGTTAAAACATTCTGTGCAAATAGAAGTACATCAGAGGGATTTTTTATACAAAAACTTTATTTAGGGAACCACTTTCTTTCCTGTTATTTGTTTATTCAGTCTTTCTATTTCAACTTGTTTGGAAATGCTGTCAAACTACATAAATCTGTATCCTTTTTCAGTTTTATTAATATCTCCTGATAAAATGGAACCAAAATTGTTGATTAAACATGCTTTAAGAATAGCTATCTCTGATGCAAAAATGCTTATGCCTTCTGTCAATTTCAGAGCTATATAGAAAGGTTGTTTTGTCCATACTCCATGTTTTATGGGTAGGGGAATTGAGAGTCAGAGAGGCTAAGTGATTTGTCCAAGACGATCTATTTAGTTAGTACGGCAATGATGGTTTTGCTCCACTATACTATCTCCTTCTACTTAAAAATTGACTGAGTCCATACCGGATCTTTTTACTTGAATTCCTTCCCTTGCTGGTTTTGCTTTAAAAATTTAGGAACTTTGAGTCAATTTTAAAAATCAGCTTTGCTTAAGTATAATTTTCATTCACTAAAATCAGACAAATGTACATGTTGATATTTTCACCAATATACATAGTTGTATAACAACCATCATAATCAAAACACAGGATAGTTTCATCACTTTGAAAATTTCCTTCATGTCCCTTAAGTAGTGAATCACCTTTTCCTACGCTCCTGGCCTCTGATAACCACTGTTCTGCTTTCTCTCACCATCATTTTGCCTTTTCTAGAATTTCAAATAAAAGGAATCTTATAGCATGTAGTTTTATGTATCTGACTTCTTTCATCCATATTGTTTTATATCAGCAATGTTTCTTTATATTGTTAAGTAATAGACCATTGTATAAATATACCATAATTTGCCTATCGATTCACCACTTGAATCTGGTTATTTCCACTTTCTGGCTGTTATGAAGAAAGCTGTATAAACTTTTGTGTACAAGTCTTTGTGTGGTCGTATGCCTTCAATTGTCTTCAGTAAAAACTTAGATGTGGGATTACTGGGTGATACAGTAATTACATGTTTATTTTATAGGAAACTACTACATTATTGGAGCTCTGGTAGCGTAGTGCCTAAGGCACTTGACTGCTAACCAGAAGGCTGGCGGTTCAAACCTACCAGCAACTCCTCAGAAGGAAGATGGGGCAATCTACTTCCGTAGTGATACTGCCTCGGAAACCCAAAGAGGGGTCGCTATGAGTCGAGTCCGACTCGACGGCACATAACCACAACAACAACAACAACATTGTTTTAGTCATTCTCATAGGTGTGTAGCAGCATCCCCCTGTTGCTTTAATTTCCCCGGTGACTAACGGCACTGAGTATATTTTCATGTACTTCTTTTCCAATTGCACATCTTCTTTGGAAAATGTTTATTCAAAGCTTATTCCATTAAAAACAAATTGTATGTGTCATTTTTGAGATACAATTATTCTTTATATTTTCTGAATTTAAGTTCTTTATCTGATATATAATTTAAAATAATTGTTTTCTCCTAATCTTTGGCTTTTCATTTTCTTTGTAATGTCGTTCAAATAACAAAATATTTTAATTTTGATGAAATAAGAATGTATCAAATTTACTTTTATAATTTATGTTTCCTTGTGCTGTTTCTAGGATATCTTTGCCTAACCCAAGGTCACAGATTTTCTCTTCCATTTTCCTCTAGAAAATTTGTTCTTTTCTTTTTTTTTTTTTTTTTGGTTTTACATTTAGGTCTATGATTCTCTGAGATTTGACTTTTATATATGGTTTGAACCCATTTTGAATCTTCCCTGTTCTCATCATTGCACTGCTTTCTGCTGATTCTATCACCTGTTTCATCTTTCTTGGATCAGTCCCTTTGATTATACCACATCAAGGCCAAAGATACTTTATACTTACATCCCTGAAGGCTGCTCTCAGGTAATTTCTACAAGTGATTAAATTATTTTATCTTCAAAATTTCATCCATCTCACAAAATTTCTTTTTACATTTAAATATTTGTACTCTATTACCTGCCTGTTACAGGGAGAGGTAAGGGAAGTAACCACAGCCAATTCCAATAAGTGAAAATACAGTAAGAGCTCAGTTTTAGAAAAATCTTATGGGACAAAGGTCTTTTTAGTTAAGTTGGCCAGGGCTCAAAGGGTGTTTTACAATGTTTCCTTCTTCTTCAACTCAGTAGGGAAAATGCTGTTATCTCAGATAGAAGATACTTGCACAGATGCCCTGACTTAATTCCAACTTATGAAAACTGAGTCTTTGGAGATCTCATGCAGCCCTGTCCCCTTAACCTTGTTCAGCAACCACTGTCTATCAATTAGGGACTACACTGAAAGAAGTGGTAACGTTTCTTATAGAAACTTTAAGATTTGGGCCTAGACAGCCTTATACCATAGGTAAAAAGAGAGAAATGGTGTGATGCCCCCTAAAATGTTGAGAAGGGAATCTAACTTCTAGCATATATTCTCATGCTCTTACAGTATATTTACTTTTGTAATGTGCTTTCTGATTCAAGGAGTTAATAAAACCATAATGGATGCCCCATAGATGGCCACCTATTCCAGCTCCTATTGTTGTTGCTTTATAGCTCAAGCAGAACTCTAGGAGAGATGGAGACATGGCCATAATGGGTTTTAGTGGGAGGGAAAACAACCATATAAAAGCTGGTAGGGCACAACTCATCCACCTCAGAGAGGCCTATCAACAGCTTGCATGTGGAGGGATGCCATGCCTAGGGTTACTAAACAAACAGAAAATACTGGGTTTGAGAAATATGAGATGGGTGACTCACTCAGTTCAAGGTTGCTTTTCAGAGCAAGCTAAGAAAATCTCATGACTTCTTTTCAAGCCCACCACACTTCTTAGAACTGGGAGAACTGTTACTTAAGTAGTTGTTCTATCTACCTTGAAATGACTTTCCTCACTAGATTCTCAAATCATAAGGAATATGTTTGGGGTATTTAGAGTCCTATTGTAAAGCAGATATGAAGACTTCATTTAAGCAAATAACACATCTGATTCAATTTGCAGAATTATAAATATATGTATTTATCTTTTTAGGAACACTTCTCTTATACAGTAAAAGCTGTGAAAGCCAGAAAATGTGTAAGGTGAAAATGTATCAGAGAAGGAAAAAGTCAAATATTTTCCACTAAAAAAAGTGATAGAAAAGTGGTAAGACTTCACGTTGTCAAAAGCAGAAAACTTGTGAAACCCAGAAAAACAAGGCAGTCCCTTTGCATTCTGGCTCTCCCAGGTTTCAGTGTATTTAGCGAATTTCATCTAGTGCGGCCTGCAAAGATCTTGTCTCTTTTTAGTAGACACACTTGCATGCAGGGATTATGTTCTCTTATGTTCTCCGCTCACTGTCATTTCCAAGCACTTTGAATGTGCTGAATAAGTATTACTTGACTAATCTTCCCTTGAGGTACACAGATCATCCACAGATAGTTGCTTCACCCGGAGAAAATGGAAAATAACTATATATATAAGACTTCAATATTCATACATTGCTATTTTTCTCAGGCAGAGATACTTAACATACAGGTAATTCTATCTAAAAATAGTAGATGCTCCTGAATATGCTGCTAATACAACTTTCCTTCCAAGAGAGCCAAGCACTAGCCTCTTCAGTGAGTGATGAGGAAATTCTTGCCATTTGAATGATTACAAATTAATATTCTTGCCCTAACTGGCCCTTAGCCAATATAATTATATAAAGTGGGATTGTATCTCTTCTTTCACATTAGTTTTATTGTAAGCGAGGGGGAAATAACAACATTATTTTAAACTCTTCGGTACTTTGTCTTTTAAAATAAACAGTAAAACCATGTCGGAGTGACAAATTCAGGGTTTTACAACAATAATACAGACAATAATACCAGATTTGTATATACAAAGGTATAAATAATCACCACCGAAAAACCAGTACCAATCAGATAAGTTAAGGTTAATGCATTTGAATGCTGAAATGTAGCAGACCATGGACAAATTAAATCAATATAACATCCCCAGAAGTTGTTTAATGTTATTGTTCCAAGTTGGGTTGCAAAAAAAAAAAAAAAAAAGACAGAGGGATTAATTAAGCCCTGTATTGGACAAGACTAGAAAATGAATTAAAAGGCTCCTAACTGTAAGTCCATAAGGAGCACGTACTAGTGAAGGTCAAGCTGCTGGTCATTCAGCTCCATTACTCACTTCAAACTGTAAACTAACTAGATGATGTTGAGTCAGGTTTGTTTCCTTTCCCTTCTCTTGTAGCATCCCTGGGGGGCTTCTCAATTCAAAGAAACTCCAGGAGAAACAGGCCACTTACTGGGAATAATCCAAAACAATCTATAAATTCAAAAGCATTTGAAATTCCTAGAAGAGATTGAATGTTATAAGAATAAACAGGTTAGTATTTAAAAGACAGAACTGCCCTTGTTTAATATCAAGGGAGAATTAGCAGGACATAGGCTTTACAGTAACTTTCATTATTTATGTAATAGTCTGTATCACCCTACACTTCAGGAATTCGAGTCCATGGACTTAGAGTCCAAGCAAATTTTAAAACAGAGGTTTTGTTCTTTTCATTCTTTTTTTGAAGATAACAATAGCAGTGTCTGTAAGTAGTAGTTTTCTACTTAGGCCTCAATAACGCCAAAAATACAAAGCTTTCTTAGAACACTTAGATAAATTTAATGTATTTCTCCAAGAAGGAAAAATTATGTGTATCAGGACAAATTTCTTAAAAAACTAAAAGCAGAAACTTTATAATTTTTCAGAAGAAAAGAAGAGTATAATACATAATGGCTATAATGGGAAAAAGGAAATTGCTTTTATACTATTCTAAGTCAAAAATTTTATTTCTAATATATCATTTAAAAAAGGGACATAACACTCCCCTAAGCCTCCTACTTCTAAAAAACAGTAAAGAATTACAATTACATATTTGAAACATCTTTTAAAAAGTTTGGCTTCCAAGGGACACTGTCTTAGTTTCTTAGTGCTGCTATGACAGAAATAGCACAAGTTGGGAGCTTTGAAGAACAGAAATTTATGTTCTTCCAGTTTAAGAAGCTAGAAATCCAAATTCAAGACAGTGGCTAGAGGGGAAGGCTCTCTCTGTGTTGACTTTGAGAGAAGATCACGTGTCAGCTTCTGTAACCCCAGTGTTCCTTGGTTCCTCCGCAATCTTCATGTGGCATCAATCTTCTCCCCATTTGTGCTTCCTTTGTATCTAATCTGCCCATTTTCTAACTCAGCAGAGATTAGGTTTAGAAGACATCCTACGCTGACATGGCCTCATTTGGGATAAAGAAAATTCTATTCCTAAATGGGATCACATCCATAGATATAGAGATTAGGATTCCAACACATATTTTGGGGAGCACAATTCATTCCACAAAACAGACACTGTCAAAGTTTCATCCTTACAAGAATCAACATCTTTAAATCCTTATCATCACTGGAAGAGAGAAAGAAGAGAAATGTTAAATTCTGTATTTATATTTAAAATTTTGTAATGGAAATACTGTTTCTCAAAACTCAAAAAAGTTACATGCAAGTAGATGTCTGCTCAGAGAATTATGTCAACTCCAATTTATTTAAATTCTATTATATATTGAGATCTTTACTTTGCATAAAACCTGGTGAGTGAAAAGGCAAGTAAAATTTAATATTTGCTCTCAAAGAACTTAAAGTCTCATTTGATGTATATAAATGCTAATCATAAATCAAAATTATAATTTCAAAGGAATGTATTTAAGAATTTAAGGGAGAGATTTCCCATTTAATTGGTAGCATCAGGAAAGGATTGAAGAAAGGACTAAGTGATGAATTAAAGAATATGGAAAAAAAAAAGTAATAGCTAAGGGGGCATTGGTAGAGGGGAAGGGGGAGTAAATAATGAGTGGGAAAAATTCTGTTCAGAAATAGAATAGAGTACAATTTGGTTGCCAGAAAGAATAAAGGAGACAGTAAATGTGGGGAAAAAAAAATTGTAAAAGTACTTTGGAATCCAGTTTGGTTTGAAAGTTACTCCATGGAGTGTATCCTCACTTGGTAGGTCATTAGGAGTCTGTGTTTCGAGCAATTAGGTTGAGTACCAGTATCTATTATGTATAGACTGGTAAAGAGTAATGAGAGAGACCCAAATCGGAGGCTTTCACAGTAATTCCAGAGAGAAATAAAAATAGTCCAAATTAGGTTGGTTGTGAAAAAATAATACATGTCAGTGATCTTGCATTTGTAGAATTTGTAAGAGTTTGTAACTAGTAAATATGGCAGGCAAAAAGGAAGCAAGAATAAAGGAGAAGTTTAGCAAGCAGTTGTAAAAGTGAGGTTGCAGCTTGGGAGAATGATGAAGGCTAACAATATAAAAGTATCTCAAAATAAACATACATTTAGGAATCTTGCCCTCAGCCTGGATATTCTACCTGAAACTATTATTTAACATCTAAATACTATACATGTTTATCTTTTTTATTAATCTTCTCATGTTTTTTGTGTTAGATACTGGTAGTCTAGATCCAACTTTATTGATAAAAGCTTTATCAAAAGTAACCTTGATAAAGGCTTTATCTAGTTTGTTGCAGGGAGCTCTGGTGGTGTAGTGCCTAAGGCACTTGACTGCTAACCAGAAGGTTGGTGGTTCAAACCTGCCAGCCACTCCTCAGAAGGAAGATGAGGCAGTCTACTTCCATGAAGATCTACCGCCTAGGAAACACAAGGAGGGGTAGCTATGAGTCGTAGATGACTTGACAGGACATAACAATAACAACAACAGTTTGTTGCATAGTGCCTGGGGTCTTAGAAGCTTATAAGAGGTCATCCATAGAAATTTGTTCTCTATTTACCTGGAGCAACAGAGGAAGAAGGAGAGTCAAGGATAGGAGGAGAATGTGGAATGTGTGGCTGATTGCCTCCATGAATAATCTGCCTTCTTTGCCATGCTATCAGAAGAACTGGATGGTGCCTAGCTATCATGTTTTATCAAAGGTTCCATAGAAGAATGCTGATCAAAAGGGGGGAAATGCAGAACAGAATTTTAAAACTCATAGACTCTAGACTTTCTGGTGCCATGAAGGGTGGATGAATTTCTGAAACTATTGCCCAGAGATAATCTTTAAATCTTAAACCAAATATGTCCCCTGAAGTCTTCTTAAAATTGAACAACAACAGAAAAACCAACCTCACTGCCATCTAGTCAATTCTGACTCATAGTGACCCCCAATGGGTTTCTGAGACAGTAGATCTTTATGGAAGTAGATTGCTCAGTCTTTCTTCTGTGGAGTGGCTGGGGATTTGAACCGCCACCTTCTGGTTAGCAAATAGTTTAGCTTAATTAGAAAAAATGGTCTTCCTTGACCATTATGCTCTCTTAAGAACTATCTATATGGCATCAGCTTGACAACAGTAACTTGAAAGATTAGATAGAAACCTTAGGGGCAGTGAGTTTACCTCAATGAGGGAGGAACAACTCAGAAAAGGAGGGTGAGAACAGTTGCACAGCTCCAAGAATGTAATCAATATCACTAAATTGTACATGTAGAAGCTGTTGAATTGATGTATGTTTTGCTCTGTATATTCTCAGCAACAACAATAAAATAAATAAAATTTAGAAAAAAATATGGGTTTACCTTTATAAACTTGTCAAAATGCCATTAAATCAAATTGTAAGTTTGTTTTTTGCCTTTATGTCATTATTAAAGAAAAAAAAGAAAAAAACCAACGAACTCACTGCCATTAAGTTGATTCCAACTCA
>NW_006921758.1:359099-365651 GCF_000298275.1 Orycteropus afer afer | reverse complement strand
ACTGTATAGTTCTAGGTTTCACATTTAAGTCTTTGATCCATCTGGAGTTCGTTTTTGTGTGTGGTGTGAGGTACAGATCTTGTTTCATTTTTCTTAAAGCAGCTTCTTAAATACTGGAAGAAGACCACATCTCTAAAGCAATGACTCAGCTGCTCCAGTAGATACCACCATGGAATAACTACATCCAGCTGCCCAGCCACTCAGCAAAGCCCAGCCAAATTGACATACAACCTTAACTACCACAACCCTTAAGGAAATGGACTGACACAGTGTCTGCAAAGATAGGCTCAAGCATGACAGTTGTGAAGGTGGCACAACTGGTGAGAGTTTAGTCCTGTTGTACATAGATAGGGGTCATTATGAGTCAAAACTGACTCAATGGTACCTAACAATAACAACATATATTAACTGACTTTCTTCCAACTTCACATACAAACATTCAGGAAGTCACAACACAAGAATTAAACCATAAAGATGTGTTGAAATATTTAATGATTAATAATTTGTGAGATTCTGAAAGAAATTTCCATTAACCCAAATGATCTGTGAAACAACATTTGAGACAAAACAAAAGGTAGGAAGAGACTTTACTCGTCCCTTGCTGACCCTACCTCACTATGAAAGAGGGCTTGAACGTAAGGCAGCCACCCTTCACTCTGAACTAGGACTGATTTCTGATGTGATCTCCCCTTTTCCTGTCAATAGTCCTCTTCCTACATTGATGTGGAGTTTCCATCTATCAGTAGCACAGTTGGGCCTACAAGGTGAGGAGAAGGGCCTTGTGGCATTGCATCTGTGAAATAAAGTTGACAGAGACAGGGATGTCATGAAAGCAATGCACTCTTAGGTTGGAGATTTACTCTCTACTCTTCTGGTGGAAAAATGATAACAAATGCTTCATTTACCCAGAAACAAGTCCTCCCCTTATACTATGAAGCATTGGGAGTAGAAAAACAACATGCCTGTCTCACTTTACTTTTCTGAGTAGTGATAAATGGAGGGTGGAGGAGAAGAGGAGAAAAGCCAGCAAGAAGCTTGTAGAGTGGCTAATTCTTGAAGTTTTGTGATAAATTCACTCAACCTGTCACTCTTCACAAGTAACCCCTATCCCCTTTCTTTTTGCTGGGAAAAAGGAGAAGGGAATTGTGGATGATAGCATAACAATCATTCCTTACTTCATTAACTTCTGGCAAGTTGCCATATCAATACAAATTACTTTTTATGAAGATAAAAGTTGGTATTTAGCCAATTTCAGAGTACTCATTTGTATGATGTTTAACTTTTGATGAATATGTCAGGAGACAAATTTCCCACAGCTTGTTATCCAGAAGTTCAGCATCCCCAGGAATGACTGTGTATAGACCCAAATGCATTAAGTCCAAAATGTTCTTTACTCAGAGAGATCCAAAAAGAGGTTCAATCATGTAGATAAATAGTGAGCAAAATGCAGAAAAGCCTATTAATCCACAAATATCAATATTTCCCAACTAAATGCCATTTTATGTACTGTAGGCAACCTTGATGATGGCATTTCTTCTTTCTTAACAAGAAAAATCATTTAGACATAAGAAAATTGAGATATGATTCTCTGACATGAATGCAACTTATTCTACCTCCTCTAAAATATATTGTCTTTTATCCTAACATATATACACAGAACATTCAAAAACAATACTGTCTTATATTTGGTATGTATATTATACCTATTTAGAGAAAACATGTGAACCCATTCTTAGCCAAATGAGGAAGCCCTAATAACCTTCATAAGCTCATCCCAGATGTAATTTTAGAAAAACACATGGTCCTTCTTAAAATCCTATGGCTGCATTTAGTTTTGGAAAGTAAGAAGGTCAAGGAAATTTAGGTCAGATACAATAGTTGCTGATGTAGCTGCATTTTGTGTTAAACATTACTGTTAAGTAGTTTTCTTACCACCTCTCCCCACCTTTTCCATCTATATCCATTCTCTTTCATGCTCTGTTTCCCAGTGCACCCAGAGTTTTGTCCACAGGTTTTGTTCAGGTATCTTTATCTTTTTTTGTTTTGTATTTGCCTCTTCATTCTGTTCTGCTTTTTTGTTTGTTTGCACTCCTCTTTGCTATGCATGTACACAAAAGTGGCAAAGCATATGTATGTGTTTGTTTATATATGTATAAGACAATCTCTAAATATTTGTCCTTATAAAGTACATATGATGCATATGTGTGGTTGCTTATGGAGATAGAGTTTGTTTGTAGATGTTACACTATGTAAGGGTACTTGGAAAACAGAATAATAACTATTAACTAAATCTGTAATTGATTTAATATGTGATATGATGGAACAAGTCATCTTAAACTTTTCTCCCTTTTTAATCACACAGTGTAAGGTATCTTATTATGTGCCAAATTTTGCAAAATGTTAAAGCGCTAAGACCATAGTTTTTCATGGCTTCATATAGGAATGTATATTCTCCTATGCAACAACTTTATGAAGAAGATCAGTAACCAAACACCAAAAAACCAAACCAAACTCATTGACATCAAGTCGGATCTGACTCATAGCAACCCCTGCTTGGATTTCCGAGCCAGTATCACTATAGAAGTAGATTGCCCAAGCTTCCTTCTGAGGAGTGGCTGGTGGGTTTGAACCGCCAGCCTTCTGGTTAGCAGTCAAATGCACACAACCTATTTATTAATAAGTGATTAATTTATTTAGATGTCCCCACTGACTTGATGCATCATGAATATTTAGAAAACATTCCTGATGATGCTATTTCTCTAGATATTTTGAACTCCCCAAGCTGAGGAATTATCTGAGGATGGTCTTGCTAAGCTTTCAAAAATCACTTAACACTGAAAATGTTTTAAGTGACCACTGAGGCAAATAGGAAGTGTTTTTCTTGACTTTATGAAAAAACTGTTGACAGTGAGGCTGTAACTATTTAAATGAATATGTTTAATGCTGAGTAAAAAAGAATAAAGCTTCTGTGGTCACTATAAATATTGATGGAAGAATACAAAAAATGTAACAGGATTTGTAATGGAACTTGACAAATTGATCCAAAAATTCACAGAGATAATATATAAGAATAAGAAACTTTTAAGAAGAAAAGAATAATCTATATTGTAAAAAATGCCCTCTTAGATACTTGTGCAAAAATTTAAAATATAGACATTTAACTAGTATAGGTTAACAAAGAGATAAACATATTTGGAACAAAGTAGAGAGGCAGAAAGAGAGCCATATACATAGGCATTTAGAAATGGAAGCATTTGAAATCATAGGGAAGATTATTGACTGATTACTACACTAATTCACATAAGAAAAAATTAAATTAGATACCTACATCACAAAATACATGAAAATAAATTGTATATTGATTAACCAACAAAATACAAAACAATAAACAGTGAAAATATTAGAAGAATGTATAGGAGAAAACATTTTAAATCTTGTTGTAGGGAAGGCTTTATAAGCCAAGACCCAAATCAAGAGGCCTTAAAATAATGACAGATTTGGTTACATAAAAATGTTAAACTTTTGTATTCTCCAACATCATAATTCAAAGAAAAAGACAAATAATAGACTTGGAAAACATTATAACACTGTATAAACCAAAATAGTTAAAATCAGTAATCAATCAATAATGAATGGACAGATCAATTAGAAAAATGGCAAAAGAACACAAATAAGCAAGTCACAAAATATAGATGCATATAATGACAAATTATTTATGTATAAACTGATAAAAATATAACTAGTAATCAAGTAAAACAATTATATATACAGAAATGGGCATATACTTACAGTGTGGGTAAATTGGTATAAGTTTTGGGGACAGATTTTTGGTGGTCTTTTTGACCTGGGTATACTACTTTAAAATCTATCTTGCAAAAATACATATGTATGTACACAAACATGAATGTGCAAAAATGTTCATTTCAGCATAGCTTACAATAGTGAAAAACAGCAAATAGCATTTAAGTATCACATTAAAAGGAATGATTAATTAGATTATAGTAGATACATAGTATGGCATGCAATGCATCAGTTAGAAAGAATGGAGACGTATATGTTGATATTGAGCAATTTACTCTACCTATCATTAAAGGAAAAACAATCAAATTTCAGAACAATATAGCCTCATTTATGAGAAATACTTGTATACGTACACCCCTCCAACATTATATAAATGCCATAAAATATATCTGGAAGGATATACCTCATACTGTTAATAGCAATTTCCTCTTGGGAAGAGAAGTCTTGGGAGGGAATGATAATAATACAGGCTTTTGATTTTTATTCCAAATATTTCTGTGTAATTAAAATTATTGCATTATGAGTGTATTTTTGGATCAGTTATTTAAAATTAAAAATACTTTTTGATGCCATATCAAACTGTCTAATGAATAACTATATCATTGTCATCTTTTATCAATTGATTATATTCCAGTCTTCTGCTCAGAATGTTATGCTGACATTGAAATTTAACTAAATAACAAAGATTTGCCAAATTGTGGTTTAGTTTTGTAATTCTAAAAAAAAAAGCATTAAGGTCTTATTTTGTCACCATCACCAAATCTTGAAATCACAGTGGAACTAATGTCTCATGCTATTTTCTAGTTTTAGGCAAGATGCTACTTTATGGCATTAATATCTGTAGAGTTATAAATTACTCCACTGCAAACAATTAGTACAAGGGACTAATGGACCATGCAAACCTCAGGCTATATGACCCTGAGACCAGAAGAACTAGATGGTGCCCAGCTACCACTGTCAACCACTCAGAAAGGAATCCAAATAGGAGATCCTGGATAGACTGGGAGAGAACATGGAACAAAACTCAAAATCATAAAAAAGACCAGATCTCCTGCTCTGATAGTGTTTTTGTTCTCTAATGCCACTTTACCAGAAATACCACAGGTGAGTGGCTTTAACAAACAGAGTTTATTCTCTTATAGTTTAGCAGGCTAGACAACTGAGTTCAAAGTGCCAGCTCTAGGGGCTGGGTAAAGGCCCCTTGACCTTGGGCTTCCACTCTGCCTCTTGTTCCCAGTCCACTGAAGCTGGAATCTTCTCTTAACATAGGCAGCTGCTGGCTGCTGAGGCTGACAAACTCAAAGCCAACAAGTACAATGGCACAGTCCCAAGATTTTCAAACAACATGGCAGGCCACTAATTCAAGTCCAGAAACAGTCCCAAGATCAGTAGGGGCAGTATGGCAGGTGGCTGGATAGACTCAGCTACATATAGGGTCCAAGCATTCCAAAAATCCTAGAGACCTTTCTCAAAGCTGTCTTATTATATACTGGAAGCAGACAACCTCCCTAATGCGCTACTAAGCTGATCCAGTAGATTTCACCATGGAGTTGATTACCAGTCCCATCATGGAGATAACTACATTCAGCTGTCCAGCTACTCAAAACCAGGCCCAGGCAAGTTGACACACAACTTAACTACCACAGATAGAACTGGTGAAACCCCAAGACAATGGCCCCTATTCACCTTCAGGCCTGGAATTAAACTCACTTTGTGGCTTCCAGCCAAACAACAGACAGGCATATAAGGTGAATATTTATACCAGGTAGGTATACACCTCAGAATAATCAAACCATGGGAGATCAGAAAGACGGTATTTCCATAGGGACATAGCTCATAGAGCAGGAATGCATAGGAAAGAAGGACATAGGGAAAAAAGTAACTAGTGGGAAGAAGTGAGAAAAGAGCACTTACATTACGAGGATTGCAATTATGTCATGAAACAAAATATCTGTGAACTGTTGCATGGCAAATGAATTTGCTCTGTAAACCTTCACCCAAATCACAATAAATTTTTTAAAAAGAAGTTTTCTGAGAAATTAAAAAAAAAAAAATTACTCTATTGCTTGTCTTGAAAAGTGTTTTTTTACTTTTATACAAATTACAATTGTTAAAATTTTAATGAACTCCCTTTACTTGTCTTCACCTAATAATTTTAAAATCACTCCATTTTTTAAAGCTTAACTTTTGAGATTTCCCCTATTTTGTATACCTAATTGTCAAAGTTTAAAAAAAAAATTGAAGAGGGTAAAGACCAGATAGTATCTAGAAGAGAGATTCCCAATCATTTCCTAAAGAGAAGCTATCTTTCATCTTCTAAACCCTTAGGAGCTCTGGTGGAGTAGGTGCCTAAGGCATTTGGCTGCTAACCGGAAGGCTGGTCATTCAAACCCACCAGCCACTCCTCAGAAGAAAGATTGGGCAATCTACTTCCATAGTGATACCTCCTTGGAAACCCAAGGATGGGTCGCCATGAGTCGGATCTCAATTGATGGCAGTGAGGATTTTTTTTTTTTTTTTTTTGTGATAGTAATGATATTGTTTAATAATTTCCACATTCTGATGGATCACCTTTCTTTGGAATAGGCACAAATTTTGATCTCTTCTAGTTGGTTGGCCAGGTAGCTGTCTTCAAAATTTCTTGGCTCATTGAATAAACGTTTCTAGTTTTGCATCCTCTGGTAGCATAGTGGCTAAAGCACTTGACTGCTAACCAGAAGGCTGGCGGTTCATACCCACCAGCCACTCCTC
>NW_006921758.1:356154-358999 GCF_000298275.1 Orycteropus afer afer | reverse complement strand
TTGAACCACCAGCCTTCTGGTTACCAGTCAAGTGCCTTAGGCACTATGCCACCAGAGCTCCTTTATGTGCTTGATTATTTTAGGACATAGGTATGAGGAAATAGCTTATTTTAAACTATTAACTTAAAAAATGCTCTCAAATATGTTATTGTCAAGTTCTGGTATGAAATTTCAATGGAACATGAGTCTCTTTCATATGGGCTTGTTGCTCATTGGCCTAGGGAAAATCACACTTGCTATAATTCTCACATGTTTGATGATAACTTTTAAAGGTAGTGTTTCTAGATATTATTCTTTTGAGATTCTAATTTAGGAGAGTAAGGGAGTAGAGTTTGAAAAAAGTTATTGCTCATATTAGGCCATTCCCCAACCCCAAGCAATGAGAAATTAATGTGAATTAATAAATACTTCTTTTGAAATGCAAGTACCCCATTGGAAAATTTGTTTTACCAGGCATTTACACGTGAATATGAATGAATTCAATTACCTAATCTGCTAGGCCTAGCTCATATCACATGAGTTGTGTAAATGTAAATGTTGTTGGGCAAGTGCAGGGATAATGCAGGAGTGATTTTAGAGTAGGAGGCACTCTGAAAGAAGGCAGATCTAGATACAAAACAGAGGACAGCAGAAGAACAGAAGGCTCAGGAATGAAACAGGAAGAGAAAAAAGAAAGAAAGTGTGAAGTCTCCAAAGATAAGTTGTAGCAAGAGAGTATGCACAAGAGCGCACACGAGAGCACTTTTGTGGCACAGTGCCTAGGCATTTGACTGCTAACCAGAAGGTTAGGGGTTCAAACTCACCGGCTGCTTCACAGAAGGGAGATGGGGCAATCTACTTCCATAAAGATTTACCACCTTAGAAACTCAGTGGGGATTGCTATGAGTTGAAATTGACTCAATGACAGTGGGTTTGGTTATATATATAAATTACACTGATCATTTCCACAATCTTTTGGATCACCTTTCTTTGGAATGGTCACAAATATGTATCTCTTCCATTTGGTTGGCCAGGTAGCTTTCTGCCAAATTTCTTGGCATAAACAAGTGAGAACCTCCAGAGCTACATACGTTTGTTGGAACATCTCAATTGGTAGTCTGTCAATTCCTGGCGCCTTATTTTTCACCAATACCTTTGGTACATCTCAGACTTCTTCCTTCAATACCATCAGTTCCTGATCATATGCTACCTCCTGAAATGGTTGAACATTGGCTAATTCTTTTTGGTACAGTGGTTCTGTGTATTCCTTCCATCTTCTTTAAATGCTTCCTGCATTGTTTAAAATTTTGCCCGAAGAATCCTTCAATATTGTAACTTGAGGCTACAGTTTTTTCCTTAATTCAAATTTTTTCTTAAATTAAAAAAATGACTGTAGCAATATATTGACAAGGAATGCCAGAAATTCAAACTGGGTTCAGAAGAGATATCATATGGATCTTGGCTGAAAGCAAAGAATACCAGAAGATGTTTACCTGTGTTTTACTGACTATGCAAAGGCATCTGACTGTGTGCATCATAACAAATTATGGATAACACTGGGAAGAATAGGAATTCCAAAGCACTTAATTGTTCTTGTGAGGAACTTGTACATAAACTAAGAGGTAGTCATTCAAACAGAGCAAAAGGATATACACCATGGTTTAAAACCAGGAAAGATGTGCATCATGGTTGTGTCATTTTGCCATACTTCAATCTGTATGCTGAGCAAATAATCCAAGAAGCTGGACTATACAAAGAAGAACAGGGTATCAAGATTGGAGGAAGACTCATTACCAACCTGTGATATGCAGATGACACAACCTTGCCTGCTGAAAGTGAAGAAGACTTGGAGCACTTACTGGTGAAGATAAAGAATTACAGCCTTCAGAATGGATTGTACCTCAGCATGAAGAAAACAAAAATTCTCATCACTGGGATAATTAGCAACATCATGATAAATAGAGAAAAGATTGAGGTTGTCAAGGATTTCATTTTACTTGGATCCACAATCAACACCCATGGAAGCAGCAGTCAAGAAATCAAGCAATGTGTTGCATTGGGTAAATCTGTCGCAAAAGAATCTTTAAAGGGTTAAAGAGCAAAGGTGTTAGTTTGACTAAGGTGTGCCTGACCCAAGCCATGGTATTTTCAATAGCTTCATATGCGTGTGAGAGCTGAATAATGAATAAAGAAGACTGCTGAAGAATTGATGCATTTGAATTGTGGTGTTGGCAAAGAATAATGAATGTATCATGGACTGTTAGAAGAATGAACAAATCTTTCTCAGAGGAAGTGCAGCTAGAATGATCCTTGGAAGTGAGAGTGTCCACTTCATCTTACCTGCTTTGGTTGTGTTGTCAGAAGGGACCAGTCTCTGGAGAAGGATATCATGCTTGGTAAAATGGAAGGTCAGCAAAAAAGGGAAAGATCCGTGTTTTGGTTACCTCTGTGCTGCTCTAACAGAAAAATACCATAAATGGCTAGCTTTAACAAATAGGTTTATTCTTTTACAGTTTTGGAGGGTAGAAGTTTGAGTTCAAAGTGGTGGGCTCCAGGGGCTGCTTGAAACTCCTTGACCTTAGGTTTCAGCTCTGCCTCTGGCTCCCAGCCACTGAAGCTGGGAACTTTCTTCATTCAGGCAGCTGCTGGCTGCTGAGGCTGACAAACCCAAAGTTGACAAGTAAAAAAGGCACAATCCCAATGTTACTAAACTACGTGGCAGGCCATTAATTCAAGTCTATTGAATGTCCCAAGATTGGCAGAGTATGGCAGGCTACTGAATGAAGACCTGGCTACATACAGGGTTCAGGTGTGCCAAAAAGCTAGAGACCTTTCTTAAAGCAGCTTCTTCTTTTTTTTTTTTTTT
>NW_006921758.1:351545-355733 GCF_000298275.1 Orycteropus afer afer | reverse complement strand
ACAGTTCTGCATCCATTTCTTGAACCATATCAATTCCTGCAGCTTTGTTTTTCACCAGTTCCTTCAGTGCAGCTTGGACTTTTTCCTTTAATACCATCAATTCTTGATCATACACTGCCTCCTGAAATGGTTGAACATTGACCAATTCTTTTTGGTAGAGTGTGTATTCCTTCCGTTTTTCTTTCATGTTTCCTGCATTATTCAATATCTTGCCCATATTATCCTTCGATACTGCAATTCGAGGCCAGAATTTTTTTCTTCAGTTCTATCAGCTTGAGAAATGCTGAGTGTATTATTCCCTTTTGGTTTTCTAATTTCAGATCTTGCACATTTCATTATACTAGTTTGTCTTCTTGAGCTAGCCTTTGAAATCCTCTGTTCAGCTGTTTTATTTCATCATTCTTTGTATTTGCTTTGGGAGCTCTGGTGGCATAGTGCTTAAGACATGTGACTGCCAACCAGAAGGCTGGTGGTTCAAACCCACCAGCCACTCCTCGGAAGGAAAGTTGGGCAACCTACTTCCATAGTGATATTGCCTTGGAAACCCAAGGAGGGGTCACTATGAGTCGGATCTGACTCCACAGCAGTGCATCTATTTGCTTTAGCTACTCTCTTTTCAAGGAGCTCTGGTAGCATAGTGGCTAAGGCACTTGACTGCTAACCATAAGGCTGGCGGTTCAAACCCACCAGCCACTCCTCAGAAGGAAGGTTGGGCAATCCTACTTCTGTAGTGATACTGCCTCGGAAACCCAAGGAGGGGTCGCTATGAGTCGGGGCCAACTCGACGGCAAATAACAACAACAACAACTCTATTTTCAAGAGAAAGTTTCAGAGTCTCTTCTGACATTCATTTTGGTCTTTTCCTCCTTTCCTGTCTTTTTATGCTTTCTTCATGTATGATGCTCTTAATGTCATCCCACACCTCATCTGGTCAAAGGTATTCAGTGCTTCAAATCTGTTCTTCAGATGGTCTCCAAATTCAGGTGGGATATAATCAATGTCATATTTTAGCTCTCAAGGACTTGTTTTAATTTCCTTCAGCTTCAACTTGAACTTGCAGATGAGCAATTGATGGTCTGTTCCATAGTCAGCTCCTGGTCTTGTTCTGATTGAAGATATTGATCTTCTCCATCACCTCTTTCCACAGATAGGTCAATTTGATTCCTGTGTATTCCATCTGGTGATGTCTATGTATAGAGTCACCATTTATGTTGTTCTGCAATGTGTAAGTCATTGGTCTTGTAAAATTCTATCATGCAATCTCCAGCGTCATTTCTATTACCAAGGCCTTATTTTCCAACTGCCGATGGTTCTTTACTGCTTTCAACCTTCACATTCCAATTACCAGTAATTATGAATACATCTTGATTGCATATTCAGTCAATTTCAGACTGCAGGAGTTGATAAACATCTTTGATTTCTTCATCTTTCACTTTGGTGGTTGGTGGTAAATTTGAATAATAGAATTATTAGCAACTGGTCTTCCTTGTAGGTGTATGGATATTATCCTATCACTGACAGCATTATACTTCAGAATATATCTTGAAATGTTCTTTTTGATGATGAATGCAATGCCATTCCTCTCCAATTAGTCATTCCCAGCATAATACACCATATTGTCTGATTCAAATGTCCAATACCAGTCCATTTCAGCTCTCTAATGCCTTGAATATCAATCTTTATGTGGTCCATTTCAGTTTTGACAACTACAAATTTTCCTAGATTCATACTTTGTACATTCCATTTTCTGATTATTAATAAATGTTTGCAACTGTTTCTTCCCATTTTGAGTTGTGCCCCATCAGCAAATGAAGGTTCCAAAAGCTTTACTCCATCCATGTCATTAAAGTTGACTCTAATTGTAGGAGGCAGCTCTTCCTCAGTCATATTTTGAGTGCCTTATAACCTGAGGGCTCGTCTTCTAGCTCTATATCAGACAACATTTCACTGTTGTTCATAAAGTTTTCCAGTAATATATCAGACATTGTTTCACTGCTACTCATAAGGGTTTCACTGGCCAATTTTTTTCAAAAGTGGATGGCCCTGTCCTTCTTCCCAGTCTAGTCTTAGCCTGGAAGCTCTGCTGCTACCTGCCCACCATGGGTGAACCTGCTGTCTTTTGAAATATCAGTGGCATAGCCTCCAGCCTTACAGCAACATGTAAGCCACTCCAGTAAGACAAACTGACAGAAGAGTCATGGATTTATGTCCTTAGTGGGCAAAACTTTGTCACCTAACAATCCATTCTCCTTCCTGAAATATAGTCATCTAGCATCATGAATTTGTTATCAGACTATGGGTATTCATTTGCCTTCAACTACTAATAGGTTAGGTCAACTTAATTCTAATCTCTTGATAAAATTCTCTAGAATAATATAGCCTTAATATCTAGAGATGGTTTATAAATTATATTCTTCCCTCAAAGCCCCTGATTGCTTAGCATGCATATTTGTGCTTTCATAATTTATAATTTATTTCTATCTCCCCTCTACTTCAATAGTACAGCCTCTATCTATTTAAATAGAAAGAGCTCTATTATAAGTCAGAGCCAAGCCTTGAGAGTCAGGGGGAAGGCAAATCTCCTGAAGTTCTAAATCAATTTGCTTGCTATTAACAGCCTTGCTCTTGTACCAGTTTCAGCACTCAGTGCTGAAGCTTGGAGCTTTTTTATCAAGAACCGCTTATTTTATCTCAAAGTATGGTGAGGGTCCCCAAGAAATGACCCAAAATCAAGTGCTGGGGAGGTACTGAACTTTTATAGCCTGAGACTAAACACAAACTTGAAAGTAAATTTCATCATTAAAAGCTAGAAGAAGTGACAATAGGTTTCCTGCTTCTTTTAAGAGCCAACACCAGAATACCCACTGGCAGTGAACACCGAGTATTGAAGATTTTTTTCCTTTTAACAAAGGTCATCTTCTTTATCCAGCTGCCTTTCTGTGTGGTAGGACAAAAATCGACTCTGCTCACACAAGAATTACTTTATGTTTCTCTTGAATAATAGAGTTTAACGTATTCAATAGATGCCTCACTTGCCATTCCTGAAACAAATTATTGTTTGTGATTTTGAAGTTGTTCTGATTTCACCACTAATAAGTAGAAGATCAAATATATTTTGCAGTTAGGGTACATTTCTCTAAGAGTTGGCAAAGTTTGCTTTCATGAATTGTAAGACTCAGGGTTATTATAGCCATAAAGTACATTTTATTATGTACAGGTTGGGTAAATGTAAACCGAGGCACCAGGAATTTGAATTATTTTCTGAACATGATATAAGAACAACAGCAATTTTGAAAATAGAACTTCCAGATTTTAATGCTTCAATCAACAATAACAAGTGAATAGTTGGAAAACAAAAGAGATAAGAAAAGAACAATAGAATCAGTAGAAGTGGAGTTATTTAGTTGGGAACAACAGGAAGCATGATATGATATGGTATGCTATGCATCAATGCTGATAACCAAATAGGATCCACTCATACTAGTGTTTTGCTGAAAACTATGAAGAACTTCCTGACCAAAACTATGGTTCATTAGTTTACTTGGGTTTCCATAACAAAATACCACAAAGTAAGTGGCTTAAAACAACAAAAATTTATTCTCTCATAGTTCTGGTGGCTAGAAATCTGAAATCAAGGTTGTTAACAGGATCATGCTCTCTGGAAGGCTCTAGGGGAGAGCCCTTCCTTACCTCTTCCTAGCTTCTGGTTGTTGTGGGCAATCTTTGCTGTTCCTTGACTTGTAGATGTATCATTTCAATTTCTGCCTTTGTCTTTACATGACTTTCTCTCCTATGCCCATCTCTGTGTCTCTTCTTCTCTCATTATAAGGACACTAGTCACATTGGATCAGGGCCCACTCAAATCCAGTATGACCTCATCTTGACTTGATTACCTCTGCTAAGACTATTTCCAAATAAATTCACATTCACAGGTACTGAGGATTAGAATTTCAATATATCTTTTTGAGGTCGCAATGAAACTCACAACAGATGGCAATGTTTATTAAACGAATATTTCAACACATAGAATAGGAAATTCTCCATGAAATTTTACTTCACTGCACTAATTCAAAGTCAAGCATGGATTAATGCGAGTAAGCCTCTCATGTTGTGAATCACTAGTTCCATCATTTCCTTCGAGTTTTAGTAGACAGACTTCCTTAGTTAATTAGGGATAACTTTTTCTCA
>NW_006921758.1:318907-349770 GCF_000298275.1 Orycteropus afer afer | reverse complement strand
TGATGAGAGTATGTATGAATCTGGAAGAATACTTCAGAAATTATTTGACAGCAGCAATAACAACATGATAATATCAATACAGCTTTTACCAAATGCCAGGAAATTTCCTAAACATCTATATTCAATGTCATATACAATCTTTGTAATCACCCTATGAATTAGTTGCTATATTTTTTTATACTCTACAAGTGGTGAAACTGAGCCTCAGTGGGGTTAATTGATTTTCCTAAGGTCACATAACTAGCAGGTGGCAGAATTGGGGTTTGAACTAATGTATGACAGATTTTAGCATTTGTTCTCTTAACTTCTAAATATATGTCAAGATCATTTAAGTAGTTCATGTCTTTTGACTCACAAATTCTCTATCTAAGACTCTATTTTAATAAAATAATCTTTAGTACTTGTGGTGGGATGAAATTTCTTAATAATGGAAAGTCTTAGATTTTTCCCTAGTGAAGATAGAATTCTATCATCCCCAGGCCAGTTCCTTGCCTCCAACTTCTGAGATGAGTCTATCTTGGGCAGATTGCTTTCTGGGCTAAGTATTAAGCAAGAAGTAAACAGAAGTCAAGAACTGGAGGTTGGCAGGTAAGTGGAGAAGGAGAGAGACACTGGCAGAGAGTAAAACCAGGTGACTTATAGGTAAAGGAGAGATTTGGTTGGCCTGAAAATTTTGGAGGGACATTAGTGAAAAGAAGATGGAAAATTGAAGAATTGAGAGTTGGAAGGAGGGGAGAAAAAAAGGAGATATGAAAATATCGAGGGAGGATATTAATTAATCCTTTTTAATGTCTTTAAACACAATGATTCTTAAAACATCAACATCATTTGGGCATGTGATAGAAATGCAAATCTCAGGTTCCCTCAGATCTCCTAGACAAGAATCTCTAGAAGTAGAACCCAGAAATCAGTATTTTAACAAGTTTGTGTACACTTAATTTGAGAAGCACTTCTTTAAGACACATATATAAAGAATGGAATAACTTTCCAATTATTTTTTCCTACTAGGACTGTATCTGTCCAAATTGGCACAGCTCTGGAACCAAACTGTGAGGGTCTGATTTGAAGAGGCTCAGGTGAATTGTCTGAGATGCCCCCAGAAATGCTGAGATGTTGGCTTTGTACTTTTACTATGTCCTCTTGGGATTTGCTTATAATGATAATGCCATTTTGTATCAGTTAGGGTTAGATTCAGGTGCACATAAAACAAAACCTCAAATTGTAATGATTTAAACAAATATGTTGTGACTATCTCATAAAACAGAAATAGACAATCTAGGTCTGATATGGAATTTCAATGGACATCGGGGACCTAGACTCCTTCTACCTTTTTTCTGCTCCACCATCCTAACTTGTGGCTTCCAACTCAAGGTCAATTCATAATCCAAGATATTTGCGGGTCGCTGGCCTCTTTGTAAAGGAAGTAGAAAGTTTGAAGGGAAGGACAGAGCTCCCTTTTAACTGTTTTTAGTTGCTATCAAGTTGATCCCAACTGATGGTAACCCATATGTACAGAGTAAAAATGCTTCATAAGGTTTTCAAAGCTGTAACCTCTCAGAAGTGGATTGTCAGGCCTGTCTTTCAAGGCTTCTCTGGGTGTATTTGAATCACCAATCTTTTTGGCTAGCAGTTGAATGCTTCACTGTTTGTGCCACCCAGGGAACGTTCCCTATAAGCTGTTGTTGTTGTTATGTGCCATTGAGTTGGGCCCGACTCATAGAGACCCCTCCTTGGATTTCCGAGGCGGTATCACTATGGAAGTAGATTGCCCAACCTTCCTTCTGAGGAGTGGCTGGTGGGTTTGAACCGCCAGCCTTTTGGTTAGCAGTCAAGTGCCTTAGGTATCCCACCTGACCATTCTACTTACATTTCATGTGCCAGAATTTAACAACATGGCTGCACCTAATTACAAAGGAAACTGGAAAATGTAGTCTTCTAGTTGGATACCTTGTCCTTCTGAAAAACATGAGCTTCTGTTACTAAGAAAGAAAGGGAGAATGGATACTAGGTTGTATCTAACAGTGTCTCCTAAAGGTATCTGTTAGTCAAGTTATGAAGAAATGGTTTAACAGCTAAGGTGTGCTTTCTGCCTTTATACCATCCCCGAGTGAGGAAAGAGGGATAAAGTAGGCAGGGCACAACTGCCTTTTACTAGCAAAACTTTTACAAAAAATGTTTTACAAAAAAGTTTTTGTAAAACTTTTACAAAAAAATTAATTTAATCTGTCAAACTAATTCAATTGAACAAACTACAATTTGGTGCTAGTCAAATTTAACTCTAAAGTCTGTTTTGCCTATAACCTCCCTAATCTATATTTAATTTCATATCATCTTCCTTATGCAGAAAGCAGAGTTCCTTTTGCAGGTACGAGTTTAGTTAGAATGAGACTAAATGTCTCAATTCAAAGACCTGTACCTGCATCTTAAGATTTATGTTCAAGGGACAGATGACAATGGGTAGGGAAAGACTAGATGTTATTCCCCATGGTGAGATTGGTAATTAACTCCATGGTGGAATCTACTGGAACAGCTGAGTAGCTGCTTTAGGGATGTGGGCTGCTTCCAGTATATAAGAAGCAACTTTGAGGAAGGTCTCCAGCTTTTTGGCATGCTTGAACCCTGCGTGTAGCCAAGTAGTTGTTCAACAGGCCCTGCTGATTTTAGGATTTCTTCTGGATTTGAATTACTGGTCTGCAGTGTTGTTTGGTAACACCGGGACTGTGCCTTTTTACTTGTAGACCTTGGGTTTGTCAGCCTCAGCAACCAGCAGCTGCCTGAGTGAAAAAAAAGCCTCCAGCTTCAGTGGGCTAGGAGCAGTAGGCAGAGGTGAAGCCCAAGGTTGGGGACCTTTCAGCCTGCACCTAGTGCCTGTCACTTTGAACTCAGACTTCTAACCTCCAGAGTTGTAAGAGAATAAACTGTTTGTTCAAGCCATTCCATTTGTGGTATATTCCTTTCAGAGAGGCACTAGGTAACCAAAACAAAGACCTTAGAGATGGGAGAACCAAAAACCAAAAACAAAAACCCACTGCGAATGAGTCATTCTGACTCATAGTGACCATTCAGGAAAGAATAGAACTGCCCCCATAGGGTTTCCAACCCTATAAATCTTTACAGAAGCAGACTGTATCATCTTTCTCCTACAGAGCAACTGGTGGGTTCAAACTGCCAACCTTTTGGTTACCAGCCAAATGTTCTAGCCACTACACCACCAGATCTCCTTAGAAATGGGTCAGGACACCTTTTATTCAAGTGTACATAATCTTGTGCATACCGGCTAGCTAAATGTTCTACAAATCTGTAGTTTCTGAAGTACTTTTAGAAATAGCCATATTTCCCAAAAACCTCTCTAGGACTTCCTAGAGGTCATGAACCCAATTTTAAATAAGACGATATTAGCCATTATTCTAAATAGAACTTTAGTAGCCTATCTTTCACCTAGTTAAAAGTTTAATTATAAAGATTAAACTACAAAGAAGAAATCTATATAGAACAATAGGTATGACAGTAAGTTATCGTTTTTTGAGAAGATAATATCTCCCAGTTAAAATTCAATATAAAGGCCAGTACTCAAGACTATCTTCTTGAAATATGGAGTACAAAATTCAAAGAAAACTCTAAAATATCACCCCAGACATTAATCAGAGTTAAAAAAATAAAAAAGTCAGAGGGATAGGCTAATCAAAGGGGACATGGATTTTTCTAGTAGATTGAGAAGTATGTATGTGTCTGTGTGTGTGTGTGTTTAAAGGAGGGTAAAGTGTTTAGAAATAGAATGAAAATATTATCCTAGCTTTAAATGACAGGAAATTCATGAATTTTAGGAATTTCTGTTTCCTTGATACCAAAGTTGTTTCAGAAAGTCATGCAAAGCATAAGAAAACATGCAAATGGCATTATAGAAAGCACCCATCAGTAGCTGATGCTATCCTTTGTGTGTGCAGGGCCATTTCCCTTATCAGTTCTCTAATGCTTTCTCCAATTGTATTGAAAATGACTTTGGCAAAACAGTTTCCACATCTCTTCTTAGGAGATTGTCCCACAGTCCAATTGGAAAATTTATCTGACATTAGAGTGAGAATATGTGCATCATCTACAAAAACTAACTCTGGATGGATTATAAATATAGATTATAAAATTATAAAATATAGATTATAAATTCTAAAACTATAAAATGTCTAGAAGAAAACATAGAACACCTGTGTGACCTTGGATGAGGCAAATATTTCTTAGTTACCAAAAACACAATCTATAAAAGAACAAATCAATAAATTGGACAACATCAAACTTCTGCTTTATGAAAGATATTGTCAAAGGAATGAAAAGACATGGGAGAGACTAGGTGAAAATACTTACAAATCATATATCTGATAAAGGACTTGTATCCTGAATATATAAAGAATTCATGTTAAAAGAAACAAACAAGACAATAAAAATGGGCAAAAGATTAAATAGACACTTCACTAAAGAAGATATGTAGATGGCAAATAAACAGAAGAAAATATGCTCATATAATTAATACAAGGGAAGTACAAATTAAAATAACAATTAGATACTGTTGCATACTTATTAGAAGGGCAAAATTTAAAAGATTGGCCATACTACATGTTGACAAAAATATGGAAGAATTGGAATGCTCATATAATACTGATGCGAACGTAAAATGGTACAATTCCTTTGGAAAAAAGCAGATTCTTTTTTTTGGGGGGACACATTCTTAAAAATGTAAGTTTCTTAAGAAATTAACCTAGCCATTCATTCACTACTAGATATATAACCAAAAGAAATGAAAACATTTGTCTATATAAAGACTTGTACACTAATGTTTACAATAATTTCATTTGTAATAACCAAACCTTTGAACAATCCAAATGTTCATTAATAGGTGAATGGATGAACATACAGAGGTATATCCATCCTATGGATTATCAGCAATTAAAAAGGAATGAAGTACTGATATGTACTCCAACATTGATAAATCTCAAATTAATTATGCTGAGTGAAAGAAGCCAAATATCAACAACAATAAAAAACTTATTGTGTGGTTCCAATTATATAAAGTTATATAATATGTAAACTGATCTATATATGAGTTGGGTCTGACTCGACGGCACACAACAACAACAACAACAAAACTAATCTATAGTGACAGAAAACAGGTAAGTGGTTGCCTAGATAAAGAGAAATAAAGGTAGAAAAGGGCAGGAGGAAGTGACTTCAAAGGGGCACCAGGAAACTTTGGGGGTAATAGATATATGCATCATCTTCATTGTGGTGATGTCTCCATGGGTATACACCTATGTCAAAACTCATCAAATCTTACACTTTAAATATGTGCAATTTATAGTTCATCACTATAAGAAAGCTGATAAAAAATAAAGGGAACATTTCCTCTTTCTATTCATCACCATTTCATCAACTACTTTATCAATTTAATATTATAGTATTTGTTGACATTCAACCTTCTTGTACATTACTAAGTTTTTAATATTGTCACTATAAGATTTCCCGTGTTTAATTTAGTATAAAGAACAAAATGCACTGTCCTCGAGTTGGATCTGACTCATAGCGACCCCTTCTTGAGTATCTGAGGTAGTGTCACTATGGATGTAGATTGCCCAACCTTCCTTCCGAGGAGTGACTGGTGGGTTTGAACCACCAGCCTTCTGGTTAGCAGTCAAATGCCTTAGGTACTATGCCACCAGAGCTCCTTAACTTAGTATAAGAACCCTCATTTTAAAACAATTTTCCTTATATTGGCTTTACAATACAAATAAGAATTGGTTAGGCCTTTTCCTCTTTCATGGACAGATGCGGGTTAAAATAATCTGAGCCTCAATTTCCTCACTTATTAAAAAAACAACTCACTGCCATAGAGTTGATTCTGTCTCATAGAGACCCCTTTGGGTTTCCAATGCTGTAAATCTTTGCAGAAGCAGAATGTCCCATCTTTCTTCTACAGAGCAGATGGTGGATTTGAACCACTGACCATGTGATTAACAGCCAAATGCCTTAACCACTACACCACCAGAAAACCTCACCTGCTAAAGGGAGAGAAGAACAATATACTTGGAAACTATAGGGCTAAAATGAGATTATGTTTTTATAAATTCTAAAATATATACAAATGAAAACTTGTATTATGATTATTATAATTAATGACCATTGTTGTTGTTATGTGCCGTCAAGTCAGACCTGACTTACAGTGACCCATCCTTGGGTTTCTGAGGCAGTATCACTAGGGAAGTAGGATTGCCGAACCTTCCTTCCGAGGAGTGGCTGGTGGGTTTGAACCACCAGCCTTCTGGTTAGCAGTCAAGTGCCTTAGCCACTATGCTACCAGAGCTCCCAATGACCATTAGTATAATAATATTTATAATTTCTAAATAGCTACAGTTTTTCAATAATAATACTAACAATGTTATAAATTCTTAGCCAGCAGGAACTATTTATGAACAATACAAAAGTATTGTTGGGTGGTATGAACACATATGTATATACCTATATTTTTGCATATCTCATGATACCTCATATAATTCTCAATATTTAGTGGAGATTCAATAAATACTTGAGTGATTAATATTTTCTCCTCTCATTCTATAGATAAGTGGATACATTGAAGAAGTCATAGGAGGAATTCAATTAGATTTATACCCTGGAAAAATTATAATTATATCGAAATACTGGGGAATAGTTGAAACAATACTAAATGCCTCGTTTGGCAAAGGCCTGCTTTGGGTTCTCTAGATTTCAAATTCCTCGCTTATTACATCAAAAAAGGAGCCCTAATGATGCAGTGGTAAAAGCACTCAGCTGGTACCAAAAGAGCACTGGTTGGAACTCACCAACTACTCTTTGAAGAAAGGTGTGGCTGTTTGCTTCCATAAAGATTTACACCTTTGGAAACCCTATGAGGCAGTTCTACTTTGTCCTCTAAGGTCTCTAGGAGTTGGAATCCACTCAGCAGCAATGGGTTTGGTTTTTGATTTCAGTTTCACATCGAAAAGTGTTTAAACATCTAAATGCTTAATTTTCTTATCACTTCAGTCTTTCATCGTTTAAACTAATAAGTGGTAGTGCCTAAGGCATTTGACTGCTAACCAGAAGGCTGGCCGTTCAAACCCACCAGCCACTCCTCAGAAGGAAGACTGGGGAATCTACATCTGTTGAGATACCGCCTCGGAAATGTAAGGAGTTGTGAGTTGGAAACTACTCCATGGCAGTGAGTTTTTTTCTTGTTTGTTTGTTTGAGTGGAGAGTTAGTTTTATGATAAACATTTCTGCCATATTTAGTTCTGAAAAAAAGCATGTTATAGGGCACTAGTGAGTTTGATTTATATATATATATAGTATGTTTTTGAAAGATTTTGATACCTGATAGTTTTTAAAAATTCAAATATATATCACTGGAAAAACCAGAAATTTGATATTTTTCCTTTTGTTTTTCACTTTAGTACATTTAAATTTTTTGAGCTATATTTCTGGGGAAAGATGCCCCTGACCATTTTAATTTCACTTAGCTAACTGGAAAGACTGTCAGATGAGGGACCTACTTCTTGGATGGAGGGAACAGCATGTCATGTACCAGGTGTATTTAACAGTTATACTTAACTGGCCCCAAGACCAGAAGGTATGAGCCTATTGTAATTGTATATTGCAGCATAGTAGTAAGAAATTATTTTAGAAGATTTCATTATTTTCTACTAAAATTAGCAGCAACTAAGTGGGCTTATCCACTGTCATTGAGTTCATTCCTACTCATAGTGACCCTATAGAACAGAGTAAAACCTCCCCACAGGGTTTCCAAAGTTGTGAATCTTTATGGAAGCAGACTACCCATCTTTCTCCCATGGATCATCTGGTGGGTTTGAACTGCGGACCTTGTAGTTAGCATCTGAATGGTTTAACTACCATGCCACCAGAGCTCCTAGGTGGCCTTAAAAAAACCCAAACTCACTGCCATTGAGTTGATGCTGACTCATAGTGACCCCCATTAGGTTTCTGTGGTGGTAAATCTTTACGGAAGTAGATTGCTCCATCTTCCTTCTGTGGAATGGCTGGTGGGTTTGAACCTCCAACCATTAGCAGTCAAATGCCTTAAGCACTGCTCAAGGAGAAATGTTAATCTAAATGTTGATGGTTTTAAGAATCCAAGCATTTCAGACCAGCTAAAGGGGACAGCTATACAAATTTTGGAAATCTTCTGACTTCCCATTTGCTAAATAAAATACTTCTAATTTGAAATTCAGCAAATGTTGAGAGAAGAGCTCTGGTGGCACAGTGGTTAAAGCATTCAGCTGTCAACCAAAGGTTGTTGTTGTTGTTTGCCATCGAGTCGGCCCCGACTCACAGTGACCCCTCCTTGGGTTTCCGAGGCAGTATCACTATGGAAGTAGGAATGCCCAACCTTCCTTCTGAGGAGTGGCTGGTGGGTTTGAACCACCAGCCTTCTGGTTAGCAGTCAAGTGCCTTAGCCACTATGCTACCAGAGCTCCTAGCCACTCCATGGGAGAAAGATGAGGCAGTTTGCTTCCATAAAGATTTACATTCTTGGAAACCCTGTGGGACAGTTCTACTCTGTCCTATAGGGTCACTATGAGATGAAATCGACTTGATGGCGATGGGGTTTTGTGGGCTGTGAACTGGTGTTGTAGGAATTAACAACACAGTCCCTGCCTTCAAGGAATTTACAGAAGTGATAAGAGAGATGGGTACAAATGTAACCCTAGTGAAACCATGAATCCATGTGGTCCATTTTCATAGTGATTATGGAAGCAGGTTGACAACCAAAAAAAAAAAAAAATAGCTTTTAAGTAAATTAACTTGTATATCTCAATCTCTATGAAAAGAAGTGAACTCATTTAAAAATCTCTTTCTCACCCATTTTCCTCTTATTGCAGCTGCTCCTCCCTCTTTCTGAACACCCTGAAACTTTCTGTCTCCTCCAACATAACCCTGCAAATCTTTTGCTTCAGGCCATCCTTATTTTCTGATTCTGCATTATATCAGTATGTGAAATCCATAGCAGTACAGGAGACAACAGATACAGCTAGGCAAAGGAAACAGATGCAGACAGGGGTCGAAAAGTTTGGAGTTATTTTTATACTAATTTTTATGTAACATAAAGTTGTCATGAAATAGTATGGAAGATCTTGTACTAGAAATATGTACAAGGATGGGCACTAGTTTAAAGACAGTACAAGAAAGACTTTGCCAAAGATATTCAGCTACTTAGATTTTGATGGGTGTTAAGTTTGTCAAGCAGATGGAGAGAAGAAAAGATATGAGGGAAGAACCCAATTTCATTTAGATAAACCTTTGGGCTTAAGTAAATTAGGATGAATCAATAAAAGCCCTTGAAGATAATACATTTCTTCCAATATAAAGTTTATTTTTTGGTTAAGGCTATTGCAGAAATACCTAGGATAGAGAAGTAGACATTTCCACTGGAACAAGCAATATTTTGTAGGGTCACATATAAAATGTGAAGCTGTGAAGATATTTTGAACATAATAGGATTAAAGAGAAACACAGAGAAAGAAAAAAAAACTTTCTAATTCTAATATTTCATATTCATTTTTGTGATTATGAATATAATTTTAACCCATAGAACATAACTTGCATAAAGATCAAATGGAATGGTATTGGGAGACTTCATTTATTGAGAGAGCTGCTAGCAAAATCATTCTGCTAAAAGTGGAATGTTTGATAAATTCTTGGCTTGCCTGCTGACAGTGTCATTTCACAGAAATAGGAAGTAGTGACAGAGGGAGCTACATCTCTGAAGTTAATTCTGAATAGAAGGAAAAACTATTTGATCAGGTAGGCATTACAGGGAATTTGGAAAAAAGTAATTATGCCACTTTGGAATTCATAACAACCAAATAAAATAATGCTAGATAGATTTACATTTATGTTCTCCAACTGAATAGTTGAATTAACTCAGAAATATTTATTGAGCACATATTGTGTGCTGTATTTAGTCGTTCACCAGGGATCTATGATGTGTGTATATGTATGTGTGCAGAAAGTTTTTATCCTTTGAAAAAAACAGATGAATTCTCCCTTTCATTATTCCCTATGCTGAGAATTCAAAGGTATCCCACTAATGATAGTAACTCATAGTTTGCTGAATGTGACCTCTAAGCTGCTTGTAGAAGACTTTAGGCTCTGAAACCCCTTCCCCAAAACACACACATACACACACACACACATATACACACTCTTCTTTTGGTACTCAGAAAATGACCTAATTCTAGGAATTTGCAGCAACCAGAAACAGAGATTTAAATTTTCTCATGTCATGGAATTGGGAGTGTGAGCCAAGTTTATCTATAGTCCAAACTAAGGACTCTGTCTCCCTGAGAACTAGACAAAGAACAGGAATTTCAAGTGACAGATACCATACTACATCATAATCAGAATTGCTCTTTCTCTCCTAAGTAGACTCTGTTTCTTCAGAGGTCCTTACTGGGCCAAGCTGACATGCCTGGCTCTATCTTCCCATAAGTATGTTCTCTGTCTCAAAGGTCATCAGTCCCTAACAAAATACACTTTTAGAAGGCCACCCACACCATTTCACCAGATTTCACTAGTTGCTGCTTAAGCTCAGGCTAGGGTTTACACCACAGATAATTCCATTTCCATTGCTCAAATTGGAGGGGGAGGCTCTCAAATATAGTATTAAATTACCTAAAGATATGAAAGAGGGAGGTAGAGATTGAAGTGAACTTCCTAGATTGCTTGGGGAGTTGCTGGGTTCAGGTTTAGAAAGAATACATGTGAAAGATAGGGAGAGGAACACACAACCAATAATGAAAACAGAAGAGAAAAATGAAGCTAGAGGATTTTATCAAGAAAACTGAACCTCAGAGTAAGGTTAGGTTTGTAAAATGGCCAAAGACAAGGGAAACCATTAAAGTTATCTCATAGTTAAAAAGAGATGAGGGAAGAACAGGCTCAGTATTTGATTTTAATCTTACAATGCTAACAAATTAAAGAAAGAAAGAGGAACTACTCATCTCCTAATTTGCTTCTATTTTCTCTATCAAGGAAAATTATCTTCAAACTGAAAAGAGTAGAATAAACAAGCTTAAGAGGGAAATGAAGCCCAAATTAGGTGAAGAGATGAGGAGAGAGCTCCCAGCTGTTTTGAATAAGTTCAAGTCCTCAGATTCAGGAAAATTATATCCCAGGGAACTGAAAGAACTGACAGGTGTGATCTCAGAAACACTGTCAGCAGCATTCGTTGAGTATTTATGGGGCAGAGATGAGATGGCTAAGATTGTAAATAGGTAAATGCCCAGATTTCTACAAGTGGAAAGAAGTATATTGCAAAAACAACAGAATGATATATTTGCCAACAATCTCTGGAACATTGTTAGATAAATTCATTAACCAGTTGTTTTGAAAGTATATAGAAAAGAACATGGTAATTCTTGGGAATCAGCATGGGTTCACTAAGACCACAGCACACCAAGATGACTCTTAGGTATTGTTAAGAGCAAGATGAATGGGCTGAGATAGAATTAATAATGATCTAAAGAAATCAATTGAAAAAAGGAAGAAAATAGAAGATACAACTGGTACTTGCCCTTAGGTTGTATGTATTTATTTGGTAAAGGGAAAGTTGGGATAAGAACTGAAATAAACAAAACAAAACAAAAAAACTACAAAGCAGCCAACTTGGATAACGAAAAATAAAAGTGTCTGGATAAGTGTTTACTAAAACTCAATGCCTTCCAGCCGATCTGACTCATAGCAACCCCTTCATGGGTTTCCAAAGTGGTATATCTCTGCTGAAGTAGATTGCCCAATCTTTCTTCTGAGGAGTGGCTGGTGGGTTTGAATGGTCAGCCTTCTGATTATCAGTCAAATGCCTTAGGCACTATGCCACAAAACTTAAACCATGTACCAGACTAGAAACAGAGTGGGTACAAGCATTTATGAATAATTCAGAATTAATTAGTACATATACATGATCATGTGCTAATAAAGTGGTGAAAAGTGAACATTTCTCTCTGGGCTATTTTTGAGAGAGAGTAAACAATGATCAATTAATAGAATAAACTATCTCAACCTACACTTTTTTTTTTTTTTTTAAAGTAGCTCTGTGGTACAGTAGTTGAAGCATTCAGATGATAACCAAAAGAATATTTCAGTTGCTCCATTGGAGAAACATGAGGCAGTCTGATTCGATAAAGATGTACAGCCTTGGAAACCCTATGGAGCAGTTCTATTCTATCCTATAGGGTCACTATGTGTCAGAATCAACCTGATGGCAGTGGGTTTCACACACTTTTTTATATAAAAGGGATCCTTTCTCCACATAAATAACAAAGGCTGGTCAGAAGGCCAGCTTCAATTAAGATCACACATGTAGAGTGCCAAACTCATTTAATTTTTTTTATGTGTTTCCCAGATGAAATTCAGGATGGTGCTGCAGATATCCAGATTGTAGAAGGGCATTTAACAAACCTCTTTTTAGCCACTTACAAACTTTTGCCATTTTTCTAAGTCTTCTATATCACATTCTGTGGTAGGCACTTTATAGTCATCATCTCTAAAGATTATAAGGATTTAGAATCCATTTGAATGTTATGTAGAAGACTGCAAACTGATGAAAGAGAAAAGGCATCTAAGTTTTCTTCCTAGATTTTTGGCTTGGGAAGATGATATGCCGGTAGTCTCATTCACCAAGACGGGGAAAAAACAGGAGGGGTAGGTTGGAGACGAGAAGAAGATGAGTTCTGTTTGGCACACATTCCACTTGAAGAGCTCTATAAGACATACAAAGGAGCCCTGGTAGTATGATTAAAATGCTCGGCTGCTAATCTAAAGGTTGGTGGTTCAAACCCATGATCTACTTTGCAGGAGAAAAGACCTGAAAATCTGCTTCCATAGATTTACAGCCTAGGAAATCCTATGGGGAAGGTCAGCTCTGTCCTATAGAGTTAATGTGGGTCAGAATCGACTCAACAGCATGCAACAACAACAATATAGGCATACATTTGGGGGCCCTGTGAGACACATATAATTAAGTGTTCAGTGCCTAACTAAAAGTTTGGCAGTGTGAACCTACCCAAAGGCACCTTGGAAGACAGGCATGGTGATCTGCTTCTGAAGTTCACTGCCTTGCAAAACTTATGGAGTGCAATTCAACTTTGCACATATAGGATCACCATAAGTCATAATCAATGCAATGGCAACTGGTTATAGGACATACAAGTAAACATGTTCAGTAGGAAACACAAAATGCTGAGCAAGATCTCTGAGTGCTCCAGGTTAGAGACGGAAAATAGGGAGGGAGTAGTTGCAGTCAGAGCTCTCTATGATGATACTCAGCATGAGCATATTCAAAGAGAAGATCAGATGACTAAAGGAAGAACATGGTAAATATGGTCATTAATGGTCCAAGTTGAGGAAAACGAAGAGACAAAGGAGATTTAATAAGAAATAGCCATAATATTAGGCGAAAAATCAGGCATCAAAGAAGCTGAGGGTGCTTAAAATTGTAAGAATTCCAGACATAATACCTAAAGCTGAAGAGAAGTCACTTAAACAAAGAGCAGTATAGATACCAGTAAGAGTAAGGTTAGAAATTATAAGTGTACTGATTTTTTGCTCAATATAAAGAATTACCTATTATTGGGAAATGTAGAAAAGGGCATGGGTTTTCTTATGAGACAGTGAATACTTTGTCACTGAATTATGTAAACAGTGACTCAATGACTGCCGTTGAACACAATGTTTGAGGAAAAATTCTTCCATTAGGTCAGAGATTGTCTTACATAATCTTTTCAGTCTACCTTTCCAATTCTAACATAATATGTTCTGACATGGATGGGAGAGGAAGGGAGAGTAGTATAAAGCTGGGCAGAAGAGATTTTATTGACATGGGGCACTCAGGATTCAAAATTCTGTCAAGGATACCCAAAGCCCCTTGAAAGTTGGATGCAGTGATGGCTGGTAGTAAATGAAGTAGACATCAGAACTTTCATGGCTGATTATGGGAGAAAGAGAAGATTCAGAGAAGTGAGGATATTGGAATGGATATATAGTGTGAATCTTGACACCTCACAACCTTATACTTTCTAACAAGGGGCAGAGAAATGTGATTGTATGTATTGAGCAATCACTTGCATATATCAATGGCTAGCTTGGCAGCACATGAGTATTGGTTTGTTCTCCTTCTCTGCTTCAGTGTAACTCCTCCCTGGGATTGCCCTGGATTGTAAAATAATTGTACAGAAGATATCTTCTTCAGGCTCTGCTTTCTGGGGAACCCAGATTGTAAAAGGCTTTAAGATAAATATATTCACAGAAAAAACATTCTGTTTTGATGTAACAATAATTTAAATATCCATTATTGATGAATTATTCTACATTTTATATCATTTTTCCTAGGATGTCTTCCATGGCACCTAGTTATAATATTGCTTATTATTTGACTGTTCATTCCCACTTGAATTTTTCAGAGGAAGTGTTAGGAGTCCCATGGGTATTATCTGGCAAATTCTAAATTGAGTCTTATTTTATTTCCTGGCTTTATTACCAACTACTCTAGGATCCTTTGTAGTATTTCTCTTTCTTAACTGGTGTTTTCAGCACCTTCCGATTTTGTATTGTCAGAGAACTAAATAAATGTGAGCGTGGTAGAACTCAAACAGCTGTATGTATTTAACTACAAGGTTGGATGCCCAATTCGTGCATTGCTTATGTAGCCATCAGGAGAGCTCTGAAAGGAAAATCTGCAAAGCTTCCAGCATATTTTATTAATGACCAGCCAGACATCATAACCCACACCAGGGAAATGAGGACCTAATTAATTAGGCATAATACTACTTAAAACTTACCATTTTCAATAAATATTACTACATGAATGAAAGAATCCTCAAAAGACTCCCATGAAGCAGGAACTATTAATCCTATTTTACAGCTGGCGAAACAGAAGCAGAACAATTCTCGGATTTGCCCAAAGCCACAAAGAGAGGTGTCATCAATTCCCAATATGGCTTTCTCAGATCTGTCCCTGTAGGCTATTTTTAGAGCATGGCTTTCTCAAAGGTTAAAAGGCAATGGCATATAATATATCAAAGGTACTCATACAAGATGACTTTGAGAAATGTGTAGCCATGCAAATGGGCTAGGTGCTTGGAAGTTGAAGACCAGTTTTGGGGGTATAATATGAAAATTAATATGAAATTTTCCTATTTATCTTCCCAATTTCTCATGAGGGCATGGATTGTATGTTACATACATGTGCTAGCAAGTAGCACAGTCCCTGGCACATAATAGGGGCTTGGTAATTATTAATTTATTCTTTAATTTTATATCCAGATGTGGGAAGTGAGGGGCCATGATAAAGCACAGGTGTGGAAATAGGCATCCCAGGTGTGGGTAATTAGGAAGCTGGGTGAGGGGCTGTCAAGAGAACACACAAGTGTGGGGAATGAGGAGGAATCAGAGTCGTAGGGTGTTATGAAGTGAGTGGTGCCAGGCAAAAGCCCAAGTGTGGGGAGAAAAAAGATGGTAGGGATTAGTAGAAGGCCAAGGTATGGGGAGTGAGGACTTGAGGAGGCCCAAGTATGGGAAGTAAGAAGGTAGGAGAGCCCATGAGAAAAAACAGGTGTCAGTAATTAGGAGGTGGGCATGGTTAGAACATTCCAGTGTGGGGAGTAAGGAGGTGGGAGTGGTCTGGAGAAGGCAAAACTGTCAGGAATAGGAAAGTAGGAGAAGTCAAGGTGTGCCCAGCAAAGAAATTGAAATAGCTAGAGACAGAGGCAGCCCAGGTATGAATAATGAAAAAGTAGGAGAGATCTAGGGATAGTCCAATTGTAGGAGAAAGGTCATTGAGTTCAGGAGCCAGCCCAAGAATTAAAAATGAGAATGTGGAAGGGGTCAAGAAAATCTTCTTATTCACTCTTTCAAGAAAATATTTATTAAATTTCTGCTGTATTCTAGTCATCCTCCTTGTCTTTATGGAGTTTGAAGTCTTATGAGAAAGGACATAAAATAAAATAATAAAAAAGTAAGTTATATGTCATGATAGATAGTGATAAATGGTATGGAAACAGTGACCTGAAGGAGAGGGGCTAAGCCAAGAAAACATCTGGGAGAAGAGTACTACGGGTGGTGGGAATAGCAAGTATAAACCCCTAAGCTGGGAGTGTCTGTGCCATGCTCAAGAAATAGCAAGTTGGCTGGTGAAAAGTAAGTGATGTTAGAGTAAGAGATAGTAGTCGGAAAAGGTCGTGGAACAAATCGTGCAGAGCCTTGTGGGCCATTTTAGGAATATCAATCTTTTACTCTGCAAAGATAGGAAGATATTGAAAGGTTTTGAGGATGGTGTGAAATGAAGTAATTTATATTTTAATGGGAACACTCTTGCCTGAACTTCAGGGAGAAATTTGTGGATAATTGCTTTGAGGTTATTGCAATAATCCATGTGAGAAATAATGGTGGTTGGGATCAAAATTGTAGAGATGGAAGTGGTGAAAATGGCCACATTCTAGATATATTTTGAAAGTGAAGCCACAGGGGTTCAATTTAATGGGTAGAATGTAGGATGTGGAAGAAAGGTAAGAGTCAAGATTTATTTCAAGGTTTTTTTACCTGATAATCTGAAAGGGTGAAGTTGCTATTTACTGAGATGAAGAAGACTATGTAAGGAGGGGAGGTGATTAAGAGTCTGAGTTTGGGCATATTAAATATGAGATGTCATCAGCTATCCAAATGGATATGTTGAGTGGAAAATGATGTGTTCTGGAAGATAATGGAATAATCAAAGAAAGGGAGGGATTAACTGTGTCAAAAACTGCTGATATGTCAAAGATAAAGAGCACAGGATTTAGAAAACTGAAGGGCACTGGTAATCCTGATGATGAGAATTTTGGTAGAGAGGGAGAGCAAAGCCTGGTGGAATGGGTTCAAAAGCGAATTAAATAAAATCATTGTATCAATATGAAGATATAGAGCTACATCTAGATAAACCTAGCTCTGCCAACTGAAAATATCTAGAAATATAAACCAATGCAGTAGCAATGCATTCTTCTAGCACCTAGATTGTGGTCTTGAAATACCATTTTCCATAAAGGAACCAGAATTCCTTAGAGAAAAATCTTTGCCAACTCTGTGGCCAAATACATGTAAGTTTAAACTAAAATATCTTATCATAACAGCTCACAAGGAAGTTTTGGTATTTCTATTTTAGAGCCATGTCAAAAGGACTCATGAGAGTCTGGCCATGGTGAAGTAAACTTTAGAAACAAAAAACGAAACAAAACAAAAAACCCAAACCCATTGCTGTGAAGTTGATTCTGACTCATAGTGAAACTTTACAAGTAGGACTAATCTAGCCTTAGAATACATGCTACTTTGGACATGCTCTAATTATTTTTTCTGTTACTTCCTTCTTCACTTAGTTGTCCTGATCTATATTCTCTAATTTTTTAAGGCAGTAAGACAGCAGGATGTCTACCTAGATTTTAGCCACCTCACATAGTATAAACTAGAGACTACTCTCAGTTAAAAGCCATAAAAATCATGAATCTTACCAGTGTTATTCCTTTTTTCAAGTATCAACACTTATCCAGTATTTAGTGGCCTTTTCTTCATTCTTGAGTGTGTAGGTGGCTGTTTTTTACACTTTGTCCTGAGTTTATAGTTTTCATTTGTTAAAGGGGTCTCATAGGAGCTACTAATTCATTACTGGAAATGAAACTTATTCTGTCTACTTATGTATATGTTTCAATTTTTTTTCCAAATAAAGAGGTTACATGTATGAAAGATCAGATAGGAAACTTAAGGGACATTGAGTTTGTTAGTGAAGGAACAACAACTTGGAATCGGAGGCTGAGAATAAGTTCCATGACTCAAAAATGTAATCAGTGTCACTGAATTGTATATGTAGAAATTGTTGAATTGGTATACCTTCTGTTGTGTATGTTCTCAACAATGATAAAAATAAAATAAATTATTTTTAAAAAAGTTGATGGGGGGAGAGAATACTGATGAAACAAGGCAGTAGGGGAGAACTGTTAGAGCAAAACCTATAGGTAGATTAGAAGGGATGAGATTTAGTATACAAATGAAGGGGTTGGCCTTAGATGGTATGTGCAAAAAGGAGGAAAGATGGAATATATGAACAATAATACAGGGAGGGAGAGAGGTAGATGAGATGATAAGAGCATATAAACATCTCCTTCTGATTTAGTCTATTTTTTTTCCAACGAAATAGAAAGAATATTAGATACTGAATAAAGAAATTTCTTCTATTCTTTCTATTGTGGAAGAGTAAAATTATGTTAGTCTTGAAGACATGGTCCAAAGTCCCAGAATAAGCAACAAAATAAGAATGAAAAAACTTTAAAAATAAAAAGCGAACACAAATGGAACAAATATTGTATGGTCCCACTTATGTGAAATATGTAGAATAGGCAAATGTGTAGAGACCAAAGTTTATAAGTGATTACTAAGGGTCAAAGAGAGAGGGGAAAAAGGAAATCATTGCTTCAGGAGCATTGAATCTCTGCTAAAGGTAATGGAGAATTTTGGAAATGGATAGTCTCGATGGTTATACAACATGATGAATCTAATTAATGTCACTGAATTATACATGTAAAAATGTTGAAATATCAATATTTTGCTATTTATATACTTCTTGTTGTTGTTGTTGTTGTTATATGCCATCAAGTCGGCCCTGACTCATAGTCACCCCGCCTAGGGTTTCTGAGGTGGTATCACTACGGAAGTAGATTGCCCAACCTTCCTTCCAAGGAGTGGCTGGTAGGTTTGAATCTCCAGCCTTCTGATTAGCAGTCAAGTGCCTTAGGCACTATACTACTAGAGCTTCCATTTATATACTTACCATAAAAAAAAATCGTATAAAAATTAATGAGTGGCAAGGGAAAAATGTTTTTCATAGATTTAACATACAGAATTCACATATTAAAGAGCTAATATCTTTGAGTAGACATTAGAAACAACTATTTTACTCATTCCCTCTCACATTCTCATTCCTTCTTGAGTATATACGTATTCAACTTCATTGTAAAAAAATGCCAATAAAAATGTAAGCATGTGGAACAATGACAACTGTCATAGATTACTAGTAGGAATATATCTTGGTACAACGACTATGAAAACCAAATTGAAGTTGAATATGTATGTGATATATGATTCTGCAATTGTATTCCATTATATACTTCCTATAGGAACTCTTGCATGAGTGCATCAGGAAACTGGATAAAAATGTTCATAGCAGCATAGTTCATGACATCTATAAACATTGATGTGGATGAATTTTAAAAATATTGTCCAAACAATAAAAAGCAAGTTAAAATATATATATATATATATATATATATATATATATATATATATATATTTCCATGACTCAATTTATATAGAATTTAAATATGAGGAAAACAAAAGTATTAAAAGTAACTATAAGCAAATATACTATATACTTATACTGTTACTGTTATGTGCCGTCAAGTCAGACCCAACTCATAGGGACCCCGCCTTGGGTTTCTGAGGCAGTATCACTACGGAAGTAGATTGCCCAACCTTCCTTCCGAGGAGTGGCTGGTGGTTTGAACCGCCAGCCTTCTGGTTAGCAGTTAAGTGCCTTAGGCACTACGCTACCAGAGCTCCACTATATCACACAATATACTTAAAAGTAAATGACATAGAGTATATACCAAAATCAAAAAACTAAAGTCACTGCTGTCTAGTCTATTTAACTCATAGCGACCTCTCCTGGGGTTTATGAGGCAATATCTCTATGGGAGTAGATTGCCCAATCTTCCTTCCGAGGAGAGGGTGGTGGGTTCGAACTGCCATTCTTCTGGTTAGCAGTCAAATGCCTTATGATAATATATACAGCTATACTAGAAACTTGCCCTTAAGCGAAGAGTAGCTAAAGCAAATGGAAGAAATAACAAGATAAGAGCTGAACAGAAGATTTCAAAGAGCAACTCAAGCAGACAAAGCCAATCACTACAATGAAATGTGCAAAGACCTGGAATTAGAAAACCAAAAGGAAAGAACTTACTCAGCATTTCTCAAGCTGAAAGAACTGAGGAAAAAATTTAATCCTCAAGTTGCAATATTGAAAGATTCTATGGCAAAATATTGAATGATGCAGGAAACACCAAAAGAGTGGAAGGAATATGCAGAGTCACTGTAACCAAAAAGAACTGATCAATGTTCATCCATTTCAGTAGGTAGCTTATGTTCAAGAACCAATGGTATTGAAGGAAGAAGTCGAAGTTGCACTGAAGAATTGGTGAAGAATAAGGCTCCAGGAATTGATGGAATACCCACTGAGATGTTTCAACAAATGGATGCTGCGCTGGAGGCACTAACTCAGTTATGCCAAGAGATTTAGAACACAGCTACCTGGCTAACTGTCTAGAAGAGATCCATATTTGTACCCATTCCAAAGAAAGGTGATCCCACGGAATGTGGAAATTATCTAAACAATAACATTAATATCGCATGCAAGTAAAATCTTACTGAAGATAATTCAAAAATGGTTGCAGCAGTATATTGACAGAGAACTTCCAGAAATGCAAGCTGGATTCAGAAGAGGACGTGGAATGAGGAATATCATTGCTGACGTCAGATGGATCTTGACTCAAAGCAAAGAATACCAGAAAGATGTTTACTTGTGTGTTATTGACTGTGCAAAAGCATTTGATTGTGTAGATCATAACAAATTGTGGATAACATTAAGAAGAATGGGAATTCCCGAACACTTCACTGTACTCATGAAGAACCTGCACATACACCAGAAGACTGTTGTTCAAACAGAAAAAGGAAACACTGCATGGTTTAAAATGAAGGAGGGAGCGCATTAGGTTGTATCCTTTCACCATACTTATTCAATCTGTATGCTAAGCAAATAATCTGAGAAGCTGGACTATATGAAGAACATGGCATCAAGATTGGAGGAAGAATCATTAACAACCTGTTATACGCTGATGACACAACTTTGCTTGCTGAAAGAGAGGATGACTTGAAGCACTTTCTGATGAAGACTGAGGAATACAGTGTGCAGTATGGCTTACATCTCAACATAAGAAAACATAACCTATGTGTCATTGGAATTCCAGAACAGAAAGAGACAAATAAAGCCACAGAGAAAATTGTCGAAGATTTGTTGGAAGAGAATTTTCGTGGTATGATGAAAGATGAGAATATATCCATTCAGGAAGTCCAACGAACCCCAAACAGGATAGACCCCAAAAGAAAATCACCAAGACATATCATCATCAAACTCACTAAAACCAAAGACAAAGAAAGAATCATGAAAGCAGCACAGGAAAAAACAAAAGTTACCTACAAGGGGCAACCAATAAGACTAAGCTTGGATTTCTTGGAAGAAACCATGCAGGCAAGAAGACAATGGGATGGTATATATAAAACCCTGAAGGAGAAAAATTTCCAACCAAGAATTATGTACCCAGCAAAATTGTGCCTCAAATATGAAGGTGAAATTAGGACATTTCCAGATAAGCAGAAATTAAGGGAATTTGTTAAAACCAGACCAATCTTACTAAAGGCAGCTCTTTGGACAGAGAAGCAACAAGAACAAACAACTGACCATTAACACACATGATGATATAACCCAGAAACCAACACAGCTATGGAAGTATCCAAAGTAAATAAGCCTACAAGATTGTAAACAGAGAACCAGAGACATCAATTGACAAATGAGAACAATTACAAACCAAAAAGAGGGAAGAAAATGCCGTTACAGAACTTCTAGATGGTAGGGAAGTCAAGACAACTACAAGATACAACGGACTGTTCTAAACTTGGGAAGAAAACTATAAATCATAGTGTAACCTCAAAGAAAAATGATAAACCTTCACATCAAAATAAGAGGACCAGCACAAATATTTGTTGTTGTTGTTGTTGTTATGTGCCATCGAGTCGGCCCCGACTCATAGCGACCCCTCCTTGGGTTTCCAAGGCAGTATCACTACGGAAGTAGGATAGCCCAACATTCCTTCTGAGGAGTGGCTGGTGGGTTTGAACTGCCAGCCTTCTGGTTAGCAAGTACTAAAACAATAGCAATGAAGGAAGTGATAACACAATTCATAAACAAAACAAGCTCACCACAAAAAATTATATGGAACAAAGAAATTGACACCATGAAAAATCACATAACAAAAATGACGGCAACAAATTCATATTTGCCAATAATTACATATCTGTCAAGGGACTTATCTCTAAGATTTATAGAGAACTCCAATGCCTCAACAGCAAAGGAATTAACATCCAATTGAAAAATGGGCAGAAGGCATGAATAGACACTTCACCAGGAGGATATTCAGTGGCCAGCTAATACATGAAGAGATGCTCACAATCACTAGCAATTAGAGAGATGCAAATCAAAACAACGAGTTATCTTCTCACCCCAGAACTGATGACAAGGTTCAATGAGACAGAAAATAACAAATGCTGGTGGGGATGTGGAGAGATTGGGACTCTCATACACTGCTGGGTACTGTGAACTGATAAAACCACTGTGGAAAGCAGTGTGGCGATTCCTTAGAAAGTTGGAATTGGAGATACCATTTGACCCAGCAATCCCATTACTAGGTATATATCCCAGAGAGGTGAGAGCCAGGACAGGAACAGATATGTGTACACCCATGTTCATCACAGCACTATTTACAATAGCAAAAAGATGGAAACAACCTATGTGCCCATCAACGGAAGAGTGGATGACCAAACTACGGCGCATACACACAGTGGAATAATATACAGCACTAAAGAATAGTAGAGTCTGCAAAACACCGCGTAGTATAAATAAACTTGGAGGACATTGTGCTGAGTGAAATAAGTCAATCACAGACATATAGTATTAGTTCATTGTTGTGGAGGGCCAAGGCAATATGGAGGGAAACATTCTCTGTTGGTTGCCAGGGGTGGGAGAGGAGGGGAGGGAACACTACCAAAAAAAAAAAAAATGCATTGACCCATGTCACTTTAGTTTTGTATATTTTACTGTACATAAATTATGTTTCAAGAAAATGCATTAAAAAAAAAAAAAAAGAAAAGAAAACACATCCTCACAATTGGACCTATAAGCAGTGTTACCATAAATGGAGAAAAATTTGAAATTGTCAAAGACTTCACATTGCTTGGTTCTACAATCGACCCCAATGGAAGCAGCAGTCAGTACATCAGATGACGTATAGCACTGAGTGAATTGGCTGCAAAGGACCTCTTTCAAGTGCTTGAGGACTAAGGTGTACCCGACACAAGCCATGGTATTTTCAATTGCCCCATATGCACTTGAGAGCTGGACAATGAATCAGGAAGACCGAAGAAGAATTGATGCTTCTGAGTTGTGGTGTTGGTGAAGAATGCTGAAAGTACCGTGGACTGCTAAAAGAACTAACAGGTCTGTCCTGGCGGAAGTGCAGCTGAAATGCTCCTTGGAGGAGAGAATGGCCAAACTTCATCTCACATACTTTTGTCATGTTGTCAGACGGGACCATTCCCTGGAAAAGGATGTCATGGTTGGTAAGGTGGAGGGTCAATGAAAGAGGGGAAGGCCCTCAGTGTGATGGGTTGACATGGTGGCAGCAGTGATGGGCTCAAGTATAGCAAGAATCATGGAGCTGGCTCAGGACCAGTTTCGTTCTGCTGTGCATAGTGTGGCTATGAGTTGGAGATGACTCGATGGCACCTAATAGCAACAACAACTAGAAATGACCATATATAAACAATTAACAAAACAATTATAAAAATTTTTTGAATCAAAGAAAACAAGGGAGTGATTTACACAAAATTCAGGGTAGGGATTATATCTAAACTGGAGAGAGGGATGCAGTTGGGGAAGAACAAGGCAAGAGTCTCAAAATCCTTATAATGGTCTACTTCTTAAGCTGTGAATTGGATAGATGGTTGTTCATTTCACTACTATTATTAAATTCTATGTATATTCTCTGAATAATCCAATATGTGTGAATATATATACATCCACTTGTCACTCATTGACATAATTAGGTTCTAAAGACAAGATCATTTTGTGAAAAATCACATTCTGCAAAAATAGAGGATGGTCACATCATTATATAACTGCCAAACCACATTATTATGTAACTGCCAAACCACTGACAGTCATGGTCCAGATAAGTTGACACATAACCTTGACCACCACAGCCAGTGTTACTCTTGCCTAGCACTTTGGTATTTGTTACAGCCAGACGTAATTTGTTAATGTGCAAAACAGTCCAATAGTAGATTTTTCACTGTTGTCGTAAATGTGAAATGTTGAATAATGAGATAATAGATAAATGAGGAGTAACTATAATTCTATGTGTGCTCATTACTTTCTTAATAAAAATTATATTATGAATAAAACAATAAAATTAGAGAACCAAGAAGTCTAGGACCTTTGCTAGTCTAGCACAGTTTTTGAAATAGAGAAGTATTCAACGTATATTTATGGAATGTTGAAATATGAAGCTTGAAGCATCTGCTTCTACTTTAACCCTTGGGGACTGGTGGTGTCCATCTCTCAATTTTGATCATAGTTCTTCCAAAGTTCATACATCATCCTCACTGCCTTTCCTTACCTCTTGAATCTTTCATCTCTAAAAACTTCCTTGTTACCATTAGCTCTTGCACCAAAGACATGAGTTTAGACTCGGACTCTGAAAGTCATGAACTGGTGAGCTAAATATAACTTCTAGGTATATTTCGTTTGGCCTGATGGTATTTTAAAATCTTGGAGCATAATTAAATATCAGAAGATTTCATGTAAAAATCCTGACTTCCAGCTTGTCTTGAAAAATCGAAGAGCTGACTGCACTAAGCTCACATTCCTTGTTGCCAAAAACTAGCTGGAATTTTGTCCCCGTGGCCCATCTTTGGCATGCTCTCCCCACTGTACATGGTCTTGTTGTCTTGCACAGAACTGAGTGTCAATTATCCTTTATCATCTTTCTTTCATCAGTATTTTTTAAAAGTTTATTTAGAGAAATACTTCTCAAGACACTTGGCAAAATGACAAATCAGATGAGGTGGCTGGGTGATTTTTCTTACATTGAGGTCATTTTACTTATTTATGTTACTTTCCTTGCCCAGTAAGCATTTGTATTGCTCAGCTCTGTTCCATGTCCTTATCTAATCATATCAGAGGGGGTTCTCCTTCCTCTTATGCATAAATGTTGATAATCCAGTTTGTCTTTGCCTTCCTGGCATCAAAAGAAGCTGAGGAGATTGCCTAAATTTATTCTGCTGAAAGAGGCCTAATTTAATTGCCTGTAGCTTTTAGGAGGCCCAAGAAGGCAAGATTGTCTCAACTGGATGTGCCTGCACTCTCCAAGTCAGAGAGCTTGGAAATTAACACCTCAATCTATTTTCTTTCCTTTGCATTGACTTTCCCCTGTTTTCTTCGCCCTGTGTTCTCTTCTTGGCAGGAAACTCAAGCCTTAGAATTCTAAGTCTATTCATAAATGCACTTCTTTCAGTTACTATGGCAATGCGGAAAGAATCTGTCATGGCCAAACAGGATCACAAAAGGATCACTTTTATTTTTGTTCTCAGTGTTTCCACCAACAAACAAATAAATAAAATGCTACAACTAGCCAGAGTTACGTTTGTTTCTTGGGAAAGGATCCCAAGGACTGGCTTCCCACCTTCATTTCTTACTTAATTTTTCCTCTCCCATTTTATACAGAGTTTCATTTGTTTTCCTAGACATTTTCATTAGAAAAAGCCACAATGAGTGGCATTCTCCGAACCCAGAAGGTATCCCCCCCATCTTTTGCATACATAACAGTAACAATTATTTTTAAAAGAGGCAGTATAGTTTTCCAAGATTATGCAGTTAGTTTTCATTTAATAAACACATGGGCTGCAAATTCTCACCTCCATGAGCTATGGATGTCTACTGCAAAGAGCTGTCATTTTGTCTATAGCCCTTGCTTTTGGATATCACCACTGACGTTGGCAACGAAATAATTCAAATGTCCTTATTGAAAAAAACAAGACAAACTTTCTGCCCTGTCATTGGGGTAGGGATGACAAGTTAAGTTGACACCAAGATTAGCAGATGAGTATTCAGCCACTTTGCCAGTCAATGCTACTTGCATGGACTCCATGGACTCCATGCAGCAGCAGAACGTTTGCTCTCAACAACCTACAGTCTGTTGAATTCCATAGCAGTTTCCAAGACAATGATATGTTTTTGGACTTTTCTTGGTATTGCACAAAGCTTTAGAAATTGCACAACAAAGGAGAGGGAAGCCCTCTGAACGCAGTGGGAGAAGACTTCTTGATTACCCAAAAGGGGTTACTTTGTAGATAGATTCAAATTCTTCCTGTTTCTCATAGGAGGGCACCAGTCTACACCCTCTGGGTGAGTTGCCTCTGGGGCAACTCTTAAATCTCTAACCTCAGTCTGCATTTCCAGAGAGATTTCATTTGAAATTGCAATGAATAGCATTGACTGCCCCATGTTTATGGATGAAGGAAGGAGGAAAAGATTTAACAGGATATAAACACTGAACCTTGGTTGGTATGGACTGGATGGTACAATCAGGTTGGCAGTTTGAACCCACCCTGAGGTACCTCAGAAGACAGTTCTGGTGATCTATTTCCAAAAAATCAGCCGTTGAAAGCCCAGTGGAACATAGTTTTTTACTGAACACATGGTTGTTGTTGTTGTTGTTAAGTGCCGTTGAGTCGTTTCCAACTCATAGCGACCCCATGCACAGCAGAACGAAACACTGCCCAATCCCGCGCCAGCCCCACAATCCCTGCTGTACTTGAGCCCATCATCACGGCCACCGTATCAATCCATCTCATTGAAGGCCTCCCCCTCTTTCGCCGACCCTCCATGTGGAGTCACCATTAATCAGAGTCAACTCAGTGGCAACTAGTTTCGTTATTTTGGTTATCTTTGATTGGATTTGGGGCTACCACTCATCATGCTGGGAGCTCTGGTAGCATAGTGCCTAAGGTTGACTGCTAACCTGAAGGCTGGCTGTTCAAACGCATCAGCCACTCCTTGGAAGGAAGGTTGGGCAATCTATTTCCGTAATGATACTGCCTTGGAAACCCAAGGAGGGGTCGCTATGAGTTGGTCTGACTCGATGGCACATAACAACAACTCATCATGCTAATGTGTTTTCAGCAACCTGTATACCAATACAAGAACAGTATAGCATGTTAAGAATGAAGGTGTTGGGAGAGATATTTTTGGGGTTTGAATCCTTATCCTGCTGCTTATCACCTATGGATATAAGCTTTGGATATGTTCCTTCATTTCTGTAAACCTTAGTTTTCTGAAGTGAAAAAGAGGGATGATAATAGTACCTATATCAGAGGATGATTGTTGGAATTAAGTTGGAAATTGCATATAAAGCTCTTAGCACAGTGCACTCTAAGTCATTGTAAGCTCTCAATAAGTATCAGCAATTGTTATTATTGTTCTTCTTATTATATGTTTCATTAGAAAAATGCAATTCCTTTCTCCATTTTTTTCCCTATACACACATACTTACACTCTCACAGTTTGGGCTAGTGTATTCTGCACAAGTGGAAAGTAATTGTTTCTTTCGCCATACATGAAACTTAAAGATGCTTGATATTATTTAGAAATAGTACTTTGCCTCCTCACTTAAGTGGATTTATTAGGTAAGAGGTTGTATACTCATTTTATAGACTAGAAAAATAATGTTAGAGCTAGATCCACCTAAATAAATCTAGAAATATGAATGAAAATATTTCTGATATAAGAGTTTTTAGCATAAATATTGATATTCATTGTTACCCCAAATATAGACTCTGAGTAATCAATCTATCTACTACTGAAGGCATAGCTGTAATCTAATTTGACACATCTTTGAAATTATACACTATAGGAAATCTCAGGAGATGAATATAATGAACATTCATTCACCCATTATTTTATTTATTCATCATGTATTGATTGAGTTTATTCCATGCCAGGGGCTGTGAGATGTAGTATTGGCACAGAAACTTAACTAAGTTTCTATTCTTTTTCTCAAGGAATTCATAAAAGTTCAGTGGAGATACACATACATATACTGAGCCTGGTAGAAAAAGGCAAGCGCCCTAAGGAAGTTATATAATAAATGCTACAAGAATCAGTGTGTGGAAATATTAATTTAATTATGCCTTGTGACTAAAGAGATTTTGTATTTGGGAAATAACTTTGAATATGCAACTTTAAGTGCTACCAGTTATCTTATAACCCAATAAGGAAACAGAAAAGCAAACCACTGCACGGAGTTGATGCTGACTCATAACAACCCTATAGGACAGAATAGTTTCCAAGGCTGTAAATCTTTAAGGAAGCTGACTGCCTCATCTTTCTCCCACAGAATGGCTGGTGGATTTGAACTGCTGACCTTTTGGTTAGCAGCTGAATGCTTTAACCACTGTGCCACCAGAGATGATTGGTTATAATTGCAATTTGAACGTAGAGAAAATGTAAAGAAATCAGGTAACTCACATATTCTAAGAATAAAATGGTCATACCAAAAAAAACCATACTCACTGCCATCAAGTTGATTCATACTCTTAGTGAAACCCTCTTTGGGTTTCCGAGGTGTTATCTCTATGGAATTAGACTGCCCAGTCTTCCTCCTGAGGACTGGTTCTAGAGCATTAAAATTGATAAAAAATGGACACAGCTCAGATCTGATCTTTATGCCTCAGATCTTCTTAGTATAGCTACGTGGTTGAGAGATATGTTGGTGTTCTTCAGAAAATTTAACCTTGAGTTTTCTTTTCATGTTAAAGAAAAAATCAATGGAAAGTTGACATTGATATGAATTCTGAATAAATAAGAGAAACAAACAGTCTGTAGCACTCTAGTCAGCCGTAGGAATTTTTCTCTACTCAAGAAATTCCAGGTTAATATGGGAGAACCCTGGGAAAGGGGATACTCCTTCCAGAGGTAATTACAAGGCTCACCTGTTAATGATGAAAATCTGCAGCTCTCCTTGAGTCAGACAGGAGACCATAAATGAAATACAAGCCCATGATTTTTCTTTTTCCCCAAAAATGGGAGTTTTATTCCAATTAACAATGGACATAACTATTAACAGTATTTGGAAATGTCAAAATGTAAAGATATTTTCTTATAGGAGAAGTATAAAAGAACTGGTGAAAAAATAATCTGCTCTTCCTCAAAAAATCTGAAATTACCGTTTTGCTTTAATATTTCCATTTGCTCCAGACTGCCTCATCCCCCAAATGGCTTCCTACAAATTGTGTAAAAATTGAGTACAGAAATTTGAATATGGTTTAGGACTTGCACACTATGGAGAATGAACTTGGCTCCCAGACTGAGGGAATTCAGGACAGCTTCTCTGGACAGCAGATGCTATGGCTGGATAGTGGATTCCTTTAAGGAGCCTGGATCTGTAGGACTCTCAAGACCAGAGCATCCCTGCACCTACCCCAACTACCACTGCCAGATCCTTGGAACAGAGAATATTAGTACACTGATGCTGGCTTCAGAGACATAATTTCCTCTCAAAATGAGTAATGTGCAGAGTCTTTAATAGGAAACAAAGGATGCAACTATTTCCTTAGAAAATATAGAGGTAAACAATGTGATGTGGGTGAAAATATTTTCATTGCTTTTGTGGAACTTTGGAAATTATAATCAAACAACTTATAATGTATATTTTAATGAAAGATCTTTTGTCTAATTTATGTACATCACTTTACTACAGATCTATGGAATTTAGGTTACATTTGTATAATTCCATAATGGGTTTTTGATTGCTTAAGCACCACCTGTTTTTTATAAATGCTGTGACTGACATCAAGTTTTCCTCCATATGGTGATGACATTTTTGATTACTATTTGTCTTCTTACATTTTAATAGTGATTTGAGTTAAAATAATTTAAAGTCTGTTTCCCAATAGCTTCGTACATTTAAATATTACTGCTTATGGGTTTTATCTTTCTGTATTTTAAGTTCATATTATTTTCAAAAAAGCTTAAATTAGCTACAGAATCCAGCTTTATAGGACTAAATGAGTAATTTTTCAGTTGTAAGCTAAAATCAAGAGTAGAATCAATATGGACATCTCTGTAATTGAAAACCAGTGGGTGATAATTCTGTACTGAAAACAACATAATAAGAATAAAGATGGGCTATTGGTGGGAGAAAGATGAGATTAAAGATGTGATCTCAATTAAATATCAGCTATTATGAACATTGAAATAAACCTTCCACTTCTAATTTGTCCTGTATTTTCCTCTTTCGAAGTATAATTAGGATGATATATAAAAAAAATTTAGGTAAATCATAATAGAATCACTGTAATTTTTCTATCTGGCTAATTTAATATTTACAGCATTGTTAACATCCAAATATTTTGGTGAGCAAAAATAATTTCATTTTTTGATATGTCAAGACTTATTTCTCTACTTTCCTGATATATTATTTACTATCTATTGTCCATGAATTTTGAAGATAACAAAAAGGACAAAGGCACAGCATGTGACATTGAAAAATACAGAAGAAATTTGATTTCTCTCACTTTTATGCTAGAGAATGACTTTTTTTATACCATTAGTTAAAGGTCTATGCTTGTATATAAAAAAAAAACCTCAAGAAAATAAGTTACCATTTTCCTGTTAAGAGATTCCTATTTTTCCCTAATTTTTCTTAATTAGAAAAGTTTTCTAATAATTTCTAACCATTTCTTTGTGTTGAAAGAAATTTTAGACTATTTTCCATCCCCCCCTTTTCACTTTGAGGGAACCCATTACCTTTTCTTATTTCTTCTGCTTCCTACATTCATTCTTCCAAATTCCAAATTCTATCTTTATTCAAGTACATGAG
>NW_006921758.1:315084-316921 GCF_000298275.1 Orycteropus afer afer | reverse complement strand
GTGGATTATGCTCTTGATGTCATCCCACAATTTATCTGGTTTCTGGTCATTGGTGTTCAATGCATCAAATCTATTCTTTAGATGGTCTCTAAATTCAGGAGGGATATATTCTAGATCATATTTTGGCTCTACTGGACTTGTTTTAATTGTCTTTAACTTCAAGTTGAACTTGCATATGAACAGTTCATAGTCTGTTCCACAATCAGCTCCTGGCCTGGATTTGGCTGAGATATTGAGCTTTTCCATCTCCTCTTGCCACAGATTGTTGTTATTTGCAGTTGAGTCGCACCGACTCATAGAGACCCCTCCTTGGGTTTTCGAGGCAGTATCACCCTAAGGAACTTGACTGCTAATGAGAAGGCTGGTGGTTCAAACCCACCAGCCACTCCTTGGAAGGATGGTGGGGCAATCTACTTCCGTGGTGATACCACATTGGAAACCCAAGGAGGGCTTGCTATAAGTTGGGGCAGACTCAACAGTACATAACAACAACAACCACTTGCCACAGATGTAGTCAATCTGATTCCTGTGTGTTCCATCTGGTGAAGTCCACGTGTAGAGTCACTGTCTGTGTTGTTGAAAAGGGGTGCTTGCAATGAACAAGCCGTTGGTCTTGCAAAATTCTACCATGCGAGTTTCAGCATTATTTCTGTCACCAAGGCCAAATTTTCCAACTACTAGTGATTCTTCTTTGTTTCCAACTTTTGCATTCCAGTCACCAGTGATAATTAACACATCTTCATTGCAAGTTCGGTCCATTTCAGACTGCAGAAGTTGATAAGAATCTTCAATTTTCTCATCTTTGGCTTTGGTGGTTGGTACATAAATTTGAATAATAGTTGTATTAACGGGTCTTCCTTGTAGACGTATGGGTATTATCCTATCACTGACAGCATTGTACTTCAGGACAGATCTTGAAACATCCTTTGTGATGATGAATGCCACACCATTCCTCTTTAAACTGTTATTCCCGGCAAAGTAGATCATATGGTTGTCTGATTCAAAATGGCCAAACCAGTCCATTTCCACTCACTAATGCCAAGGATATCAATCTTTATGTGTTCCATTTCATTTTTGATAACTTCCAATTTTCCTAGATTCATACTTCATACATTCCATGTTCCAATTGTTAATGGATGTTTGTAGCTGTTTCTCCTCAATTTGAGTGGTGCCACGTCAGCAAATGGAGGTCTCGAAAGCTTTCTCTTATCCATATGAGTAAGGTTGATTTTACTCTGACAATGTAGCTCTTTCCCAGTCCTACTTTGAGAGCTTTCTAAGCTAAATGACTCATCTTCCTCCTCTGTATTAGACAATGTTTCTGGACTATTCATAAATTTGCACAGAAATGTATCAGACAGTGTTTCTCTGCTATTCATAAGGTTTTTCCTGGCCAATTCTTTGATAAGTGGATAGCCCCCTCCTTCTTCCTAGTCTGTCTCAGTCTGCAAGCCGGGCTGATACCTGTGTAACAGGTGCACCCCACTGGGTTTCTTCTGTGTATCGGGATTCTGTTGCGCTGCCTACAACTGTCTGTGAGCAAACAATCCATCATTCGGCCTGGAGATCTTGGATTCCTCATTTGTTGCAGTCAACAGCCAGTATTCTACCTGCCAACCTTGACCTCCTCAGCCCCTGCAGCTGCAAGAGTCGTAAAAAGCCTCCAGAGAGACTTCCAGCCTCCAGAACATATCTGAGTAGCCCCAAGGACACTCCGGACCTGGACGACTGAAAAGGTGCGACATTCCCCTTGTTACTCTTATACCCCACACCCGCTTGGTGAATGGATATTTGGCCATCACCCACCCCCACCCACCTTCTGGGCCCACAGGAACTC
>NW_006921758.1:312961-314279 GCF_000298275.1 Orycteropus afer afer | reverse complement strand
AGACATGTTGCTGTGAGTCTTGAGGCTGTGCCACCAACTGTTAACTGTGTATCAAAATAAAAATTAGCAAGCATAAATTATTAGTAAGCCTGATATGTGTTCATTCAAAACAAATGAAGAAACAGAAGTTTGCCCTTCCTTATCAAATACCAGTAGATTAATAAGTAAGTATCCATTGCCATCAAGTTGATAGTGATATTATAGGACAGAGTAGAACTGCTCCATAGGGCTTCCAACACTGTAAGTCTTTACAGAAGCAGATTGCTTCATTTTTCTCCTGCTGAGTGGTCTGGTGGATTCAATCCACCATTTTGTCAACAGTCAAGTGCTTTACCACTACACCAAAAATAATCTTAAAATTAATCAGACCAAATATTATCCATTTAGTCATAAATTTTATTGTTGATCTGTAAATACAGTGTTTAAATTAGATTATCTATAAATTCTAGTCTAGTTTTTACAATTCTGATTTTTCAGAGGTGAAGAATTTTTAACTTCTTGTTATAAAATCTTCCAGAGGGGCCATCTGACAACAACAACAAAAAGTTAATGAACAGTTCAACTTTGGCTACATATAGTCCAGCTTGTGGTGGTCAAAAGAGACAGCTGAATTCAATCAAACTGGCTATTCTGAAAACAAGTTTCTTAACTACCAACTTGAATTCAATCAGAGTCCTTGTTCTAAGTAGTGTTAGGTGCAAGCACAACATTTTACACACGTATTACAAGCTAAAATTGCAATTGAATTACAAAAAGTGTTAGAAAGTTATGCTTCTATAACACTTAGCTAGCCAGAAATGGAGAGATACTTCCTTAAATGCCAAAAAGAATAACTCAAACCACATCCAACAAAGACTTACTGATGGAAAAAAGGCATTCTTGTTCAAATTAAGAGCAGATGAGCAAGGATATCTGCTATCACTACTATCAAAATTATTCTCAATGTTCTAGACAGTAAGACACAGAACAGAAAGGAGAGTAATAACTATTGGAAAGGAAAGAAATAATAAACATTATTTGCAAATTACCTGTCCACCTAGAAAGAAAAACTGAAGATGAAGCAATACACTATCCTAACTAATAAAATAATTTAGAAGGGTGGCTAGATATAGAATATGCAAAAGCAATAGCTATGCTGTGCATAAGCAATAACTATGTAGAAAACATGTTTTTTTTTTCTTTTTTTGATTTGGGTGAAGATTTACAGAGCAAATTCATTTTGCATACAGCAGTTCACATATACTTTGTCTCATGTCATTGACCACAGTTTACCACAATGCAACAGCTCCACTCCCACTTCCTCCCCATAGTTACCTCT
>NW_006921758.1:310940-312231 GCF_000298275.1 Orycteropus afer afer | reverse complement strand
TCCATATACCCATGTTTGCCTTCACTGACAACTCAGTACTGTACATGCAAAAGGGTTCATATTTGTTGTCTGTACTTCCCATGTACCTCTCTATGTTTTTCTCATCCTCAATGCTGCCATATTGGTCACTACCTTTCGTACATTGCCCTTCTCTTCACCCAAATCAATATTTATTTCTATCTATCTAACAGCGATCTAAGCAATAACTATGTAGAAAACATGTTTTTAAACCCCTTTCATAACACCAGGGATCACTGGTGGCATAGTGGTAAGGCCTTTGGGAGCTAAACAGGTCAGTGGTTCAAACCCACCAGCTGCTCTATGAGAGAAAGGTGAGAAAATCTACTTCCGAAAAGATTTACAGCCTTGGAAACCCAGCGGGGATTGCTATGAGTCTCAATTGACTCAATAGCAGTGGACTTGGGTTTTTTGGTTTAATAATGCCAAAGGAGCTCTTGGTGGTTTATTAGTTAAAGCATTCAGCTGCTAACCAAAAATGTTGATGGGTAGAACCCATCAGCTGCTCTGTGGGTGAAAGATGAGGCAGTCTGCTTCTGTAAATATTTATAGCTTTGGAAATCCTGTGGGACAGTTCTAGTCTGTCCTATACAGTGGCTATGAGTCAGAAGCATCTCAACAGCAGTGGGTTGGGTTAGTAATATGAACAAAATTATAAAATGCTTAGGAATGAGTTTCAAAGGATATATGTGGAATTTAGTAAAGAATGTCATAGCATCTTTCCAAGGGACATAAAAGATTTGATTAAGAACTGTGCCTGTTCCTAGAAAATAAAACTGAATATGACAGATGAAATTTTTATTTGCAAATTAATTTATAAGAATAATTCAGCTATCATCCAGTAAGATGGCAGAATAGGCAGACAAGCTACACAGACCCTCTTCAACAAAGAAAAGAGAAACCAATTGAGAGAGAAACAGAAGATAATCCTGGAGTCCTGAGCTTTGAAAGGAAGTATACAGAAGTGGATTAGGCACCAACTAGTGGAAAAACGTGAATGAAAACAGTGAGCATGGAGACAGACTATCAGCTATTCTGATGACACCAACAGCCTGAATATTTCCAAATGGTGATGCAACCTGAGAATTGACCTAAAGATCAGCCTTGGTCACCAAGGGCTGCAGAGATGACTGTGCTGGTGGCCTATGACTAGGAAGGAAAACAGCAAGGAGGGAGACAACCTGAGTTGTGGGCTTTCAGCTATATGGAGGGCGTAACCATTTTGATTGTTTACAAGTGGTGGCCATTTTGGATATTTAAAGTGACTGAGAGT
>NW_006921758.1:308942-310551 GCF_000298275.1 Orycteropus afer afer | reverse complement strand
AGTAGAAACAAGGGACAAGGATACAGACCCAGAACACATCCCTGAGGAAGAAGCAGCATTGGAACTCCCTGATACGAAATTCAAAAGAATTATATTTAGGTACCTTAAATGGATTGAGAGACAGATCAAGGAAAACACTGACAAAATTGAGGAAAACGCAGAGAAAATCCCAGAACCATTCTGAAAGACAATACAAGAACAAAATGACAAAATAAATGAAAAATTAGAATTGATACAAAATCTACAGATAGAAATCCAGAAGATTAATACTAAGTTTTCAGAAATAACACATTGAATGGGTAAAAGAGTAGAATTGAATCAATAGAAGACAGAATTAGTGCGAATGAAGACAAATACCTCAGTACTTCTTTGGAAAGGGATCAATCAGGAAAAAAGATCAAAACAAAATGAAGAAAGCCTAAGGCTCATGTGGGATATTACCAAAAGGAATAACCTATGTGTAATTGGAATTCCAGAACAGGAAGGGACAAATATAACCACAGAGAAAATTGTTGAAGATTTGTTGTAAGAGAATTTCCCTGGTATGATGAAAGATGAGATTATATCCATTCAAGAAGTCCAATGAACTCCAAACAGCATAGACCCCCAAAAGATAATCACAAAGACATATCATCATCAAACTCACCAAAACCAGAGACAAAGAAAGAATCCTGAAAGCAACATGGGAAAAGTGAAAAGCTACCCACAAGGGGCAACCAGTAAGACTAAGGTTGGATTTCTCAGCAGAAACCATGCAGGTGAGAAGACAATGGGATGATATATATAAAACCTTTACGAAAGGGGCAGAGAGGCCACATTTTCTGACCTCCTCTAACCTCACAAGAGGAAGACAAAATCACCATCAGTAGCCCAAGGCCTATCCCTGCAAGGCCAGACATGCTGCCTCCCTCCAGCTCTTTCACCAATGCTGACACTAACCATTCCTCCCACAGAACCCACCCCCTCTCTGTTGGGTTCAATAATTCACTGCAGTGGCCACACAGAACTCACAGATCATGGGGTTTATTAGGGAAGGAACAGGCTACAATTCAAGTTCAGGAACATGCTCAGTCTCTCTCAGCCTGCTGTCTCTCAGCCGACAGTCTCTCTCAATCTCTCTCCCAGCAGTGTATGTCTCTCAGTCTCACTCCCAGCAGTGAGTGTCTCTCAGTCTCTCTCTCAGCAGTGTGTGTCTCTTGAATCTCCCAGCTGGCAGTGAGAGATTACTTCTGCCTCTAGGAGGGCTCCTTTTGAACCTGGCAGAGTGAACAAACTAACCAATCCCAATATCAGAATTCTATATTCCTGAGAGAGAATGAATTTTGCAGAAAATTACTTCCTACTGTTCCTAATAGAAACACCTCAAGTGGATAACTTTAATAATCAGGAGCTACTCACTTGCTCACGGCAAATCCCACCACAGAGTTTAAAAAGACTTATGCCTAGAAAAGCCACACTATGTCATTTACTATATACAACCCTGAAAGAAAATTTCCAACCAAGAATTATATACCCAGCAAAACTGTTCCTCAGATGTGCTGGTGAAATCAGAACATTTCCAGATAAGCAGAAATTAAGGGAGTTTGTTAAAACCAGACCAACCTTACAA
>NW_006921758.1:306146-307847 GCF_000298275.1 Orycteropus afer afer | reverse complement strand
GCTGAAATGGACTGTTTTTGGCCATTTCAGATCAGATAACCGTATGATTTACTATGCCAAAAATGACGAATTGAAGAGGAATGGCGTGGCATTCATCGTCACAAACAATGTTTCAAGATCTATCCTGAAGTACAATGCTGTCAGTGATAGAATAATATCCATATGCCTACAAGGAAATCCAGTTAATACTACTATTATTCAAATTTATGCACCAACCACCAAAGCCAAAGATGAGGAAAATGAAGATTTTTACCTACTTCTGCAGTCTGAAATTGACCGAACATGTAATCAATATCTGCTGATTATCACTGGTGACTGGAATGCAAAAGTTGGAAACAAAGAAGAATCACCAGTGGTTGGAAAATTTGGCCTTGGAGATAGAAAGGATGCTGGAGGTTGCATGATAGAATTTTGTAAGACCAACAACTTATTCATTGCAAATACCTTTTTCAACAACAGAAATGATGGCTATACACATGGACTTTGCCAGACGGAGTACACAAGAATCAGATTGACTACATCTGTGGCAAGAGGCGATGGAGAAGTTCAATATCTTCAGCCAAAATAAGGCCAGGAGCTGATTGTGGAAGAGACCATCAACTGCTCACTTGCAAGCTGAAGCTGAAGACAGTTAAAAGAAGTCCAAATTAAAAAGTCCAAGTTGAAAGACCAAAATCTGACCTTGATTATATTCCTCCTGAATTTAGTGACCATCTAAAGAATAGATTTGATGCATTGAATACCAATGACCAAAAACCAGAGGAATTGTGGGATGACATCAAGAACATCATCCATGAAGAAAGCAAAAGGTCATTAAAAAGGAAAGAAAGAAAATATCAAAATGTATGTCAGAAGATACTCTGAAACTTGCCCTTGAGCAGAGAGTAGCTAAAGCAAATGGAAGAAATGACAAGATAAAAGAGCTAAACAGAAGATTTCACAGAGCAGCTTGAGAAGACAAACTGAATTATTATAATGCAATGTGCAAAGACATGGAGTTGGGAAGCCAAAAGGGAAGGCACGCTCGGCATTTCTCAAGCCAAAAGAACTGAAGAGGAAATTGAAGGCTTGAGTTGCAATATTGAAAGATTCTATGGGCAGTATATTGAATGATGCAGGAAACATCAAAAGAAGATGGAAGAAATACACAGAGTCACTGTACCAAAAAGAACTGGTCAATCTTCATCTATCTCAGGAGGTGGCATATAATGAAGAACCTATAGTATTGAAGGAAGAAGTCAAAGCTGCACTGAGGGAAGTGGTGAAAAACAAGGCTTCAGGAACTGATGAGATACCAACTGAGATGTTTCCACAAATGGATGTCACACTAGAGGCACTCACTTGGATATGCCAGGAGATTTGGAAGACAACCACCTGACCAACTGACTGGAAAAGATCCATGTTTGTACTCATTCCAAAGAAAGATGATCCCACAGAATGTGGAAATTATTGAACAATATTATTAATATCACACATGAGTAAAATCTTACTGAAAATAATTCAAAAACAGTTGCAGCAGTATATTAACAAAGAACTTCCAGAAATGCAAGCTGGATTCAGAAGAGGATGTGGAACAAGGGATATCACAGCTGTTGTCAGATGGATCTTGGCAGAAAGCAAAGAATACCAGAAAGATGTTTACTTATGTTTGGTGGCATAGTGCCTAAGGGATTTGACTGCTAACCAGAAGGCTGGAGGTTC
>NW_006921758.1:303963-305681 GCF_000298275.1 Orycteropus afer afer | reverse complement strand
TATGTTATGCAGACAACACAACTTTGCTTGCTGAAAGTGAGGATGACTTGAAATGCTTATTGATGAAAATTGAAGACTACAGTCTGCAGTATGGATTACACCTCAATAAAAAGAAAACAAGAATCCTCACAATGGGACCAATAAGCAGCATCATGATAAATAGAGAAAAGATTGAAGTTATCAAAAACTTCATATTACTTGGTTCTACAATCAACACCAATGGAAGCAGCAGTCAAGATATCAAACATCGTATAGCATTGGGCAAATCTGCTGCAAAGGACCTACCTCTTTCAATTGCTGAAGAGTAAAAATGTTTCCTTGAAGATTAAGGTGCGCTTGACATGAGCCTTGGTATTTTCAATTGCCTCATATGCATGTGAGAGCTGGAAAATGAAAAGGAAGACTGAAGAAGAGTCAATGCTTTTGAGCTATGATGTTGGTGAAGAATGTTAAAAGTACCATGGATTGCTAAAAGAACTAACAAATCTGTCCTGGAAGAAGCAGACGGAATGCTCCTTGGAAGCGAGAAAGGTCGAATTTCGTCTCACCAATTTTGGTCATATTATAAGAAGGGACCATTCTCTGGAGAGGGATATCATGCCTGGCAAAGTGGAGGAACAACGAAAAAGAGGAAGGCCCTCAACAAGATGGATTGACACAGTGGCTGCAACGATGGACTCAGGTATAGCAAGGATCATGGGGCTGCAAAGGACTAGGCAGTGTTTCATTCTGCTGTACATGAGTTCCCTATGAGTCAGAGATGACTCGACAGCACCTAACAACAACATCACATCAAAATAAGAGGACCAGCACAAATATTTAGCAAATACTAGAACAATGGTTGCGTAATGCATAAGGCACTTGACTGCTAACCAGAAGGCTGGTGGTTCAAACCCACCAGCCACTCCTCGGAAGGAAGGTTGGGCAATCTACTTCTGTAGTGATAACTGCCTCAGAAACCCAAGGAGGGGTTGACTATGAGTCGGGTCTGACTCGTTGGCACATAAAAACAAAAACAATAGCAACAAAGGAAGTGATAACACAATTCATAAACAAAATGAGCTCAGCACAGAAAATTATATGGAACAAAGAAATCAGCAACACCACGAAAAAGCACATAACAAAATAACAGCAACAAGTTCATACTTGTCAATAATTACACTGAATGTCAATGGATTAAATGCACCACTCAAGAGATGGAAAGTTGCCCTAATTCATGGCAGAAATAGACCGTCAATCATAACCTAAAATGTATAAACAGTGGAAAATAAACTAGATGAATGGGACCTTCTAAAAATTAAATTTTTATGTGCTTCAAAAGACTTCTCCAAAAGAGTAAAAAGAGAACCTACACATTGGGAAAAAATACTCGGCAATGATATCTCTGACAAGGGACTTATCTCTAAAATTTATAGAAAGCTCCAACACTTCAACAACAAAAATATTAACAATAAAATTAAAAAATGGGCAAAAGACATGAATAGACACTTCACCAAAGAGGATATTCAGGTGGCCAGCAAATACATGAAGAAATGCTCACAATCATTAGCCATCAGAAAAATGCAAATCAAAACAACAATGAGATATCATCTCACCCCAGCACTAATGGCTAAGTTTAACAAGACAGAAAATAATAAATGCTGGCGAGTATGTGGAGAGAATGGGACTCTTATACACTGCTGGTGAGACTGTAAAATGATACAACCACTGTGGAAAGC
>NW_006921758.1:294154-303518 GCF_000298275.1 Orycteropus afer afer | reverse complement strand
AGCATTGACCCATGTCACTTTAGTTTTGTGTATTTCATTCTACATAAATTATATTTCAATAAAATATATTTAAAAAATAATAATTAAGCTATAATGAAATTAATGAGGTTTTTAAGACTTGACAAAGTTATTATAAAGATCATATGAAAGATAAATGCATATATGAGAATTTTTTAAATGGTAGGAGATTATGCTTTACCATGGAATTTTCCAAATTCTCCTTGCTTACATATTATTATCACTATTTTTGGTTCCCAGGTCATGCAATCAGTTTATGCTTGACTACTAACTTAAAAGTTGGTGGTTCTAATCCATCCAGCTGCACCTTGGAAGAAAGGCCTGACAATCTTCTTTTTTAAAGATTATAGTCAAGAAAATCCTGAGGCAGTTTTACTCTGCAACACCTAAGATCACCATGAGTTGGAATTAACTCACAGTGATAAATATTTTTTTTTAGTCACCACTTTTACCACATTCACATATCATTGATAAAATTACTTAAAAATCTTCCTTTAAAACATTTGCACATATTGCTAAAATAAGTTTACTTAAAAAGAAACTTCCTATCAGTAATATGTGTGGAAAATCAGCATTTTTGCCATTGATAGAATATAATTATATAAATAAAAATACTTATATAAAATTAACAATAAACAAAACACTATCATGAGATTTTAGCTAGCTATTAAGCCTACCAAAAACACTGGACCAAAATTGTATGCTCTCTGTTAAAAAAGGAGATTGAAAAATGTTAAAGACACCCAGGTACCAGACAGACACCTGACGTAAATAGAAGGCTTGCAAGGGAACTGAAAAGGGAGTAACATTTGCTCCGCTTGATTCAACATCTTTCCTTTCTGGGTCTAAAATAACCTCAGTATCCTCAGACGTATAGGTTTCACATTTTGGGAAACATTGACGCAACAGACAATAAAATAAACTACAAAATTTTAACAAATAAAACTGTGTCAAATATATGTACAAAGATAACTGAAACAGTGCCTGCCACATAGCAAGCATCCAATAGCTATCTGTTGAATGAATTAATTCATGAATTCAACCAAAAATATAGACAAGAAATAAATACTATCTAGTTTTTTTTTTTTTTTTTGCATATATAAAACAACTTTATTATTCAACAAATAGTTCCGGGGAATTGGTGAGTAATTTAGGAACAACATTTTTCCTTTACCAAAAAAAAAAAAAAAAAATCATCCTTTATACAAACCTAAATTTCTGCTGGGTTTGCTGGGCTCCTAAGTGTAACTGTGAGAGTGAAACCAATACTGTGAAAGCAGATTCGAGAGCTAGAGATATTCCTTCTGAGCACTTAAATTCAACTCTACCTTACATGACTAATATCCTGTGTTCTAGGCACTACTCAACAGGCACTAAAAACATCACTTTGAGGTCTCTAGCTTCCAGAGCCCCTCCTTGACTTGTTTGTCTTTTCTCCTCTCCAATCTCCGTCAAACACTTATTTATTGTTCAACACTTAGCTCAAACATCACCTATTATTATGACATCTTCCCTTACAGCTGCAAATTGAGTCATTTTCTCCTTCATGCTTCTATTGCACTTTGTAGAGAACTTGCTAATAATTTTTCCCTATTTTACCAAAATTATTTGTTTACATACATGTTTCATCTTTCTGAGAATTGAATTTGTATTTCTATTGCCAGCACCTAGCATAAAGCCTAATACAATGTTATTGTTAGGTGCCATCGAATCAGTTCTAACTCATAGTAACCTTATGCACAACAGAACAAAACACTGTGAGGTCCTGTATCATTCTCACGATCGCTGTTGTGCTTGAGTCCATCATTGTAGCCACTGTGTCAATCCATCTCATTGAGATTCTTCCCCTTTTTTTGCTGACCTTCTACTTTATCAAGTTTTATATCCTTCTCTGGGGACTGGTCTCTTCTAACCACATGACCAAAGAACAAGTCTGGCCATTCTGCCCTCTAAGAAGCATTCCAGTTGTACCTCTTCCAAAACAGATTTGTTCGTTCTTCTGGTAGTCTATGGTTTTTTCAGTATTCTCTGTCAACAAACGCCACAATTCAAATGCATCAATTCTTCTTTGGCCTTTCCTATACAAAGTAGGAATCTAATAAATGGTTGAAGATTGAATGAACTCAGCACTAATAATGGTTAAATAAACACAAACACACAATCTAACAGCTAGGAATTTCTTTATTTTCTAAAGTTTTCTGGCAATCTAAATCTAAATGCCATGTCACATTTTATAGATCTGAGAAAGCTACATAACCTCTTGATTGCTTTCCCATGAAGTTCAAGGTTCATTTCTTGAGAAGGAATGTTCTTGAGATGGTGAGTTTTGTTTCATTAACTATGAAAGCAAGGTCCAGTGCATTTGCCTCTAATGGCAAATCTCATTGTCTCTTTGGCTTTTCCCAGCATAACTTAGGTGAAAATTAGTATGAAGTTTGTTCATGCCTCAGTCTTCCTAGTAGTAACAAGTCTTTCTGCCAACACAACAGTTTCCTTTCTTTTTAACAATGGCACATGGTTCCTATGTTTACAGCAAACCTCTACAAAATATTTTTTTTGTTTTAATAGAATGATAGGCTGGGTTATGAACTCTTAATCTGCACCTCCCTTCCTACACACAAAAACAGAGTCCTTGGGGCTGCACAAGCTGTGGGCATATTTGTAATAACAGCATAGCAAAGGCAAGTGGAAATTTATTTCAATGAGTTTACTGTAACCACATTGTTTTTTTTATTATTATTTTAATTGGTAGGTTTTAAAATTGGTATTGGTAGGTTTTAAATGCCTAATTATCTTCATATAAATGGCACCCTATCATCCGAAGCTTTGTACTTGGTGCCCTGTGCTGTTTATTATTTTGTGTTACAATTATCATGCAAAGCAGAGAAGGTGACTTTAAGCAGCTCATTTAAAGTGCTTTTTTTTTCCCCCATAAGTGTAAAATCTTTAGGAGGCTATTTACATAGATGTTTATCATTGGTTGTTAAAAATCAGTCCAATTATAAGTACACAAAAGTTTTTATTATGGGTTTAATTTTGAAATGTAAATGGCCATTGTAAAGTGCCTGTAGAAATTTTAATTTGTGCTTGTATTTTTGTCTATGGATTAAAAAGCCATCCTATATTGAAATTAATTATAGCAATGCAGAAAATGTTCAAAGATAACAGAATCCGTGTAGCAAAATTGCCTAAAGGTATGCAATGCAACCCCCTCTTTTGAGTTGGACATTAAGAGATGTTGTAAGAAAATGCTCGTCTGCCACCCAAATCACTAAAAACGCTAGGCAGATGATAGGATTCCACTTCATGTTGCATTCTGTTGCCATGGCTATGATGGCCTTAATATTGTATGCTCACAGCAAGGTTGCAATTAGTATTTGGATTTAGAAGAGAAACAGAATGATCTCATATTGAAGAAACACTTGTTTAATATTATTTTGGATCTAGGTGTCCTTTCAAGTTGTTAACTAGCAGCTCTGTTGGTCAGGAAAAAAAAAAAAAAGAAAATTAACTCAGCCATTTTGTCCCTGATCCTCAGTTTGTTTCAAACAAACTCCACTGGTATATAGAAGCGGATGATGTTTCTGGTATGCGGCTTTGAAAACACATTCTTTATGTATTTTTGGAGTTATAAAGACTTCCATGTGATTTCCTGTGTGGTGAGCAGTAATTAATCTGCTTTACATTAATAATCAAATTGAAATATATACAGATATCCCTGAAAATGCAAAGCAAGGTGTAAGTTGTGGGAGTTTAGTTAGGTATATATTCAGTTAGCCTCATGAAACATAGTTTTAGATCGCCAGTCTAGTTCTGGAAGGTTTTGCACCAGGAATTAAATGCTCTGATACAGAAATTTAAAAAAAAAGGAAAAACCAAACTCACTGCCCTCGAGTTGAATCTGACTCATAGCGACCCCTCCTTGGGTTTCCGAGGCAGTATCTCTTTGGAAGTAGATTGCCCAGTCTTCCTTCCAAGGAGTGACTAGTGGGTTTGAACAACCAGCCTTCTGGTTAGCAGTCAAATGCCTTATGCATTATGCCACCAGAACTCCTGGTACAGAAATAACATGTGTCTATTCTGCTCTGTTCACCAAGGAGCTTTTGTGGCATAGTGCCTAAGCATTTGATTGCTAACTAGAAGGTTGGTGGGTTTCCAACCACTCCGTGGAAGGAAGACTGGACAAACTGCTTCTGTAAAGATTTACCACCTTGGAAACCCAAAGGGGATCACTATAAGTCAGAATCAACTTGATAGTAGTGAGTTTTTTTGTTTTGTTTTTAAATTCTGCTCACCACTTCCTGGCCAGAATTAGCCACAGTCTCCTCACCCATGCATAAATGAGGCCAAGAACTGCTATCCTATTGTCCTGGATTGAGTTGTTCCAAAAAAAAACTTGGCTAGGTCATAAATTACAGTGGTTTGGCTGTTAGGTAATTCATTCCTCATGATGTTATCTGATGTGGTCAGCCTGGATCTGACATAAAGGGGTTAGGGTGGGATGCAAGACCCTTAATCAGATCATAGCCCTGATCCAATGTAGAGGAGTTTCCTTGGAGTACGGCCTGCATCACCTTTTATTATACAAGAGATTAAAGGAGAGAGAAGTGAGCAGAGAAAGGACTTACTACTACCAACAAAGTAGAGCCAGCCACAAAGTTCATCCTTTGAACCCTGGATCCCTGTGCTAGGGATCTCCTAGACCCAAGAAACAGAGAATTTAGATGTCTAGCCTCCTAAACTGTGATATAATACAGTGATATTTTTTGTGATATTCCTGTTATAGCACTACCAGATAACTAATAAACTTACTTTGTGCCTGCAAGACAGAAAACCTAATAATTGAGAGACAGCACTAATAATGACCACAGTACTTATGTGTTCAATAATTGTCTATTACAGATGACTTTTGCTTTTTGAATATTTGCATTATGAGCTATAGTACATATGTTGGGTGCTCTAACAGTATTTTTCAATTTTGAGGAATTTTAAGCTCTCAAGTGCCTAAAGCATTTGACTTCTAACCAGAAAGTTGGTGGTTTACGGAAGGAACATGGACAGTGTACGTCTGTAAAGATTTACCGCCTCAGAAACCCAAAGGGGGTTGCTATGAGTCCGAATAGACTCGTAGACTCGATGGCAGTGGGTTTGGTTATTTTTTAAAGTATATATGGAATCCCTCAGAGAAAAATGTGGAATAGAATCTCAAATTTCTAAAATAACAATAACAATAGCAAAAACAAACAAACAACAACAAAACAACAGACGTACTGGACTGGTTAATACCAGAGTACCTCAAGATTATAGCCCTTGAGATACTTTTCAAAGCTTGAACTGAAACTAACCCCTGAAGTCACTGTGTAGTTAAATATCAGATTGGTTAAAAAATAATGAATGTCACTGTAAGTCCTGTGCTCCTTTAAGAAATCACAGTTATCAGACTACATAGTCAATAATTACTTTAAAACAAAGATAAGAATGTAAGAGGAAACTAGATTAATGCAAATAAAACAACCAGAATGGAAAGAATGAGAACATTCATACACTGTGAAGAATATAGCCAATGTCACTAAACAATTTGTATAGAAATTTTTTAATGGGAACCTAAATTGCTGTGTAAATCATCACTAAAAATGCAGTAAAGTATTATTAATTTTTTTAAAAAAGATACATGGAATCCCAGTTTGAGGAACTAAAAGGATGAAAACTAAAGGTAAAATATTGTTATGTGAGATTAGTACTTCAAGCAACTTAAGTACAAGTGTAAATATAGGCACTGAAATTGCTTAGTTGTATTGAGTTATAAGATAATCCAAAATACATTCATTTTAGTGTTTTAAAATTTTTCATCAAAATAAAAGTACAAAATTTAAATTCTTAAATGGAATAGAAGGTTCTCAAGTAACACAAAAGGTTAAGTGCTTGGATACTAACTGAAAGGTTGGTGGTTTGAGCCCACCCAGGAGCACCTCAGAAGACAGGCCAGGTGATCTGCTTCTGAAAGGTCACAGCCTTGAAAACACTGTGGAGCAGTTCTACCCTGCACACAGGGGGTCACCATGGTTGGAATTCCCTTGATGACAACTAAAAACAGCAATATCATACATGATATTGATCCTCTAAGAGAAATAGCTAATATTTCATGAGTGCTTACCACGTACAAGAATTGCTCTTAGTTATTTGCATAGAATAACTCTTTGAATCTGCATAGCAACTATATTACACAATAATTCATTATCCACATTTTAATTGTGAGGGAACCAAGACACAGGAATGTTAAGTCATATGGCTTGTAACTGGCAGTCCTGGGATTTGAACTCAGGAAGTCTGAATGCAGGGCATTGTTCTTAACCTTTATGCTAAACTGCCTCTTTAAGAATCCCAAAGATGCATTTTAATTTTGTAGTTGATATGTTTGTTAAAGGGAGCTCTGGTGGCGTAGTGCCTAAGGCATTTGATTGCTAATCAGAAGGCTGGTGGTTCAAACCTACTAGCCACGCCACTCCTCGGATGGAAGGAAGGTTGGGCAACCTACTTCCACAGTGATAACGCCTCAGAAACCCAAAAGGAGGTGTTGCTATGAGTCGGATCCGACTCGATGGAAGTGTGGTGGCGTTTTTGTTTTTATGTTTGTTAAAATATTCCTATAAAGCAACAAACCATTCTAAATATATAGACAGACTGAAGATTTTCTTTCACTTGCTCATTTATTTATTCAAGAGATCTATTTTTCCTAATATGTGCAACAGTGATCTTGGTACAGAGAAAGATATATTACCCTTACATCTATGTGGAAAATGAGATATGTACATGATTATCTATAAAACAAAATAGATAACAATTATAATGTACATGTAATCGTTTACCTTTTTTGTTTCTGGTTTATAATGAATGCCCCAAGTGTAAGCCTCCTGTGAAAAGATACTATGTCAATCTTGCCCACCATTTTTTCCTCTGTGCCAAATGCCCAGGAAATTGAGGGTATTGTGCAAATATTTGTTGAAGTGAATGAATGAATGATTGACAACTTTACTGCAAAGTCAGACGTAGTGCTTTATTAGTTTTTTTTCTTTTAATTTTAAAGACAAATGAAAACAGATCTAAATTTCTGTCAACAAGAAATGACAAAGCCAGAATTTGAACCCGAGTCCTAATAATTCTGCATCTAGTATCCCCTCTGACTTGAAAACAGCCTCTTTATGTAGACCAAAGGAACACAGATAAAGTTCCATAAGAAATTCTTTCCCCCAAGCTTGTGCATTACATGAAAAAATTAAAAAGAAACATTTCCAATGACTCCTACCATTTTTGTCTAAAGCAAGGACAAAAGGATATATTGCAAAGCCAGATGACTAGATATTTATCAGTCAGAAATGTCTCAAAAATACAGCTTGATTAGTGAATTGCAGTATGTTCAGTAATTAATTAAGAGTTTGATTTGTAAAAACAAAGCATGATGGCTCCTACACATACCATGTGTCCCCTGAGCAAATGAAGATAGAGCTTAATGCTGAGGCTCCTAGTTCAGCTAAGCAGTCACAGATGTGACTCAAATTAGAAGGATGAACTCTGAATAACAATAACACCATCCAAATTAGCAAGTATTATCTAAAATTTCTCCCAGAAAATTGGAGACAGAGGCTAGAGTTCAGATTTGTGATCTTATACTTTGCTAAAACTGGTATTTGGGTCTGCTTGGGCCAGTGTCACGTAACATGGGAACTCTTGGAGAAAATGAGGAAAAAAAATGTTATTTGTGGGAATGTCACCTAGAGAGCTCTGAAAGCAAGTCTATAGTTCATTTGGGGAAGCTGTGTATCTGTCGAGGGAGATGTGTGTGTGTGTTTAATGGAAGTGCAATAACATACATTATTTGGAAGGAAGTAATCTGTTGTTGTGGTCACCTCTGCAGAAAACAGAGAAGTGTAGTAAGCGTGGCATTGCTTTGTTTATAAGCCTATATGACTTTTTAAAGTATACAGTATAAGTATTTCACTTGGACGAAAATAAAATCATAATTTTACAAAGCAATCATCAGAGAGAAAGAAGACTCAGACAAATCTTAATAGAAAACTCAAGGATTATGCCTCTGCAACCAAAGGTGAATGGTCTTTTAGGGAATATGTATGCAATTAATGCAATCAGAAAGGAGCTGTGGTAGCACAGTGCCTAAGACATCTGACCGCTAGCCAGAAGGTTGGTGGTTCGAACCCACCAGCCACTCTGCAGAAGGAAGACTGGGCAATCTACTTCTGTGAATATTTACCACCTTGGAAACCTAACTGGGGTCACTATGAGTTGTAATTGACTGGATGGCAGTGTTTGTTTTTTTTTTTTTTTTTTCATACAATTAGAATTATAATGCACATAAGAGACAAGACATATTTTTTGTCAACACATGTTCAGCACACACCTTGACACCTATTTTAAATATACTGTAAGCAAATATCTTACATATATTGCTGCCCCTACCCCATTATAAAGATAGGAGCTCTGGTGGCATAGTGCCTAAGGCATTTGACTGCTAACCATAAGGCTAGCAGTTCAAACCCACCAGCCACTCCTCGGAAGGAAGGTTGGGCAATCTACTTCTGTAGAGATATTGCCTCGGAAACCCAAAGAGGGGTTGCTATGAGTTGAATCGACTCCGCGACAGTGAGTTTGGTTGATTGTAAAAGTGATTCACTCATATCATTTTATCCTCTACTGGGATGGAAATCAATAAAGGGTGAAAGTCTTCCTCAACTTATCTTCTTCCCTTTTACCTTGTGTTATTCAACTTCATCTTAATATGTGCTTTATGTTTTATATACTCTGATTTCATGTAAGAGTCAGATTCTTGATCTTTGGATACTCTTCACTCCCCAGTTCTCCTCATCATTCCCCCAACAACTCTCTAGCTCTGTCTTCAGCAACTTGCTGTTCACACGTACACAGGCTCACCACCTGTGGACTTCCTCCTTGCCACTTTCACAACCATTTTCCTTACATCTGTGAAACACTGGTGGTATTTGCTTTTGGCTGCTATCTCCTTGGTTTTGGTAGACTGTGCAACTTTTTCCTTCATCCTCCTGAGTTTTTAATACTTTTTTAAATGTCAGTATTGGCCTGTCATTTCACAAGGTATTGTGTGCACTGCCTTTGTCTTTTTACTTTTGTACTGTGTTTTCAACCAAGTATTCTCGGCTGACTTCTTAGGAATTTATTTCATCTACCTTTTTGGATAAACAAATTCACATATTTTTGAAATTTATATTAAAAAATTGTTCTTAACTCTGCATTTGAAATTTTCAAGTCTATAAAACTTGAAAACTGAAGACAAAACTCTCTCTTTTTTTTTTTTTTT
>NW_006921758.1:287473-292906 GCF_000298275.1 Orycteropus afer afer | reverse complement strand
CGGTGTTTTGCAGATTCTACATTATTCTTTAGCGTTGCATAGTATTCCATTGTGTGAATGTACCAAAGTTTGGTTATCCATTCCTCAGTTGTTAGACATCTAGGTTGCTTCCAAGTTTTGGCTATTGTAAATAGTGCTGCGATGAACATCGGTGTGCATATGTCTGTTCTTGTTATGGCTCTCACTTCAAGACAAAACTCTTTCAAAGAATTGCATACTATTCTCTGAAGTGGAAAAAAAAAAAAAGATAATTCCACTATCCTAGCTGTAGAACAAAATGTTTATTTTCATGCTTTCTACCATTTCCTGCTTAGAAAGAGAGAGAGCCATCTCCCATGACACTTAATGTCTTCGTTTCATAGCTCTCAAATTTTTGGATCAGTCTTGTTGACTTAAGCCTAGAGTGCCCATGTTCAAGTGTATAGCACAAAATCAGATTGGTCATTTGGAAATACTCCCTTTCTGGTGATGATATCAACACCAACTGACCTGGAGGAGGCAATTTTGAGGTCTGTGAAAGACTTCAAGTTGTACCGATGCTTCACTCCCTGGGTCTCCTCTCACATTTGATAGGAGCTGACAGTAATCTTCAAAACATCTTTCTTGGGTTGATGTTTAATTGACAACCCTTGATTTGATTATGGCTGTTCTTGGTTCTAACTTATTTTTCATGATAGAGATAACCTGACTGCATATGTACGTGTTTACCGTTAGGCCAGGGAAATTAAAAGAGGATCTTATCCTCAGTCCTTAGTCATTTAAAAATTAGTTTCCTTATTTTCCTGTCCCAGAAGAATTCTGCATTGTTTTAATGAATTCATTCACAGTGTGAGGGCGCACAGCATTGAAGAGACCTCAAGCAGTTTCACATTACAGACCCTGACATAGACTGCTAGAGATCTCCAAAGGCCTGTGTACTTCATTATTTCATCATTTCTTGAGAATATTATTTTTAGGCTTTCTCCCTTCCTTTGTTTTTTTAAACAACAAGAAAAAAGAATTAAGGGCAAAGGATGTGGTCTGAACTATAGTTGTGTTTAAAAAAGATTAAATGATGTACAACTGTTAAAGTTTGCTGAAAAAAAAGTAGATTTGTAAATGAAGCAATTGTACTATCAATGGTTTTCCAACATTTTTTAGCTGTAGACATCTTTTTTAAAAAAACAAAATCTTACACAGAAGCCCAATAGATAAAAGGGAGGCTACTCTAGTTGAAGTATAAGTATGGGACTCCCAGAAATCTAGCTTGTCACTTTACCTTTTAGTAGTGTCTTGGGCATATTTATGAGCCCCGTGGAGCCACAGGGCTAGATGATCTCTGAGATATGTTTCCCAGTCTCACATTCTAGGATCCTATTCAATTCAATCCAATGAAAATGTAATCAAATGCCTATAATATAGCTGAAGATACAAAGATAAATGCAATACAGTGTCTGACTCAAGAAGCTCACACAATTCTATGTTGTGAATACAGTGATGACAATAAATCATGACATTGGCCCATTGAAACCCAGTTCCATTTGCTTGTTAAGCCCAAAAAACTCAAGGGTCTCTATACAAGAGAATAACATGGATATCAATGACTGAGCAAAGTTATTAAGCCAATGAGAGAATTTGAATTAAATAAATGAATTGAATGATTAAATCAAATCATGGATAATATACTAAGCATGGATGAAAATGCAATCCTAGGGAAATATTTTATTCAATGAAACAGCTTAAAATAAATGTTATTCTTATGAATCATTAAATCAAGTTTCTTTATAGTGAAGAAATAATGAATGTCCTTCCTTGTCAGTTCCCCTAAAACAAATGGTGATCATATATTTCAAAGGAAATTCTATCTTTTCCTTAAGTAGGGAATAGTACTCATGGGAGAAAATACCTGATTCCAACTGGTGATTAGCATATGCCTTAAAAAGTAGGAAAAAGGACTCTTAACACTTCTTAAACTTTAACTGTTTTTAATGTGTTACTTGGACCTTTAAGGCCTCTTTAACCTCAGTTAATACACCATAACAAGAAATTCTCTAATATTGACAAAGCAAATAAGTGAATGTCCTGCACATCTTGAGTTGAGAGCATGCACATTTCTTTACTCTTTCCTTCCCCTATATTAAGCATTTACATTGCTGTCTTCTATTGGAATAGTCTCACAGGACAATTTGCCCCATATCTCTGATTCACACTGAAGACCAAAGACCAGTGTGAGGGTCAATATCAAAGGAGAGCCTGCCAGAAAGTATGTGAGAACAGTGAATGTCATGTTGGTAAAATTTAAAAGAAATCACTATTGGACTTTTACCAGTTTCTGCTTCTCTCAGATAAACAACATCCCTATGTCCTTTTGCCAAGTATACAAACCAGTTTTTGTTCTTTTAGACTAAGAGGCTCAGTTTTTATAGAAAGTTTCCATTTGGTTCACTCACTTGGGAATGTAAAAATATAAAGGACTTCAATGAAACCATACAGAAACTCACATTTAGAGAAATAGCAGATTTCATAAATGGCTCTTTTAATATAATCAAGGATCCTTTGGGAATACAATAGTTACTTATTACAAAGAACATTATAGTTGACTACAAGAGAGGGAAAATACCCTTCCTTAGTTCTAGCCAATTAATTGGGCTACAGCTAACTCAAATATTAGGCATACTCATACAAGATAAGATAAATCAATTTATATCTCACTATAGAATTTTAAAGGAGCTCTGGTAGCGTAATGCCTAAGGCACTTGACTGCTAACCAGAGAGCTGGTGGTTCAAACCCACCAGCCATCCTCGGAAAGAAGATAGGGCAATCTACTTCCGTAGTGATACTGCCTCGGAAACCCAAGGAGGGGTTGCTATAAGTCCGACTCGATGGCACATAACAACAACAATATAGAATTTTAAAGTAAAAAGAAAATAATTAAACATAGAATGATATATCTACTTAAATTAATACAATGAAGGGATTTAAAATGATCTTCATAAAAAGCATCTGGAAAAAGTCTTACTCCTAAATAATATTTCCACAAATCTATTTTGATGCAACACTATAAAGCTTCAAACTTTAAAATAATTTTTTGAAAAAATCTCCAAGCAATATGGAAAGCAGACATTAATGACCCTGTTCATCCTTAACATCTACCCTAGTTAAAGGAAGCTTATGTTTTTCAATTTATTTATTTGACTCTTATAGGTATACAGATAACCTTTATAATCCTTTCAATAAAAAGATATGTGTAACAATCTTCTAGAACTGGGTTATAAAAATGTTATCATATCTGTCCTCCAATAGAATACTAAGAGAGTTACTTAAAATTTAACTGAGGATTTCCTCTACTTGGGAATAAGAAACATTTTGTGGCCAAATATATCTAGTATGTATCCCAGAAAAGAAAAATACACCAAAGAGAAAGCGTAAAAAATAACAAAGAGTTGTCAGTCTTCTGTATTTTTAAACAGAGTATGGAATAGTGATTATTCAAAAGATATACCTATGTATTAAATGAAAGTAAAGTAATATGACCCTTGTAACTTTATGACAGAAATGAAAATATTTAAGATACAAACTATCCCAAATACTTATAGCAAGTGTTTTTCGATGCTGTCTGGTTGGTTTTGACTCACAGCGACCCTATGTACAACAGAATGAAGACACTGCCCAGTTCTGCGTCATCCTCACAATAATCACTATGGTTGAGCCCGTTGTTGCAGCCACTGTCTCACTCCATTTCATTGAGGGTCTTCCCCTTTTTTGCTGACCCTCTACTTTACCTAGCATGATCTCCTTCTCTAGGTCCTTTCTGACAATATGACCAAAGTGTGAGAGATGAAGTCTGGCCATTTTCCCCTCTGAGGAACATTGTGGAAAGTAGACCATTCGAAACGCTTTGAGGATGCATCATACTCTACACAAAAATTAACTATGGACTAAAAGCCCAAACATAAGAACAAAAGGAATGGAACTCTTAGAAGAAAACATAAATGTAAATCCTTACAACTTTGAAATAGACAACGGTTTCTTATATTTTACCAAAAACATCAGTGATAAAAGAAAACCAGATAAATTGGACTTGGTCAAAATTAAAAACTTTTATGCGTTAAAGGATACCAGTAAGAAAGTGAAAAAAACCGCCCAAAGAATGGGAAAAATATTTAAAGATCATATATCTGATAAGAGATTAGTAATCTAAATGCATAAAGAACTCTCACAACAATAAAAATATAATAACTCAATTAGTAAATGGGGAAAGGATTTTAGTAGACATTTCTCCAAAGAAGATGCTCAAATGACCAATGAAAACATGTCCCAAATAGTCATTTGGGAAATGCAAATCAAAACCTGAATGAAATATCACTTCACATCTAGTAGGATGGCTATAATCAAAAAGAAAATAACAAGTAGAAAAACTAGAACCCTTATGCTTTTGCTGGTAGGAATCTAAAATGGTATAGCTGCTTTGGAAAACAGTTTGGCAGCTCCTCTAAAGATTGAACACAGAGTTACCATATGATTCAGCAGTTCACTCCTAAGTTTATACTCAACAAAAATGAAAATACATGTTCATACAGAAACTTGCACACCAGTTTTTAAAGCAGTACTATTACAATGGCCAAAAGGTGTTTTTTTGTTTGTTGTTAGGTACCATCAAGTTGTGTCTGACTCATAGCGACCCCATGCACAGCAGAACGAAACACCTCCTGGTCCCGAGCCAGCTCCATGATCCCTTCTATACTTGAGCCCATCACTGCAGCCACCATGTCAATCCATCTCGTTGAAGGCCTCCCCCTCTTTCGTCGACCCTCCACCCTACTAAGCATGACATCCTTCTCCAAGGAATGGTCCCTTCTGACAACATGACCAAAATAGGTGAGATGAAGTCTGGCCATTCTCGCTTCCAAGGAGCATTTCTAGTGCACTTCCTCCAGGACAGATCTGTTAGTTACTGTTAGCAGTCCCTGGTACTTTCAGCATTCTTCACCAACACCGCAACTCAAAAGCATCAATTCTTCCTCGGTCTTCCTTATTCATTGTCCAGCTCTCACATGCATACAAGGCGATTGAAAACATCATGGCTTGTGTCAGGCAGCACCTTAGTCCTCAGGGAGACATCCTTGCTCCTCAGCACTTGAAACAGTTCCTTCGTGGTTGACCTTCCCAATGCTACACCTCATCTAACATCCTGATTGCTGCTTCCATTGGCATCCATTGCAGAACCAATCAATGTGAATTCTTTAACAATCTCAATCTTTTGCCAAAAGGTTAGACCAATCCAAATGTCCATCAACTGATGAATGTTGTTGTTGTTGTTTTGTGCCATCGAGTCGAACCCAACTCATAGCAGCTCCTCCTTGGGTTTCCGGGGCAGTATCACTACAGAAGTAGATTGCCCAACCTTCCTTCTGAGGAGTGCCTGGTGGGTTTGAACCACCAGCCTTCTGGTT
>NW_006921758.1:267484-287063 GCF_000298275.1 Orycteropus afer afer | reverse complement strand
TTCAATGGTAACTTTGAGCTCTTAGCTTATAACATTCTAGGCTACATGCATTGTTGGCTTTTTGTCAACATACAAACGTCCAGTTGCTAAACAGAATTGCTTACCTTTTCCAGGATGTGTCTTACAGAAAAGAAATAATGTTATTTAGTCAGCAATTTTGATATCTAGGTTTTTTTTTTTTTTTTTTTTTCCAAGCCACTAGAATTCCACTCTTCAGGAGTAAGAGGGTATGACAGGAAGAGGTCTAGGATGGAGAGAGGATGTCTCAAATCCCCTCTTTCAATTTGCTTCTACATTTCTTTTTTCCAAATTTCTCCAGATAAAAGCCATCATTTGCTGACTCTATTTCCTCTCTTCTCATACTCCTTGATCTCCTGAGCTACTGACCCACCACTTCACTGAAATTTGGTCACAAACAACTCATCTCCTGCCAAATTTTGGGGGCATTTTCTTCCATGCTTATCAAATCTTTCTGTACTTGACACTATTGACCACTTTCTCTTCTCTCTTGGAAATGGAAGCAAATGTCACAGGACAGCTTTGCCTTGAGGAGCATGTACAATGAGAAGAAAAATGCAAGTGGATACTTGGGGAAGATGAACATTTAAAAATCAGGAACATAGTGAAAAAACAATGACTGGGATTTAGAGGGAAAAGGAGCTCTGGTGGCATAGTGCCAAGGCATTTGACTGCTAACCAGAAGGCTGGCGGTTCAGACCTACCAGTTACTCCTCAGAGGGCAGACTGGGCAATCTACTTCCATAAAGATTTACAACCTCAGAAACCCAAAGGGGGTCACTATGAGTCAGAATTGACTTGACAGTGAGTTTTTTTTTTTTTTTTTTAGTTAGAAGATAGGAAGAAATTCAAGAAGAAATGGTTGTTGTGGAAGCTTAAGCACAAAGGGAGAGTGATCAACAATGTCAAAAACAGCATTTCTTTGCACTGGCAGTTAGGAGTCTTGTGCTAACAACCTAACAACAATTTGGTTCTGTGGCCCGATGGTTCTCTTCCTTTGAACGCACAGGTTTGATGAGTAGACATCTAACCTATTGCTGTTAAATCAGTTCAAATTCAGCAGATGTCTGAAAAAACAAAAACAAAAATCTAAACTCCTTGGGTTTCTGAGGTGGTATCTCTGTGGAAGTAGATTGCCTAGTCTTCCTTCCGAGGAGTGGCTGGTGGGATTGAACCACCAACCTTGCAGATACCTAAAAACAAACAAACAAATTCACTGTCGTGGAGTCAGATCCAACTCACAGTGACCCCTCCTTGGGTTTCTGAGGCAGTACCACTATGGAAGTAGATTGCCCAACCTTCCTTCTGAGGAGCAGCTGGTGTGTTTGAACCACCAGCCTTCTGGTTAGCAGTCACATGCCTTAGGCACTATGCCACCAGAACTCCTAGCAGAGAGCTAGGGTCCCCCAAATATTTAAACTTAAGTTGTCTATATTGTGCACCATATCAGAGTCAGTAACTTATTCAACATGCATTCTATGATCACTTGAGGCTTCTATTTCCTATTGCCTTTCAAAAAGAACCAAAAAAACCCCAAACCCATTGCTTTCAAGTTGATTCCTACTCATGATGACCTCATATGTTACAGAACACAACCGCTCCATAGGTTTTCTTGGCTGTGATCTTAATAGAAACAGATTGTCAGGCCTTTCTTCCATGGTACCTTTCAAGCAGACTATCACAAAATCTTATTCAGAAGTCACAGTAAGTATTGCAGCATCTGTACTTACCTTCAGTGCTCAAACATCTCAGCTGTGTGGAAGTTCTCAAGAACGTCTTATTACTATGGGGCCCTAGTTTGGTTCTCTTTAGTGCCACTCTAACTGAAAATACAAGTGGGTGGCTTTAATAAACAGAGATTTATTGTCTTACAGTTTAGGAGGCTAGAAGTTCAAATTCAAAGTGCCATGCTCTAGGGGCTGGGTGAAAGCCCCTCAACCTCGAGCTTCAATTCTGCCTCTTGCTCCTGGAGCAACTAAGCTGGAAACTTTCCTTAGGCAGCTACTGGCTGCTGAGACCAGAAAACCCAAGGTCTACAAGTAAAAAGGCAGAGTCCTGAGATTATCAAGCAGCATGGCAGACCACTAGTTCAAGTCCAGAAAAGTCCCAAGATCGGCAGGGCATGGCAGGCTACTGAATGAAATCTCAGTGGCATACAGGGTCCAAGTGTGTCAAAAAGCTGCAGAGACCTTTTTCAAAGCTTTTTCTTATATACTAGAAGCAGACCACATCCCTAAGGCAGCTACTCAGCTGTTCCAATAGATTCCGCCATGGAGTTGATTACCAGTCCCATCATGTGGAATAACTACCTCCAGCTGCTCAGCCATTCAAAACCAGGCCCAGTCAACTTGACACATAACCTTAACTACCACAGACCCTAACTTCTGAAAGTTTTGCTTGTTTTACCTGTCTATAGAAAAAAATACATAAACCTAAGAAATCCTGTTATGAATGGATTTTTTCTTTGAAAATACAATTTCAAAAATACTATATAATACTAATAATACTATGTAAGATTATATACGCTTAGAGACAAGGATTCCAGGACAGGTACCTTAACTTTTCACCCTTTATTTTTCTTATTTTCTCTTGAAAAATTCGATCCCAGGCTAATAAAAGGGAGTAAAACATCAGGGGACTGGGGAAAGGAGTATTGATGAATTCCTTTTATATAATATTCTAGTCTTCTGCAGTCAGAAAATAACTAAAAGTGCTGTTCTTTTGGCATTTGGAGTAAAACTGCTCCTTGAGGTGTTGGTCTTTTTTTTTTTTAGTGAACTTCTAATATCTTAAACCCTGAAGAACAAATGAGAAGTATAAAAACAGCACTGACTGTACCAACTCCCACTACAGTTTTCTGTCTTTAAACACTTTTTAAAAGTTCAGTATAAATTGCCTGACAATGGTATTCACAGCTGGGGTAAGGTGATGGGAAGCAGATTTCTGCTGCCAAGTTTCCTTTGAGTGGTGCCTGTAGCAGTCCTTTCAATATCCTTATTCTTGTGGTTACACCCAACACAGCATAGATAGTCCCCAGGAACTGCAAATTCTTTCCTTTCTGTAAATTTGCCGTGGCAGCCAAAGAAAACAGAAATCACAGTGACTTGAAGGGAAGAAGGAGATGGTTGCCAACTGGAAGATGGCAATGGAAGGATATACTTTTCCAAAGAAATAGATCTGACTTGTTGAGAAGGCATGCACCTGTATGAAATTCATGAAACAAAGTGAAGAAATATGGTAGAAACCAATTAGATGATAATAAAATGAAAGAAATATATAACTGATAATGTTATAGAAGTAAACCTTGTACTAAATGGCCAGAGAGGAGGTGCTTGTTGTTTTCTGAATATAAACAATAACATTGACTTAGGAAGAGGATCCAGAAGTGATGGGAGTATGAGTGGGGCTTTATGTAGACAGCTGCTGAAAGTTTCATTCTGGTAAAAGCATACATATGATAAATTCTTGACTTGCTTTACTAATAGTTTCGTCTCTCAGATGGTTGAGGAAGCAACTAGAGGAACTGCGACTTAATTTAATTATGAATTTCAAGGAAGAACTAGATGATGATGTGTAAGTGACGGGAAACTTGTGAGACTAGTACCCTGATACTTTGGAGGTTGTAAGAATGAGGGGTGGAAATTCTGGCCGGAGTCAGAAATACATCGTGGCCTTCAGGAAAACAGATTTCAAAGAAACCAGACAGAAATAGTTCAGATTTTTTAGAGGAATGTAGTTCAAGAAGGAAGGGCAGGTTTTAAAAAATAGCAGAAAATTCTAACTATGTAATTATAGCTTCTGATATAAGAAATTTAAAGACAAAAACAAAACAAAACAAAAAACCCTGAGCTTTAAAGAAACTAAAAGCATTCATTTACTGGAGAGTAAACTCCTTAATCACTGGAAATATTAAACAAATTCTACATAGTCATCTCTGAGTAATAGAACCAAGGGGAGCCCTATATTACAAGTAAACTTGGTCTAGAGTAAGGATGTTAACTCTTTTTTATGAACGTTGATTCAGTTGGCAGTCTAGAGACACCTGTGAATGCCACTTCACAAAAATGATTTTAAATGCATAAAATAAAATAGAGGATTGCAGTGGAAATAAATTATACATAAAAACAGTTATCAAAATTTGAAAAGCAAGTATGTCATATAATAATATGTATCTTCATTAATGCATTAAATAATAAGATCTAGCAGCAACAACTATTGTAGTTTTGAGTAGGAATGAGCGTAAATGATATTTCAAGGTATCTGTGATGAATTTAAGGTGAAGTGAAAAAATCACAGTCACAGGTACTACTAATGCTACTGGGGTTTGTGACCTAAGTTTATAATTTAAAGAAATGCTACAGTTCAGTTAGACATCAGTGAAAATAAAGAAACAATTATTTTTTTTTTCCATCCAAGCTTATCATTGTGTCATTAGTTGCTATTGTGCCAACTTCTACTCATGATGACCCAAGTACAATATAAAGAAATGTTTTATACAATATAAAGAAATGTTGCCTGGTCCTGCACCTCTTCAAGATCACTAGTGTTCTCAAGTCTCTTGTTGCTTCCACTATGTATTTTGAGTGCTTTTCAACCTAGGGTGCTCATCTTCCAGCACTATATTGGACAATATTCTATTGATCCATAGGATTTTCATGATCTAATTTCAGAAATAGATTTGTAAGACTCCCTTCCTGATCTGTGTTAGTCTGGAAGCTCTGCTGGAACTGGTCACCAACAATAACCCTACTGGTACTTGAAATACTAGTGACATAACTTCCAGTATCATAGCAACACACAATCCATCGCAGCATGAGAAACTGAGAGATGGGTGGTGGATCCAAGCTCATAGATCCCCTGAATTCTGTCCAGGGAACCCCGAAAATCTGTGGAAGGAATGGCATATGAAGTTTCACCAAATCTCCCTTTCCTATAGATTAAAGCTGAAACATTTTAGAGCAGCATAGGTCCTCAATGTGAGGCTTGAAGGATAGAATTCTAGAGCCAGGTTGCCTGGGTTTGAGTCCCAATTCAACCACTTACCAGCTTTGTGGTCTAGGACAATCTACTTTAAAACCTCTATGCCTCAGTTTCCACACCTGTAAGATGGGGATAATAATAATATGTGTTTCATTGGGTTTGTCAGAGGTTTCAATAAAATAATTCTTATAGATAATAATTAGATATTACTAATATTTCTCTAAGGAGCTGTGGTGGTGCAGTGCAGTGCTTAAGCACTCAGCTGCTAACTGAAAGCTAGGTGGTTTGAATCTACCAGCCACTCTGCAGGAAAAAGATGAGGCAGTCTGCTCCTGTAAAGATTGACAGCCTTGGAAACCATATGGGTCAGTTATACTTTGTCCTATAGGGTTGCTATGAGTTACAATTGTCTTGATGGCAGTGGGTGGGGTAATACCTCTCTAACCCTTCCCCACCCTCTCTCTCCAATCCTGTGCTCAGCTACGCTAAGTGAACTGCAGTTCCACCAGCACACCAATAGTGTTTCACCTCCATGCCCTTACTCATATCACATCTCCTACCTGAAGAATCCATCCTAAATGTCTTGCAACCTCCCTTGATCCTACCCCTGTCTTTAGATCTCATTAATTGAATCTGGAAATTCTTCAGTGAAGTCATTTTACCTCATGCAGTATAAACTGGCTGATTCCTTCTTTGTGTCCTTAACACTTCTTTCAATCAGCATATTTTAACATGTACTGACCCCGGTACTCTAAGGTATAATACAATTAGGCATATTTATCATGGCGAATGTTGCCCTTATGTACTTTGTGACATTTCTAACCTCCAAAACATAAGTTTCTCAAGGATCATACCCTTGACTTAAGGATGAAGCCCTTGTGACAAGTCTAAAGCCATGTGTGCAGTGCAGTTGTGATAAGTAAATGAGTGAATGGATAAACAGGTGCATAGATGGATGGGTGGATGGATGATATAATACTGAGTTTTCAAGCATTCATATGAAGACAGAGGTCAATCTAGCTATGCCAACTGAAAACAAACAAGCAAAAATTATTTCTTCTCTCAAATACAAGGTATATGTAGTCTTGGAACTATTGCTAACTTACAGGGTTACTGTGGAAATCAAATGAGAGAATATATAATGTAATGCTTTATGAAGTGTAACAAGGTATGCGTATGTAAATAATTAAACAGTGTAGTGTGAAAGATGCTGTTTCAAAATCACTCCCCACAATGACTTTCCTGGCACACTGTCTTTCCCCCACACTGCCTATCTGGTCAGAGTTTTACAGCCCTTCTCTGGATGAGAATACATCCACATATCATCGGCTTTATGAGGCCAACAAACACTGGTTACTCAGAAAAGAAGAGGTGAGGGGTGACTAGTCATTGTCTTTATCCTTTCCCCTGACGTAGAAGTGAGCTTGTGAGTCTAGGATTAGAGTGAGACTCCCTGTGTTCAAACACTGAATTACTTAAGGTTCAAATACTGAGCAATTACTGTATTTCTTTAAACCTTGATTTTCAGACTATTTCCACTTTCTCACCTCCCACTCCTCTCTAATCAAGCTTTCATCTCCTTGGCTTTCATGTTATCCAATTGTTGCTCACAATTGTTATTTTATTCAACTGACACAGGAGATCACTTTGTCCTTTTTTAATCACTTTCTTCTCTTGGTTTCCTATGACAATCTTCTCCCTAATTTTCTACCTGGTTTACTGGCCGCTCCCTTTTAATTTTCTCTGAAGAATCCTCTCTCTACCTAAACTTTAAATCTTGTAGTGACTTAACTCAAGCCTGAACTCTCTTTTCTGCATTGTCCCTAGGATGTCTCTTTCAGTTCAAATTCTCTAAATGCTACCAATATGCTAATAATTCCCAAATTTATATGTCCAGTCCTGACTACTCATACTTGCAACTTGACAGCTTTATTGGATGTCTAAGAAGCAAGTCAAACAAATCTCTTGATTTTCCACAAACATATCTTCCCCCTCAAATCTCTCCACTCTTCCCCCCACGCATTCCCATCTTAATCATGACACAACCCTAACTACTCAAACTAAAAACTCTGAAGCATCTTTGATTTCTCATCCCAACACTCTCACCCACATTTATGCCAATATCTAGTAACTCTATCTCCAAAGCTTATCCTGAATCTCTCCTGGATCCTGAATCATTTTCACTCCAGGCTAAGCCACCACTATTTTCTTCTGGCTTATTCAAAAATCCTATATATTGTCTATTTACAGTCCTGTACTCCCACAATTCATTCTCCAAGGTGATGTTTTAAAATTATAAAGCAGATCATGCCACTCTCCTGTCCTGACCCTCAGAATATAAACAAACTCCTTCCCATTACCTAGAAGGCCTTGTTGGCACTGACACTGACACCTGAAGTCATCCCATAATCCAATATTCTCCTTGTTTCTCACTATATTCCAGCCAAACTGACCTTCTTCCTGTTTCTCTTAGTTTATTTATAACTCTGGAGGATTTACACTCAATGTTCCCTTTTTCTAGAATATTCTTCTCTAAAACATTTTCTGTCTTTTTTTCCCTATCATTTAGGACCTAACTTAAAAACGTCTACCTCAAAAAAATTTCCCCTGATCACACTAATGTCAATCTGTATTGTACTATCCTATTTTATTTTATTTATGGCACTTATTGCTAAAGTTGTAGTAATAAGGTTGATCTTATTTATATTCTTGTTTGTAGTCTGTTTCCTTGGCTAGACTTTAGGCTTAATGAGACCAAAGTCTTATTTAAGATTGTATTCCCAGAGCTTAGAATAGCACCTTACATGTAGTAGACACTCAGGGTATATTTGTTGAATAAGTTATTGAATCAATCAATCAACCAACCAATGGCTAAATTTCGTTTCAGTATAGGTGTTGCTATGAGAATTAAGTGAAATATGCATAGATTGCTTTGCATGATGTCTGACAAATAGTAAGTACTTGATAAATGTTAGCTGTTGTTTTTATGATTAGATTTTTCTTTACCAAGTAAATCCACGGAACATGTAGACTTGAAGGTATAAACTTGAGAGTAAGTAACTTCAAGAGTATAATAAAAGATCGTGTTGGAAATAGAAGAAAGAAGTAGTAAATCAGTGATAGCAAGATATCAAGTGCTACAGCACTGGACCAGGAAATGAATTCTAGGGCAAAGGATGACTGAGGCAAGGTACATGGGGGCATCTTAAGAGAGTTGGGCTACTGAAGACAAATTCTACTAACTTCCCAGTTTTCCCAACAATTAATCCTTCACCTTTCATCATTTTCTAAACAAACACAAGTAAATATTAATTCATTTCTCCAACTATTGGCCTCAAGAAAGACTTAACTTTGCTCACAGAAGATATCTTTGATGTTGGAAAGGGGATGGGGAAGAATAGAGACTCATAGGAAGGAGAAACATCTTCCTTTGGGAACAGTGGCATCAAACCCACTGTTTAACTCTTAGTGCTTGCTTTTAAAATGCCATTTATGGTATATGGCTTGCAACTGACCTGGTCATATATGCTACTGAGCAGTAGTGGACATTGTCACCTTGTTTCCACACATTTCTAAACCATTTTTGAAAACAGCATGGAGTGATGCTAGAGTTGGTGGTCACCAGCTATGAGAGGATCACTTTTCCCAAACAAAGTCCCATTCAAGCAAAAAAATCTGGGAGGTGTGAGAAGAGGTTTTTTTTTTTTTTTTTTTGTGCTTATGAATTGTCCTGAAGCAGTCCACAGGGAGCCATGGAGAGAATTGGGATTAGTGTAGTGTAAAAAGAGCAAAGTTTATTCAGGTATCCATTATGCCTATATTTATCACAGAAATAGCTAACATGAAGTTTAAAATGACTCAGAAACTCAGGACCCATCAGACCTCCAGGAACAACTTACCTAAAAATGCTGAGACTCAAATCTCTCCCACTAAAAGTTTTCATGTAAGTATTCTGCTCACACAGACAACTGCGCTCCGAACTGGATTAGATTGTGTGCAGTTTCAGCAGGCTTGATGTTAAAATACGGAGAGGCATAGGTCAGATGCTATCTGAACCCTGAAAATATTGCAGCAACATGTCCCCAAAAGTTACTGTTATGTTTACAATCAATTCTAAGGAAATGTTGCTCCAAATCTACAACCATGTAGGTCAGAGAAGGAAAACAATGTAGTGAAAAAAGCAGTCATTTGACTCGGAGAGATGAAAGTTCAGAATCTTACTGATGAGTTGCCTCGGAAAAAGTGCTGAGCTAGTATTGTGCCTGCCATCTTGTTGGGGTGCAGTAAATGTCCGCTGAATGTAAGAACTGCTATGAACTTCAGTGAACCCATCTATAAAATGGGGGTAAAATTTACATGTACCCAGAAGGGTTATCTTGAACATTAAAGGTGGTATATCTAAACTATCTGCCCAGAAGGGTTATCTTGAACATTGTTGTTGTTGTTGTTATGTGCCGTCGAGTCGGCCCCGACTCATAGCGACCCCTCCTTGGATTTCCGAGGCAGTATCACTATGGAAATAGGATTGCCCAACCTTCCTTCCGAGGAGTGGCTGGTGGGTTTGAACCGCCAGCCGTCTGGTTAGCAGGCAAGTGTCTTAGCCACTATGCTACCAGAGCTCCCATCTTGAACATTTAAAGGTGGTATATCTAAACTATCTGCCTTAAAAATAAGAGGAATAAGAGCAGCATGGGGAAGTAGTGAATTAAGTACACGTTAGAGACTCAGAAAGGGAAAGCTAGGCTGAATGTGGCTGCTCTTAGGCCACTGGACAGAAGGGCTCGGTTTGTCCCTCTGTTTGCATACCACTTCCTGTTTTATTGTATGTGACTCCTAACTGGTCTCCTAGGTTCCCATCTTATCTCAGTTTAAATCAGAAAATATATTGCTTACAGGCCATAAAGTAGTCTTTGTAAGTGATATTTGAGTGTGTGTCTCTTGTCTGTATAAGATATCTTGGTAGATATCTATTGTCTCTAGTACAAAGTTGAAGCTCCTGAGTGTGTCATTGCAGGACCTGCCTCTGGTTCACTTTTCCAGTGTCATCTCCAGCCACTCATCCCTTCTGTTACGTGGTCCAGTCTTTGCAACATTTAATCACTTCTTGGCCTTTATACAATCCACTCCATCTGCTCCTCTCTCCCTACCTGTACCTACCCTATTAAAGACTCAACCGTGCCCATACTTCTTCTGAGCAGGCTCTGATGATGGTGCTCTCCACCCTTATCCTCCAACCACCACCATTCTCAATCTGGTTTAAATCTCCCTCTCTTCTATGTGCTCACATATGGCAATCCTCTATTTTGTTTTCTAAGGTCCCCAACAAGGACGTATGATACCTGAGTAGTAAGGCTTTGCTTTGGTTATGTTTGTATCATCAGGATTTACTCCAGTGACCAGCTGAGCTGCCCGTCTTCTGCTTGTCCTTCCAAATCTACTTTTTAGTCCCCTTCCAGCTCTATGCCTTGGGAAGCTGCATTGCAGGCTCCCTTAATTTAGCTTCCAGTTGGGCAGGCCTATGGGAAGCCCATGTGGGTGATTGGAAGGCAAAAGAAAGTAAGATCATGGAATATGTCCAGTTGCTGTGAGTTGGCTGTGTCCCACTCTCCAAGGCCACAGCTCCTCTCAGAAGGCCCCTTTCATACTGCTTTCCTTTCTAGGTATTAATAAGCTCTTCTGACTGTTCTGACTTACCTAGAAGTGGTAATGGCTACTCACTGTTACTAAGACCCAGAATTTTGTACTACAGCTTGTTAATTTCCTTAGTCCAGCCAACATCTTTGCAAATTGCCCCTTTATAAAGCTCTGTGTAAATCACCTTATTTAAATACATTATCTATTTTCTGACATGCCATCACATGTCAAAAAACAAAAACCCAATGCCATTGAGTTCATTCCGACTCATAGTTACCCCAATTGGGTTTCCAAGGTGGTAAATCTTTACAGAAGTAGATTGCTTCATTTTCTCTTGGCAGAGGGGCTGGTAAGTTTGAACCACCAACCTTCTAGTCATCAGTCAAATGACTGAAGCACAGCACCATCAGATCTCCTTATAGGAAATACAGTGGGTAGAAAAACAAATGAGGATCTCTGGTGGTGCAATGGCTAAGACATTTGGTTGCTAACCAAAAGGTTGGCGGTAAATTAATAGACATTTTGGAAGCAGGAAGGAAGGAAGGGAAGGAGGAAGTTCGGCTGGGAAGAAGAGACAGACAGGGAGGAAGTGAGGAAGGAAGGAAAGAAGGAAGAAAAGAATAACATCTCTAAGTAAGGTATTTCCTGAACTAGAATTTCTATAAAGCAAATATGCACCTTTTGTATTTGTAAAATTACAATATATAGCTGGTATTTTAGTTATTTTTTGCCACCTTTAGTAGTATGGTTTGTGAAAACTGCACTAAGAGGACAGTCCAAGTTATGACTTCTTAGAGGGAGAGGTAGTAGAGAAACGGGAAGGCCAGAGGCTAGAGATGTAACCTGATGAAAGAACTTCAAACCTCTGACCTGACTGCAAATGTAACTCTTCGTGCTACATCAAGCAGCTCCTGTAGGAAAGGAAGCCCACAAAGGTCACTTCTGAGAAAAGGTAAAGAGCCAGACCTGGAGGGTAAAGGACAGATGAGGACTTATGCATTGGAAGAAAGGATTCATTGTACTAAAAGACTACAATGCTAGGTGAAGCTCATAAGGAATTAACTACAAATGAAAACAAATGAATATAAAATAGTTGCCATTGTTCCTATTTAACTTGTCTGAAGATGATGAATGTTTCTGGTATGTTAAGTGTGAAGAACTTGATTTGCAACTCCAAAGTCTTTGACTTTGCCCTAGATAATATTATTGGTGTGATGGGGTCTCAGGTCTTAGGCAACAGGTAAAAGAGCTTGTGTTAAGTCCCTTCATTCTCTTCTACCCAGAGACTGCTGCAACCACCTCACCACCATTTACTTCAATGTCATGAGCCATGTTAATGGGTTTGCAACTCAACATACAATTTCAGTACTGAAAAAGCTTCCTTATTCATGACTTTTATACATAAAAGGCAAATTGATATTGTTAAATATGAACAGCAAAACATATTCCTGTTTTTTATTCATCACAACTGCAAATTTATCATTGCTGACTTCATAATACCAAAGAATTGTCATTCCCAGATTTATCACAAAAGGTGAACTTTTTAACAACCTGTGCATTTTCCAGACTGCATGTCCTTTGAACCCTAAACTTCTCAGCTTGAATAAACCTGAAATACCTGCATAGGCAATATAAAACGGCCCAAAGCTCAGGATCCAAGTGGCATTTGGAATTCCAGCCCGCTGAGAAATGTTTACACTTTACTTCCCGTGACTAGAAAGCAGCTGAAGGGAACTTACTCTGAACAGTAATTGCAGGTTTTGTAAAAGCTATCAAAAGTTGCACACAGATGCATTTTACAAAGACCTGGAGGGGTGTTCACACTTATTGGCAGGTGTGTAAGCCTGTGGCTCTAACAAACCAGGGACAAGAGCCACAAAGGTGGATCAGGTGGTCTTTGAACATGTCTCTATTAGATGAATTTAAACATCTCCACATCTGTATGGCTTGGCAGCAAGCTGCAAATATGTTTCTGTCGTTTGAGTCCTTCAAGTGCTGTGATCTTCCCATAAGCTGTAATGAATCCCACAGTCAAACATTGCATGGTGTGTAATCTTCTGAACACCTGCACCCTTCAAATCCTGCCTTTTACTTATGTGAAAATGTTTGTCACTTCGTTTGCATTGAATTGTACAAACTAAGTTCAATTGTGACCTGGAAAGACTCAACAGGGAAACTAAAAAAGAATAATAAAGTTAAAGAAATCTCAGCTTACCATGAAGCATCTAGAACATGCTTGGTATCAGAGATGTTTAAAAGACTCAGCTAAAAGTAGAGCAAAACCAGACTATGTTTGGATATTGCTTTAGCTGGAAAGTATTATTGTGTTACATTAATGTCTTTGCCAATTATTGTAATAACCCTGAGTTTACACTAGTAACCAATCAATTGTAATGAACTGAACAATTCATTGTTCAGGTGGAATTCTTCTATAAATATGCTCCTGTCAGCGCTCTCAAAACACAGTACCAACACACTGGCAGTGTCAGTGAATAACAAATTTGAAAATTGGTATGTCTTTTTAATCTATTAATTGGTTGTGTATGTAGCACATCAGATGAAAAGCTAAGTTTCTGTCCACCTGGATTTTTCAAGGGTACTTGTACTTACAGCCATCACAAGTAGGCAGTATTTTGTAAAGTGTCTTGAGTCTGATTAAGTGTAGAAAGTGAGAATTTTGAGTGTCACAAGATTCATTTGAATCTTGCGATGTAAACAGAAGACTTTTATAGTGTATAATACACAAATTCATTGCTGAACAGTTGACTCAGATTGACAGTACCTAATCCAGTAATCCAGTGGGAGCTCTGGTAGCATAGTGCCTGAGGCACTTGACTGCTGACCAAAAGGCTGGCGGTTCAAATCCACCAGCCACTCCTCAGAAGGAAGATGGGGCAATCTACTTCCGTAGTGAAACTGTGGAAACCCAAGGAGGGGTCGCTATGAGTTGGGTCCCACTCGACGACACATAACAACAACAACAATCCAGTGTGATTCATATAATTGTATTTTAATAAGTGTTATTGATTATCTTAAAAGTAAACCATTTTCATTTTTAAAAATTGTCTTAAATCTACTAGATTTAAGCATTGTTGTTGTTGTTGTTATATGCCATCGAGTCGGCCCCGACTCATAGCGACCCCTCCTTGGGTTTCCGAGGCAGTATCACTACGGAAGTAGGATTGCCCAACCTTCCTTTTGAGGAGTGGCTGGTGGGTTTGAACCGCCAGCCTTCTGGTTAGCAGTCAAGTGCCTTAGGCACTATGCATAGAATAACTTTTTTTTCATTCTACTGCAACTCTGCAAACAGCAAATAGATGTAGTTAACTCTAAAAGTTATCCATATAGATTAAACTGTTTAAAATTTATTACTCTGTTTTGTCCTTATAACCCAGGAGGTGGGTAGGTTGAGTGCTATGGATTGAACTGTGTCCCCCACAACACATATTGAAATTCTAACTTCTATGCCTGTGGTTATAATCCATTTGGGAATAAATGGTCTTTGTTATGTTAATGACACAAGATAAGCAATAAGCGTAAGGTGTATCTTGAGTCAATGTCTTTTGAGATATAGAAGAGTAAATGGAAGCTAGCAAGCAGAAATGGGGAAGAGAGACACCAAGCCACATGAAGATCACCCAGGAGCAGAAGTTCACAGACAACAAGAGCCTTCCTTCAGAGCCAACAGAGAGAGAAAATCTTCCCCTAGAGCCAGCCTGAATTTGGACTTCTAGCCTCCTAAATAAATTTCTGTTTGTTAAAGCCACTCATTTATATTTTTGTTATAGCAGCACTAGATAACTAAGACAACAATTAATAGTCTGTTTAAGAGGTCCAAAAAATGAAATGGTTTCCTAAAGGTCACAGTACTAATTAATAGTAGAATTATTTCTGGAATCCAGATCTTTGTGCTCCTTATTTATCATAACACATTTTGTTTCCTGATAGGTCACTTATTGGTCAAGACATTGTTGGGAGTTTATGATGAGAGCTGAGAGAACTCCAGGAAAAAATATTTATTTAGGTTGCTGGTATGTGTTACTATCTATATAAATACATCTTTAGAGTATGTCAGAAATGGAAAGAATTCCTTTTGCTTAGTGAATAGAATAATTAGTAGAAATAGAAATGAGAAGGAGCCCTGGCGGCACAGTGGTTAAATGCTTGACTGCTAACCCAAAGAGGGGCAGTTCAAACATACCAGCTATGCTATGGGAAGGAAGATGTGGCATCTGCTTCCATAGAATTAGTCTTAGAAACTCTATGAGTCAGGTCTACTCTGTCCTATAGGATTTTAATGAATTGGAATTGACTCAACTACATTTTTTTCTTTTTTTAATAGAGAAGAGAGAAATCACTTAAAGTTGTTGTTGTTAGGTGCCATTGAATTGTCTCTGACTCACAGAGACCCTATGCACAGCAGAATGAAATACTGCCCTGTCCTGTGCCAACTTAAGGTTGAGGACCATTGAATATAAGCATCTAAGCATGTATGTGTGTATATGTGTGTGAATGTGTGTGTACGAGAGGGTGAGAGAGAGAAAAAGAGAGAGACTTAAGAGATTGCATAATAACATATTTCAACCCATAATATGATGCAGTGTTATATGTTCTGCAATACATTATGGGGCAGATGCCATAGGTCAATCAAAGTCAGGATGGCTGAAATGTGTGTTAAAGTGTAGGAGATTAAAATATTATGCCTAACACTGTATAATGCATCATGGAAAAATCCTTGTAAGTATAAATTAGCTTTACTGTTGAGTAGAAAATCTTCTTTTGGTTATTTATGAAGCTTCAGTTTGAAGATTGCCTTTGCAGACTAACAAGCAAATCAGAACTTGTCATGTGAAAATCTTGTGAAGATTGTGAGGCCAGTATATAATTAGCCTCAAAAGAGTGTGACCAAATTGGGTAGAAAATAAAAACACTATGAAAAGGAAATAAGAAGTCCAATAGAAGATCAGGGTGTGGTCAATCCATGGAAACGCTTAATTTCAAATTTTCCTCACATGATTATGTTAAAAAAATATCTCTAGGAAATAGTGAAATTATGAAGCAAATATTCCTATTCTGTGATTCAAAGGGCTGCTGTTTTTAATAGATCAAAGAATCTGGTGAAGAGAAGTTTATACAGCTCCAAGTATGAAAAATATTCAAGTTGGAAACAAAGGAAAAAGAGCTGGAAGGAGGGAAAAATGGGAGTGAGAAGGAGGAAGGGCTTAGAACAGTGGCTTCTCCCACAGCTCACTAAATATTCGCTAAATTAATGAGCCAGGCTACAGGTGCTCTTTTCCTCTTAGACATCAGTCCCACCCTTCATCAGTGACCTCTCATTCCCCCACAACCCCAGTTTTCTTTCTCCATCACAGATCCAAAGCACGATTCCAGTGCTGTACTTTGTCCTTTGGGTAATCATGTATGTAATGCTCTGAAGTCATTTTCACATTTCCTGTAAGGCACACATCACCCTTTCTCACCACACAGTCTTGCTTACAAGGTCAGATGGTTCTCACAGATGACATGTAGGAGTAAATTCTCAAGTAATCGTCTGTATTTAAACCCTCTTCAATCTCAGTCTCCAGGGGTGGGGTCCTGGTTTCCACAGGGACTATTACATAAGCAGGCTCTGTTAAGATTTTAGTGAATGGATCCTGTTGAGATCATCCCCCATCAGGGTGGGGTGCAAGCAGACCCTGGGTGTGAAGGCTTCCAGGGGGAAAACCCAGGAAGTGGTCAGATGACTCACTGGTGGCACTTTGTTGAGTCAGGACTGAGAATTGATACTGTGATGTTTCAAAGTCCAATGGTAGACACCAAGTTTCAGAAGAATTTTTCTATTTCCATTGTCCACAAGATTCTTAAACAGACTCTGGGACAACTTCTTTCTTGTTTATATGTTTCTTTTCGTCATTTATTACTGTGTTGCTGTTACATTCTAGCCAGGATATCTGTAAGCCATAAACTGATCCCTGGAAGTGAAGTGATTCTCATACTACACTCTTTATCTATAAATATGTAATTAATTTAACAAATATTTATTGACCACTTAGAATATATCAATAATTCTGCTGTTTATTAGTTGATATTGAGTCAGTCAATAATCCATATTCTGATTTTTTTTCTGTTATTATCATATACCCTCCTTAATTAAGTTATTAGCTCTCTGAGAAGTATCATTAAACAAATATCTTAATCCTGTCATTTCAGCTAAATTAGTTTCAGTGTAATTCATAAAAAGACAAGGGGAAGTGACAGAGAAAAGAGACTAAGTTCTACTGAGAGAGCATAGTGTGTCTCCCAGAATTAAATAAGCAATTAAGGAAAGAACCAATAGAACAAGGGTGGTGGGAATCAAATATCTATGATATATCCCTTTGCCCAGATTATAAATTGCTAAAATAGAAAAAGCTTTGATGTAGAGCCAGTTTTCTTGATATCTATATTACTTGTTGTGATTGTAGAACTCTTTGTGGTCTTCATGTCCAGTAAATCTTTCTGGGAAGGAGAATGCTTTATAAAAATTTCTATTTTAGTAAAATTATTTTACCAATAAGGAAATAATAAAGAAGGAAACAGAAATCAGAAGGTCTAAACTCCATGGGTTCCAGTAACTGCTCCTAGACATAAATATTCTGAGAGAAATTTCTTAATGTGTGTGGTAGAGAAATAATACTACCCCCAAGATGTCCATATCCTAATCCTTAAAATCTATGAATATGTTACTTTACATGGCAAAAGAGACTTTGCCTATGTGATTAAATTTAAGACCTTGAGATGGGAGATTATCCTGGATTATCCACAAAGGCAAAAGGCAAGAGGGCCAGAGCAAAAAAGATGTGACAAGGGACTCAGAGATTGGAGTGATGTGCATTAATGATAGAGGAAGAGGCCACAAGCCAAGGAATGTAGGTGGCCACTAGCAATTGGAGAAAGGAAGGAAACACAGCCCTACCAACACCTTGATTTTGACTTCCAGTACTGTAAGAAAACAATTTGTGTTGCTTTAAGGCCGTAAATTTGTGCTAATGTTACAAAAAGAATAGGAAACTTGCATTAGTGTATGCCATAGCAGAAAATATTTCAAGTTTAGTAATTGATATCCTTTTCTTTCATTCATCCATCAATTATTTATAAGCCACCAGTCACTCCTCAGAAGGAAGATTGGGCAATCTACTTCTGTAGTGATACTGCCTTGGAAACCCAAGGAGGGGTTGCTATGAGTCGTGGCCGACTTGGTGGCACATAACAACAACATCAATGTTTACTAACACTCTAGGAATTACTGGTTTAAGAATAAATGAAATAGATAAGGTCTGTTCCATGAAGCTCACAGTCTAAGGGAAGGAGTATTTTACAGCTGAGAAAAGTCATGGAGTTTTCCAGTGCAACAACTAAATCAGTTATTTATGTGGGCAAACAATAACTGGTTAACAATTTTTTTTTCCACTTTTTAATAAGTTTGGTTGGTGTCCTGCTATGATTCATTGCATTTATGTCATAATTGAACTGTATTATAATTGTAACTGTGGTTGTTTGCTAGCCAAATTCCAGCTCTGTCTCTATTCTCTGTTAGGGTCAGAGCAATGAATCAGAAATCTGAAGGGTCTTGTGATTCATAATGTAATTCTCCTGAAGCTATCTATGTATATAACCTCAAGGTATGCAAAAACTACCTCTATAACTAATAAAGGACTAATTGCAAATAAATTTTGAGCAGATATGGCTTTAGTTACAGAGAAGTTTGACACAAATAACACTTAAATATGTTCCAAAAGGTGAGAACATTTATGGCCTTTCCACACACATACACACAAAGACATTACAATGGATGGAAAGCTTTCTGTTGCCCAACAATCCAAAATAAGTGGATTTACCATGATGCTCATGAAGCTTAAGCTTCAGAGCCCCTTACTTACACAACTTCCATCCAAGACTCTGGGAGAGGTTCTAGAAGTGGGTTCACATGACCATGAGTGAGTGCAAGATTTGAAAAAAGTATTTTATCTGTAATTGGTTGAAAAATAAAGTAGTTTCCATTGAGTTGATTCTGACTCATGGTGACTCCTAGCATTTCAGAGGAGAAATGTGTTCCATAGAATTTTCAGTGACTGATTTTTCAAAAGTAGATAACCATGTCTTTCTACATAGGTGCCTGTGAGTGGACGCAAACGTCCAATTGTTTGGATAACAGCCAAGTGTATTCACAATTTACACCACCCAGGGACTCCTGTAATTGGTTAAGACTGCTCTAATTCCATTCTGATAATCTGTTCCACTTCCCTCTCTTTGGATGGTGTTGATGTGGTCATGGACAATGTCTCTAGGATCTGGCTAAGGGGAGGTTGGGTTGGGGATGCATGTTTTTTAGTTTAATGGGATAGCTCCATGTGGTGTACAGTAAGCTCCATGTAGAGTTGAGATATTCCTAGCCATGCCAGTGTATAGTTGGCTTCCAAGCTTCCTCCATCTCACTGTGCTGATCCCCTAGTGTCATACCATGAAGGTGCAGGATCAGAAGCTTTATCATGATTGAAACATGTCCTGTAACAACCAGAACTGGAAGTAAGTGAGTAGTAAAAGATAGCCAAGGTTTGAAATGTATTGAACCAGAAATTAGTCTGTGCAAAATGCTTCCATAATGTGTAAATCTGTAAATAGAAAATAGAGTTCTCCTTGATGCTTAGTCATAAAGGAAGTTCTCTCCTGTCAGGTACATAACTGATAATGATTTGTATACAATTATAAATGTACTACACATTTTTTTTCTCTTTTGATATGAATTCCAAGAAACAGAATTTGTCAGAGTTCCTGTAGCTTGTTTGGTACACACCTATAGTTGTTGTTGTTAGGTGCCGTCGAGTTGTTTCCAACTCATAGCGACCCCATGCACAGCAGAACAAAACACTGCCCAATCCCGCGCCAGCCCCACAATCCCTGCTATACT
>NW_006921758.1:246383-265159 GCF_000298275.1 Orycteropus afer afer | reverse complement strand
GTTGTTAGGAGCCATCAATTTGGCTCCAACTCATAGCAACCCCATGCACAACAGAACAAAGCAATGCCTTGCCCTGTGCCATTCTCATAATTCTTACTGTACTTCAGCCCACTTTTGCAGCCACTTGTCAATACATCTTGTTAAGGGTCTCCTTATTTTTTTTTGTGACCCTCTACTTTTTGTTGTTGTTTTTATGTGCCATCGAGTCAGACTTGACTCATAGCAACCCCTCCTTTACCAACCATGATATACTCCTCCAGAGAATGGTCCCTTCTGATTACATGACCAAAGTAGGTGAAACAAACTCTGGCTATTCTTGCTTCCAAGGAACATTCTGTCTGTATTGTTTCCTGGATAGATTTATTCATTCTTCTGGCAGTCGATAGTATTTTCAGATAGTGAAAATCTCACCATATTACCATTTAAAAAAAAAAAAAAACAGAAAAAGTAACTGCAGTGGCAGAGGTATATATTCATCTAGATCTTTAAAATGTAAAAGTTTAAGATTCAGATTTTTAAGTTTCAGATTTAGTTTCCTCCAAAACAAGGGACATTTTTCCATCCTACTAAAGGTTTTAAAGGAGCTCTGGTGGTATAGCATTTGACTGCTAATCTGAAGGCTGGTGGTTTAAAACCACCAGTCACTCTTCAGAAGGTTGGGCAATCTACTTCCATAGTGATACCACCTCAGAAACCCAAGGAGGGGTCACTATGAGTTGGATCTGACTCCACTGCAGTGGTTGTGTTTTAAAGGTTTTAAAATCTAGAAAAAGTCATCAGATATAATCACTTGAACTCTTCTTCTGTTGAAACTTCTCATTTATAAGACGTACCCTGTCCTTTGTAGATCTCAGATATCCAAAATTAGTGCATTTCAAGGCACACACTGCATACAGGGGGCCTTATCTCAAAAGCAGAATTGACATCTAGAAAATACAGGGTACTCAAATCTTACTTGCTGTCTTCTTAAGAAAAAAAAAAAAAAAGGAAGCTCTTAGTGCCTAAGGCACTTGACTGCTAACCAGAAGACTGGTGCTTCAAACCCACCAGCCACTCCTCAGAAGGAAGGTTGGGCAATCTATTTCTGTAGTGATACCACCTGGGAAACTTAAGGAAGGGTTGTTATTAGTCTGATCTGACTGGACGGTAGTGAGTTTGGTTTGGTTTTTGGTTTAGATATTTTGAAATCAAAGTCTCCTAATCTCAATGAGAGGGAAGGTTTCTTTGGAAAGGAAAGCAGATCCAAAGAATGGACTGTTAACCATATATTGTTAACTAATTATTTTCTTTCAAGATTTGCCTCAGTTAAAACTCTGAACCATTTTTCCCCTAATATTAGTTTGCTAAATCATATTTTTTTCCCTCCCAACTGGATATAAAATAGGGTTGTATATACAAGATTATTTGCATGTTTTCCCCATTTATAGGCTTATTCTTCCTGCATCCCACACAGACATCCTTGGCTTTCATACCTCTATGAATTTCTTTGCTCCTGCTGTTCTCTCCACCAGGCTGACTTTCTTGTCACTTGGTCCAAGAGGAATTTCCCATCCTCAGCAAAATCTTCATTAGCTTCTTCTGAGGAGCCCCTCACTCACCTCGTTTTCCATCTTGCTTTACTTAAGAGGCTATGGTCCAAAACTCACTGTCATTGAGTCAGTCCTGACTCATAGCAATCCCTTCTTGGGTTTCTGAGGCAGTATCTCTATGGAAGAAGATTGCCAAATCTTCCTTCAAAGGAGTGGCTGGTGGGTTTAAACCACCAGCCTTCTGGTTAGTGTCAAGTGCTTTAGGTACTACACCACCAGAGCTCCTGAGTCTATGGTAGTTCACAATAAAATAGTAATCCATTCTTGCCCCAAACCTTTGAACTTCCTATCCCTGCTGCCTAGAATGTTCTTCCCCCAGCAAAAGCAAAAACAAAAAGAAGAGCTCTGGTGGCATACTGCCTAAGGCATTTGACTGCCAACCAGAAGGCTGGTGGTTCAAACCCACTAGCCATTCCTTGGAAGGAAGATTGGACAATCTACTTCTGTAGAGATACCACCTCAGAAACCCAAGGAGGAGTCACTATGAGTCGGATCTGACTCAAAGGGAGCAGAGTTCCCTTTAATACCTTCCTAGGCCTTTTCACAAAGTTTACCTACTATGAGAGGCCTTTACTGGCTGCCAGAATTAAAAGTGTAACTACCCCTCCCCTTCCCCACTGGCCAAGAGCGTCCTCTTTACTTTGTCTGCTTTATTTTTTCTCCATAGCTCATATCATTATTGAACATACTATGTATTTCATTTATCTTACTTATTTCTCTAGCTTATTGTCTGTCTTCTCACTGTAATGTAAGATTTTTGACTATTTCACTCACTACTCACCATCCATAGCACCTGGTGCATAGTAAACTCTCAATAAATATTTGTTGAATGAGTGAATTACACATATTACATGCTAATTCTCTTATCTATGGTCTACGCATTCTTCTATCTTCTTCAGCACTGAGCACAGTACTGAGTATAGAGAGAGGATCCACAAAGATTTACTAGTGAAAGACTGAAATTATGACCTCAGTTAACCCTACCTTTCTTATCTTTGATAAAGGATGGATGTTTTATCCAAATGTATGATATAATTTTGCAATACCAGTTGATAACAGTACCTCCTGGGCAAAGCAGGTAAACAGTTTTCACCAGCAAGTAGAATGATATATAAAATATCTATAAATTCTGATAATCCTAAGTATTTGGATATTTTTTTTCCAAAAAGGCACTTCATTAAATTCCACAGTATATAAATCCCAGAATAAATATTATTAAATATTTATTGAGTGCCTATAAGGCATTATGATAGGCACTATACAATGTAAAGTAATTTAAATTCAGCTCCAAAGTGGACTAAACCAAGAGTGAAAGCTGAAGAGTTTTACTTGAATATCTCTGTTTCTGAAAAATATATCTCATTCTAGAAATTCAAGCCCTGTTCATTGCCTGAAAGTGAAGAAAAACAAAACCACAGAGGGAAATTCCAAACTTTAATAAAAGAGTAGAATCTAAACTATAGTAGCAGATAAAGAAGAAATAACAAATGAAACTGAATTGAACAAGAAGGCCATGCCACCTTGTGGGTACTGGGAGTATTTTACCACCCTAAATGTCTAACTCTAGAGAAAGAGTGACCAATTACAGAGTAATTGGAAAATTTTTCAGCCCTACTTTTTTGTGTGCCTGTAACATATGGTCCTTATTTTTTTGATACTGTAACTGTTGAAGCTTTTTTATATATATATATAATCAAATACAGTACGTCTTAAACCACTTCGATAAAAGAAATAACTGTAGGTGATGAGGTAATAATGTTTTAAATATAAGATTATCTTCTTTATGAATGAACTTGAACATCTATTTAAAGATGCAGGCAAGAACTCTTTCCTTTTTCATATATCTGAACAAAATACCTAGAGTGCTAACAAAAAAAGGTAGCTTAACAATAAATGTTAACATTTATACTCTGATGTAATTTCCTAAAGGTTAACCAGAAATTTTAATGCCTGTGTAAAGTTTTACCAATCCATATATTCCAATTCAATTAGGTTAAAGATATTATATGATGAGAAACATGGTTTTTCAGAAACACCGAACATACTAGCCATAACACTGCATATTGTCTCTATTGCTTATAGATAAGCTTATTATTGTCCTGAAATAAGAATTTTGGGAAAAAACAAAAAATTCTGAAGACTAACAGACTTATAAGACAACAATAAGACTTGCTAGAAAGTAAAAAATAATAATACAATTAATATTTTTAAAAAAATATATAGGAAGAATTGTCTCTGGTCTCAAATTAGAATCCAAGAATCATAAACTTTAATACTGGAAAGTCCCTTAAATGAAGCTGAGCGAACAATGACTCATTCTAATGAATCCTTAAGCAACTAAATTATTTCATCTCTTGTTTTCCTTTATGTGAAAAATAACCAAACACCAACAAAGTAAAACTCTTATTGACAAAATATTAGAAAAAATATTAATAAAATGAAAGCAACTAAAGGGTCTTAGAAATCATTTAACTTAGGGTTTCCAAAAGATATTTGTAATACTCTTTTCTTAAGAGATATTAATTGTGTTTCTCAAAAAAAAAATTTTGGGGAAACACTGTACTAAAGTTAAGTAGGGTTTTCAACTGCAGAACCTTTCATAGCCTTTATTATGTGAATGTGCATTTGGAGGACATAGTCCCAATGCAGTATGTCCCAATTTATGTTACCATAGAATTAATTCTACTTTTGCAAACAAATTCATAAGTCTAAAGTACAGATTTGGGGAACTCTGATCTAAACTAATTCCTTACTTTATAGTGAAGGATTTGAGACCATGTCATTAGGTGACTGGCTCAAACCTGTTAAACTAAATAATGAGATAGGCAAGACTAATGCTCAATTTTTCCTAATCTCTAAATTCAGTGATTCGTTCTTTGAATGATGTCGTACTTCCTTCTTCTTCTTTCCAAAATGTTATAATTCAAAGTGACTGCTCTGAAAAAGTCAATATGCTAAAGGAAAAAAAAAAAAAAGCATTAAAATGCTTTTTCACATTTTTTATTTAGTATTTTATACAGTCATTGACCATGGAAAGGTCCCTAACTCAAGCCCACTTCTAAAGCTGCAACTTCCCAAAATGACATCTTTATGGTTTCCTCAAAGTGAGACCACTAGATAAGAATAGTAATACAAATTAGTTTGATTAACTATAATGTTTCTGTCTCTCTTGAGTTCAAACCCAGATGTATAGTCAAATTGGCTGGCTTAAAACTGTTCTTTTTGAGAAAGTGTCCTTGACTATAAATGAAATGATTCAAATATTTAGAGAGAAATTTTCATGCTTACTCAGTGATGTGAAAAACCGTGACATTTACCAAAAATAGTTACTTGTATGCTCTAGCTCTAACTTTACATATGGAGGAGTGAGGAGAAGGGAAGATAGGAGGACCCTGGGGTAAGAAGTGAAGGATTATTATTCTCAGAGAGATGAGTGAGTTCAATGACATATGTACAGTTCTTTGGCTATTTAAGCATGGCCCAGAAGCCCAAGGCTAGAGTATAGATGGCTCCAAGATGTCTTAGGTGGGGAAAAGAGGTTCCTGTTCTACTGCATTCAGCTCCACTTAATAAAGCAACTTTTATTACTTTAGAGGACTGGCAGTACTTACATTCCTTTTAGCAAACAAGGCCCTCTGAAAATGATAAGTGATTTAAAGAACCAATGTTACACAAACCTAGAATCTAGTCATTATAGCCTCAATGTAAAAACTAAGGTCATTCATTTGCAGGACAGATTTCAATCCACTGATGCCATTTGTCCTTCAGAGGCATCCTTACATCTGTTCTTTTCCCTATATTTTTAGGCAAAGGAAACTCAAGGTCATAATGGGAATGTTACTGGAGTTGCTAGAAAAAAGAAAAAGATTTTAGACACTCCTATAGTTAACTTGGGCTCCAAAACTCTGCTGTTGAGGAAAAAGTTGTGGTTTTGTTTTACCTTAAAGTGTTGGTCATTTCACCTTAATAGAATGCAATACCTAGGCAATTGCTTGATTTTCAAAGTACATTTTTAGAGCTCTTATCAGCCCAACTTTTTTATAAAAATGATACAAAAAGGAATAGAAAGGAGAAGTATTGAATATTAAGTTTTTCTTCAGTCCACTATCTGATTCTCTTCAGGTCTGTACTGATATATTTAGGCTTTGAGCACGTATAAAATTTCCTGACTGTTTTAATATACATATGCAGGCTTGAAACAGATGAAAGCTTCCATCTGAATGTTATAGGTTCCCACTCCCACACACAGTACTCAGACAAAACACATGGAACTAAGTTTAACTATTCTAGAGGGAAAAAAAGCTAATTTAACCCTGACAGGATTTGAAGCTGAGATTCTAGAGATTTTAAGCTTTTCTAAAACCCACCAGCCACTCCTCGGAAGGAAGGTTGGGCAATCCTACTTCCGTAGTGATACTGCCTCGAAAACCCAAGGAGGGGTCGCTATGAGTCGGGCCGACTCGATGGCAAACAACAACAACAACAACAACAATCTATTCTTTAGCTTTATAACACCTCCGCTCTGTCAGGAGTTCTCACATGGAATCATAGTTCAGGACTAGTCGGGTATCTATACAACAACAAATCAGTTGTTGTAGAGTCAGTTCCTACTCATGGTGACCCCATGTGTGTCAAAGTAGAACTGTGCTCCGTAGGGTTCTCAGGGACTAATTTTTTAGAAGTAGATCACCATGCCTTTCTTCTGAGGCACCTCTGGGTGGACTCACACTTCCAATATCTTGGTTAGCAACCAAGACAATTAACCATGTGCCCCACCCAGGGACTCCGGTGTCTATATCATGAATCACTGTTAACATGGATAGAATCTTGGGGGTCACGGTGAACAGTAGAATACCAAATATGCAAGCGACAGTAGAATACCAAATATGCCTTCTCTCATGTAAGAAGGCAAAATCCTTCACAGAAGATTAATTTCTGTTCCTGTATTACTGAGGAATCTATGACCAATGAACAACATGACGATGAAGAATGATTTTCTATCCATATGTAATCAAACCAGATACTGAAGAAAGTGACAGACTTTGGTTGAGCATTTATTATGTGCTATGCACTGTGCAGGTCTTTTCAGGCACTTTATTTTATTTTATCCCTTGTAGGCATCTTAAGTTCCCTCATGAATGTGTTTCCTATCCCTCATTTTCACAGAGAAAAAAAAAAAACTGAACTAAACTAAGGCTAAGGGGTTAAATAACTTGCCAAACTTAACACAGCAACCAAGAAGGCCAGAATTTGATGGCCCTAGAGGCAGTTAGTACTACAAGACTAATTCAATTTATCTCAGCAAAGAAAAAATGCCCTAAAATCAATGTAAGAAGAGTGGGCTTGAAATCTACATATACAGTAAACAAACAGTTGCTTCATTTTCCAAATCGTCTGCAACTATTCTTGCTGATGGGGAAGATCTTCCAAATGGAAGCATATATTTGCAAAGTCTCAAATGAGGAGAGAAGTGTTGCTACTTCTTATTAGTGAGACAAGATCTATCATGTTTCTGAAGAAGTGACTGCATCTGTTAGACTTCCATTTCTGCTCTGTGGACACAATTTGGCATTTGCAATGCAAAACATCTACTGAATCTACTTTTGTTGTGAAGTTCAATGGCTCTTTGCAATCTAAGGAATTCTCTCAAATGACTTGAGACCAGGTCCATTCACTAAAATGCTATCATCTCTATCCCTATAAGGAAGAGTGAGAACCAATGAGAATGAACCATGGGAAAACATTCAAAAGGAATCTCAGGATTATTGTTTTCAATTACAGCCTAATAATCATGAAACAAGTGCTGCCTATAGTTACAATACTTCCACTTTATTTCAGGTGTTGAAAAATAATGGGTGCACTTCCTGAAAGTAATGCCTTGATTAACCATTGTCCCTTACAATCGTTTTATGAAAGTTTATATTGCAAGCAGCCTTTGAATACAGAAACAGTGCTCCTTTCCAGAGGAAAGTGCAGATTTACTTACAGCTTTTGAAGATAGATATGGTGTCTGTGGTAGTTAAGTTTGTGTGTCAACTTGGCTGGTTCTGGTTGAGTGGCTGGGCAGCCAGATATACTATTCCCATGATTAGACTGGTAATCAACTCCATGGTAGAATCTACTGTGAGCAACTGAGTAGCTGCCTTAGAGATGTGGTCTGCTTCCTGTATATAAGGAGAAGCCTTGGGGAATGGTCTCCAGCTTATGGCACACTTGGACCCTGCATGTAGCCATGCTGTGTTCAGCAGCCTGCTATGCTCTGCCGACCTTGGGAGTTTCAATGGACTTGAGTTAATGGCCTAACGTGTGGTTTGGTAACATCAGGGTTGTGCCTTGTTACTTGTCAACCTTGGGCTTGTCAGTTTCAACAGCAAGCAGCTATCTGAGTGAAGAGATGCCTCTAGCTTCAGTGGGCCAGGAGCAAGAGGTAGAGCTGAAGCCCAAAGTTGAGGGGCTTTCACCCAGCCCCTAGAGCCTGGCACTTTGAACTTGGACTTAAAGCCTCCAAAATTGTAAAAGAATAAATTCCTGTTTGCTAAAGCCATCCCATTTGTGGTGTATTCCTGTCAGAGCAGCACTAGGTAACCAAGACAGTGTCTTTCTCTGAAATGAAGAACATGCTTTCTTACTGGCTATTAGAAAATATTTAGGTTCCCTGAACCCAGGGTTAGGAACCTATAATATAATCTACTGTGTGTGCAACTGTCCTCTGACCCTCTTGGTGGCACCCTGTACAAATTTGACTCTGAGGAACTGAAGTAAAAATGCTGATTCTCTGAGTACTTCTACTGCTGTGAGTAATAAACGATCCTTGTCTATGACCCAGAAGTCTTGTATCATCTGCTAGTATTCATGAAACTGTGGCAGGCTAACTTGTTAGCTTGCAAGAAGGAGAACATTTCAAACCCTTCATGGCTCTTGACAGTTTTAGAGCAGAAGAAGGGATGCTAACAGAGACAAGACTTTGTGAAAGAGGAAAGAGGGAGGCCTCTGAGGCCAATTTAAAGGATTTGAGGACAGTCCATCTAAATCATTAGTAAATATATTGGACAAATTGTCCTTTAATGTACTGAGTATTTAGTGGTCCTCTACTTATGTGCCTGTTAATGAGGAATATTTCGAAGATGGTGCAGACTGAACACCAGGAAGTAGGTTCACAGAAAGCTGTGGTCACTGCTCTCCTTCTGCTAACTTTCTTCTAAGAGGAGAGGCATCCTCAGCAATCTAGGGTCAGCCTCAGGCCCTCTGTATTATAATGACCATTATTAAGGTTCAGCATGGGTAAATAGCAAGACTTAGAAGCACTTCAAACCAGTTCAGTCATGGCTAACAGAATGAAACCAGAACAGACACATGTTTTTAAAATTTGGGTCATTAGGAATATCTGGAACAAGAAAAACTGCAAGTCAAAGCCCTGGGATGGGAAACTTAGAAGAGGTGTAATGAACACTTTCAGGAACCTGATGTGTGTGATTGGATTATTAGTAGGATTACGGAGAGTGACATATATTCAAGGCAGGGTCCACCACCATCTTTGAGCAGGGCACCACTGTTTGTGACTCTCTCAACATCTGATGGACAACAGATTTGGTTGCTATGTAATGTGTATGATGCCATTGTTTTCTAAGAGGGAAATTAGGTTTCTAGTAGGGCCTCAACATATAATTTTTCCCATTCCAATTATCATTCCACTTCACCCAAATTTGGAAAATTTTGGCCTGTTTGAGCTTCACTTCCTTGGCCATGACTGTACTGGGAAAAACTGGTTCCAAGCCCTGGTGGATAGAAGGTTATGTCCTCTTCCAAGCAAGACTTACAGAGATACAGACCTACACTGAGCATGAAGGAGGGAATTTTGAGACTACCACAGCCAGTGTGATAGTTAAGATGTGTCAACTTGGTTAGATCATGATTCTGAGTTGCTTAAGCATCTGTGGTGTTCCTACGATCAGATCTGATGTAAGGTAGTCACTTCCATGGTGGGATATGCTGTGAGCAGCCAATCAGTTGAAATGGAATTTCCTCAAGGGTGTGGCCTGTTTCCAATATATACATATGCATGTCCTGGGAAAATTCTTGGACTTTCTGTTAGCTCTGTATCCTGCATCTAACTTATCATCATCTGGTTTTGGGAGTTGAAACTGTGGCCTCTCATATTGCCTGCTGATCTCGGAATGGTTGCCTTTGCAGCTGTGATTGAGCAATCTTCCACTTTACCTGCTAATCCTGGATTGGTCATCCACTGAAGTCAACATCCTGCTATATGTCCTGCTGATCTTGGGTTGTTCAGCCCCTGCAGCTGCGTGAGTAAGGAAAAGCCCCCAGCTTCATGTTTGATGCACAAATTTGGGACTGGCCAGCCTCTATAATTGTGTGAGCCATTTCCCTAAGATATATTTCTCTCTAAATAGATAGATATATAGATGATACACAGATAAACATTACTGTTTTTGCCTCTCTAGAGAACCTAGCCTAAGACATGCAGAAACCAGAGAAATCGAAGATGACAGAATAGGCAAACAAGCTACACAGACTGATTTCAACAAAGAAACAAGAAATCAATTGAAACAGATACAGAAGATAATCCCAGCACCCTGAGCTTTGAACGAAAGGACAAAGAAGAGGATTAAATACCAACTAGTAGAAGAACCTGAATGAAAACATTGAATAAGGAGATAAAGAGAGCTGCAGACTGCCAACTATCCTGGTGGCATAGCCAACTTGAATATTTACAAGTGGCATTTCAATCTGAGCAGGAACCTAAGAATTTTCTCTGCTTGCCAAGAACTGCATGGCTACTGCACTGGTAGCTAACAACTAGAAAGGAAAACAGGGAAAAAAGATACAAACTGAGCTGTGGACTTTTGGCAGTCCTGAAGGTACAATCATTTTGAATATTTGCAAGTGGCCTTCTGACGCAAACAGCAAAGGTAAGAATAGGCTCCACTTGCCAAGTACAGCACGAGCGACCACACTGGAGGCTGACAACTAGAAAGGTGCTATATTCCCCTTTTTACTCTTATGCCCCACACCCTCTTGGTGAATGGAGGTGTGACTATCTCTGACCTCCACCCTCCTTCTGGACTGGCAGGAATTCCATCTCAGCCTGTGTACCCTCACAGGATGTAGGTGCCCTCACCTATCCTCCTAGTTTTGTTTTTGATTGTTTTTTAATTATTCTTTATTTCTTTCTCCTTTATCCCATTTTTGATTTTTTTTTTTTTTTTTTTTAGTGATTGTTCCCATTTGATTATGTAGTTTGTGTTTTTTGTCTTCTTTTTATTTTTTGGGTAATTTTTAAAATTGGTTTTTATCTAACTGATTGGGAGATAGTAACCATGCCCATATGACCCAACCATACCCATACTTACTGCAACCCTACCTGCTGAGAGCCACCACTTCCTTCCACACCAATTGACACATGATAGACAGTGGCTAATACCAGACCACTAACCTAACTAAGGGTTAGGTTAGACAACTAACCCTTAACTGCTCTTCATGAACAGCTAACAGAGATCTGTGTACACACTCTCATTCTCTATCACATCTACCAGCAGACAAGTAGTGACTGCCTAAGTGCTGAATGGAGGAGCATGGTACCCTACCCACTCAGATATCTCAAAACAAAACAAAGTTTTTAAAAATGTGGGTGAATCACACCAACATACAATCACCAATGAAATATAAATACAATGTCACAATGTCTCAGAGACAACTGAACATCCCAGTCCACACAAAGAAGCAAGATAAAGTAATTTAAAAGGGGACCAGAATACAGAACCAGAAAACATCCCTGAGGAAGAAACAGTATTGGAACTCCCTGATAAGAAATTCAAAAGAATTATATTTAGGTACCTTCAGTGGACTGAGAGACAGATCAAGGGAAACATGACAAAAGTAAGGAAAACACAGACAAAAGTCTAGAACAATTTAGGAAGACAATACAAGAACAAACTGACAAAATAAATGAATATTAGAAATGATAATTAAAAAAAAAAAAATAGAAATCCAGAAGATTAATGCTAAACTTTCAGAAATAGAAAACATACTAAATTGGCAAAGGAGTAGAATGAAACAATGGAAGACAGAATTAGTGAGATTAAAGACAAATACCTCAATACTATTTTGTTAAGAGATCAATCAGAAAATAGATCAAAAGAAAATTAAGAAAGCCTAGGATTCATGAGTTTTATCATTAAGAGGAATAACTAATGTGTAATTAGAATTCCAGAACAGAGAGAGACAAATAAAACCACAGAGAAAATTGTGGAAGATTTGTTGGAACAGAATTTCCCTGATACGATGAAAGATGAGAATATATCTTTTCAAGAAGTTCAACAAACCCCAAGCAAGATAGACCCCAAAAGAAAATCACCAAGATATATCATCATCACCCTCATAAAAACCAAAGACAAAGAATCTGAAAGCAGCACATGGAAAAATGAAAAGTGACCTACAAAGGGCAACCAATAAGACTAAGCTCTCATATCTTGGCAGAAACCATGCAGGCAAGATGGCAATGGGATGATATATATAAAATCCTGAAAAAAAAACTCCAGCAAAGAATTATATAACTAGCAAAATTGTCTCTCAAATATGGTGACAAAACTAGGACATTTCCAGATAAACAGAAATTAAGGGAATTTGTTAAAACCGGACTAACCTTACAAGAGATGCTAAAAGGAGTCATTCAGACAGAGAACCAACAACAGCAGACAACAACCAATGATTAACACACATGATGACATAACCCAGACACCAACCAGTTATAAAAGCAACCAAAGTAAAATAAGCTTACAACACTGTAAACAGGGAAACAGGTACATCAATTGGTTAATGAGGACAACTACAAACAAAAAGAGGGAATAAACAGAACTTATTAAATAATTCAGAACTTCTGAAAGGTGAGGAAGTCAAGACAATTGTGAGATAAAACAGACTGTTCGAAACATGGGAAGAAAATTATAACTCACAGGGTAACCTCAAAGAAAAATAATAAACCTTTGCATCAAAATAAAAATAGGACAGTCACAAACACTTAGCAAATACTAAAACACTAGCAATGAAGGAAATGATAACACGAATCATAAACAAAATGAGCTTAGCACAGAAAGCTGTATGGAACAAAGAAAGCAGCAACACCAAGAAAAATCACATAACAAAATGACAGTAACAAATTCATACTTGTTGATAATTACACTAAATTTAAATGGATTAAATGCACCACTCAAGAGATGGAGAGTTGCAGATTGGATAAGAAAACATGACTCAACAATATGTTGTCTACAACAGACTCATCTTAGACACATACAAAAATAGACTAAAAATCAAAGGTTGGAAAAGATATATCCAGCAATGGCAATCAAAAAAGAGCAGGAATGGCAATATTAATATCTGATAGAAATTACTTTAATGTGAAAACCACCTAAGAGACAAGGAAGGGCATTATATAATGATTAAAAGATCAATTGAATAAGAGGAAATGACCATAATAAATATTTATATACTCAATAAAAGATTCCCAAAACACATAAATCAGACTTTAATAGAATTGAAAAGACAAATAGATAACTCCATGCTCCATAATAATTGGAGAGTTTAATATACCACTTTCAATGAAAAACAGAACTGGAAAGAAACTCAACAAGGATGCAGAAATAAACAATACAATAAACCAATTTGACCTTATAAACATCTACATAGCACTTCACCCAACAACACAATATATATTTTTTTCAAGAGCTCAGGGAACATTCTCCAGGACAGACCATATATTAGGCCTCAAAGCAAACCTCAATAAATGTAAAAACACTGAAATACTGCAAAGCATCTTCTCAGATCACAATGCTATGAAATTAAAAACCAACAATAGGAAGATCAATGGAAAAAAGAGCAAACACATGGAAACTGAATAACACCCTCCTGAGAAATGGCTGGGTGACAGAATAAAGAAAAAAATGATAATAAAAACTTCCTTGAATCAAATGAGAATGAAAACACAACACACAAAAATCGTTGGGGCAGAGCAAAAGCAGTGATCAGAGGGCAATTTATAGCAATAAAGGCACATATTAAAAAGAAGAAGAAGAAGAAAGAGCCAAAATTAAGACCTTAACCCAACATCTCTAACAATTAGAAAAAGAGCAGCAAAAAAAGCCCACAGTCACCAAAAGAAAAGAAATAATAAAGATTCAAGTAGAAATAAATGAAATAGAAAATAGACAACAGAAAAAATCAACAAGACTAGAAGTTGGTTCTTTGAAAAGATTAATAAAATTGACAAACCACTGGTAAACTTAAAGAAAAAGGAGAAGATGAAAATAACATGAATAAGAAACAAAATGGGTGATGTCACAACAGAACCTACAGAAATGAAAAGGATAATATCAGAATATTATGATGAATTATATTCCAACAATTTGAAAACCTAGAAGAAATGGACAGATTTCTAGAAACATATTACTTACCAAGGTAAAAGATTTGAACAGATCTATAACAAAAGAAGAAATTGAACATATCATTAAAAAAAAAAAATTACCAACAACAAAAAAGTCTGGCCCAGATGCTTTAACTGGAGAATTCTACCAAACATTCAAGAGAACTGATACCAATTCTACTCAAACTATTCCAGAACATAGAAAAAGATGGAATCCTCCTAAATTCATTTTATGAAGGAAGCATAATTTTGATACCAAAACTAGGCAAAGACACTACTAAAAAGGAAAATTACAGATCGATTTCCCTGATGAATATAGATACAAAAATCATCAACAAAATCCTAGCCAATAGACTACAACAACATATCAAAGAAATAATACATCATGACCAAGTGTGATTCATACTAGGTATGTAAGCATGGTACAACGTTAGAAGAACAATCAATGTAATACATCGCATAAGTAAAAGAAAGGAAAAGAAGCACATAATCATATCAACAGGTACAGAAAAGGCATTTGATAAAACTAATGCACATTCCTTATAAAAACACCCAGAAAAGTAGGAATAGAAGGGAAATTCCTCAGCATCATAAAGGGCATATACACAAAACCAACAGCCAACATTATTCTCAATGGAAAGAGACTGAAACCATTCCCTTTGAGAACAGGAACCAGACAAGGATGCCCTCTATCTCCACTTGTATTCAACATTGTATTGGAAGTCCTAGCCAGGGCAATAAGGCAAGAAAGGGAAATCAAACACATCCAAATTGGTAAGGAAGGAGTAAAACTATCCCTATTTACTGATGATATGATCCTATACATAGAAAACCCAAGAGACTCAACAAGAAAGCTGGTGAAACTAATTGAGAGATTTAGCGTAGTGGCAGGATACTTGATCAACATACAAAAATCAGTTGGATTCCTCTACACTAGCAAAAAGATTGCTGAAATGAAAATCAGTATCATTTATAACCAAAAAGATTAAATACTTGTCAATAAGTCCTACCAGGAATACAAGACTTACAAAGAAAATGACAAAACACTACCTGAAAAATTATAAGAGATCTACATAATGGAAGAACATACCATGCTCATGTGTAGAAAGATTAAACATTGTGAAAATGTTAATACTACCCAAAGCAATCGATACATTCAATGCAATCCCAATCCAGATCCCATCAACATTCCTTAAGGACATGGAAAAGCCAATCACTAATTTTATGTGGGAAAGAAAGATATCTCAAATAAGCAAAACACTACAGAAGAAGAACAAAGGAGGTCTCACACTCAAAACCTACTATATAGTCACAGTAGTCAAAACAGCCTGGTATTGGTACAATGATAGATGCATAGACCAGTGAAACAGAATTGAGGACCCATAAATAGATCCATCGACCTATGGTCACCTGGTCTTTGACAAAGGGCCAAAATCCATTAAATGGAGAAGAGACTGCTGTTTAACAAATGGTGTTGGCAAAACTGGATATCCATTCGCCAAAAAATGAAACAAGATTCATATCTCAAACAAAACACAAAAGCTAACTCCAGATGTATCAAAGATTTAAATGTGAAAATAAAATTATAAAGCTCATCAAAGATAAAATAGGAGCAATCTTAGGGGCTCTAATTTATTGCATAAATAGACTATCAAGCTTAACCTAAAATGCACAAACAGCAGAAGATAAACTAGATGATTGCCACCTTCTAAAAACTAAATTTTTATGTGCATGAGAAGACTTCTCCCAAAGAGTAAAAAAAGTACCTACAGATTGTGAGAAAATATTCAGCAATGATATATCTGACAAGGGACTGACTTATCTCTAAAATTTAAAGAAAACTATACCTCAACATCAAAAAGACAAACAACCCAATTTAAAAATGGGCAGAATATATGAACAGACACTTCACCAAAGAAAATATTCAGGCAGCCAACAGACACATGAAGAAATGTCTGTGATCGTTAGCCACTAAAACAAAAACAAAAACAAAAACTTACTGCTGTGGAGTCGGACCCAACTCATAGCGACCCCTCCTTGGGTTTCCCAGGTGGTATCACTATGGAAGTAGATTACCCAACCTTCCTTCTGAGGAGTGGCTGGTGGGTTTGGACCACCAGTCTTCTGGTTAGCAGTCAAATACCTTAGGCACTACTCCACCAGAGCTCTTTCATTAGCCATTAGAGAGATGGAAATCAAAACAACCAAGAGATACCATCTCACCCCAGCACTAATATCAAAGTTCAACAAGACAGAAAATAACAAATGCTGGCAGGGACATGGAGAGATTGAGACTCTCATACACTGCTGGTGAGACTGCAAAATGATACAACCACTGCGGAAATCAGTATGGCGATTTCCTTTGTTGTTATTGTTAAGTGTTGCCAGGTCATCTCTGAGTCATAGCAACCCTACCTACAGCAGAAAGAAACACTGCCTGGTCCTGTGCCAGCTCCATGATCCTTTCTGTATCTGAGCCCATCGTTGTAGCCATCTTGTGGAGGGTCTTCCCCTTGTTCATTGACCATCCACTTCACCAAGTGTGATATCCTTCTGCAGAGAATGGTCCTTTCTGACAACTTTACCAAAGTAGGGGAGATGAAGTCTGGCCATTCTTGCTTCCAAGAAGCATTTCAGCTACACTTCGTCCAGGACAAATTTGTTAGTTCTTTTAGCAGTTTATGGTACTTTCAGCATTCTTTGCCAACACCACAACACAAAAGCATCGACTCATCTTCAGTCTTCATTATTCATTGTCCAGCTTTCACATGCATATGAGACCACTGAAAATACCATAGCTTGTGTCAAGAGCACCTTAGTCTTCAAGGAGATATCTTTGCTCTTCCGTACTTGAAAGAGGTCTTTTGCAGCATATTTGTCCAATGCTATATGTCCTCTGATATCTTGACTGCTGCTTCCATTGGTGTTGATTGTAGAACCAATAATATGAAGTCTTTGACAACTTCAATCTTTTCTCTATTTATCATTAGGATGCTTATTGGTCCAGTTGTGAACATTTTTGTTTTCTTTATATTGAGGTGTAATTCATAGTACAGACTGTAGTCTTCAATATTCATCATTAAGTGCTTCAAGTTATCCTCACTTTCAACAAGAAAAGTTGTGTTGTCAGAGTATTGCAGGTTGTTAATGAGTATTCCTCCAATCCTGATGCCACGTTCTTCTTCATGTAATCCAACTTCTCGGATTATTTGCTTAGCATACAGATTGAATAAATATGGTGAAAGGATACAACCCTGACATACTCTCTTATTGATTTTAAACCAGGCAGTTTCTCCTTGTTCTATTTGAATGACAGCCTCCTGGTCTATGTACAGGTTCCTCGTGTGTACAATTATTATTCTGGAATTCCCATTCTTCTCAATGTTATCCATAATTTGTTATGATCGACAAAATTGAATGCTTTTGGATAGTCAATAAAACACAAGTAAACATCTCTCTGGTATTCTTTGCTTACAGCCAAGATTTATCTGACATCAGAAGTGATATCCTTCATTCCACTGCCTCTTCTGAATCCAGCTTGCATTTTTGGATGCTTTCTGTCAATATACAGCTGCAACCATTTTTGAATTATCTTCAGTAAGATTTTACTTGTGTGAGATATTAATGATATTGTTGGAGAATTTCTACATTCTGTGGGATCACTTTACTTTGGAATGGGTACAAATATGGATTTCTTCCAGTCAGTTGGCCAGGCGGCTGTCTTTCAAATTTCTTGGCACAGCTGTCTGAGCATCTCCAGCATGGCATCCATTTGTTGAAACATTTCAGTGGGTATTCTGTCAATTCCTGGAGGATTGTTTTTTGCCAATTCCTTCAGTGCAATTTCAACTTCTTCCTTCAATACCATTGGTTCTTGATCATATGCCACCTCCTGAGATGGATGAAGATCAACCAATTCTTTATGGTACAGTGACTCTGTGTATTCCTTCCTTCTTCTTTTGATGTTTCCTGCATCATAGAATCTTTCAATATTGCAACTCAAGACTTAAATTTTCTCCTTAGTTCTTTCAGCTTGAGAAATGCCAAGTGTATTCTTCCCTTTTGTCTTTCCAACTCCATGTCTTTGCACATTTCATTATAATAATTGGCTTTGTCTTCTAGAGCTGCTCTTTGAAATTTTCTGTTTAGCTCTTTTGTCATTTCTTACATTTGCTTTAGCTATTCTTTGCTCAAGAGCAAGTTTCATCTCTTCTGACATCCATTTTGGTCTTTTCTTCCTTTCCTGTCTTTTTAATGACCTTTTGCTGTCTTCATGGATTATATTCTTGATGTCATCTCACAATTCTTCTGGTTTACAGTCATTGGTATTCAGCGCATCAAATCTATTCTTTAAATAGTCTCTAAATTTGGAAAGATATAATAAAAGTCATATTTTGGCTCTTGTGGACTTGTTTTAATTATCTTCAACTTCAACATGAACTAGCATATGAGCAGTTAATGGTCTGTTCCACAATCAGCTCCTGGCTTTGTTTTGGCTGAAGATATTGAGCTTTTCCATTGCCCCTTGCCACAGATGTAGTGAATCTGATTCCTGTGTACTCCATCTGGGGAAGTCCACATGTATAGCCACCATTTGTGTTGTTGAAAAAAGGTACTTGCAATGAATGTTATTGGTCTTGCAAAATTGTATCATGCAATCTCCAGAGTTATTTCCATCCTCAAGGTCAAATTTTCCAAATGCTGGTGATTCTTCTTTGTTTCTAACTTTTGCATTCCAGTCACCAGTGATA
>NW_006921758.1:231167-245473 GCF_000298275.1 Orycteropus afer afer | reverse complement strand
TAGCTGTTCCAAACCACTTGGCTCACTTCCTAGCCTTTCCTCTACCTGTTTGGGCCATCGGCCTGGCTCCTGCTTACTGCCTGGGAGATTTCCCCAGGAGACCCTAGGGTAGTTCTACTTTGTTGCATGGATCACCCTGATTCAGAATCAACTGGAGGAGGTTTGGTTGGGTACCATCTTCATTATTGTTGGTATGTTTCAGTCCACTCTTGTGGCTATTGTGTCAATCTGTCTCACTGAGAGTCTCCTTCATTGTCATTGATGCTCGACTTTACCAAACATGATTTCCATTTCTAGCGACTGGTTTTCCTGATGATGTGTCAAATTAAACAAGATAAAGTCCCATCAATTCTTGTCTGCCTTAAATAAATAAATAGATAGATAAATACTATAGCCAAGGACTACTGACATCTAAATCTATTTGATATTAAAAAAAAAAAAAAAAACAAAAAAAACTCCATCAAGTTTTTAAAACTATATACCAAATTTTAAAACAAAAATTCTGAAATGGAAATATTCTTTCTTAAAGAATAAAAATATGGCAGTGAGAAGGAAAAAAAAAGATCAGAAAGCCATTATACTTCTGGCTGACACTGATAGGAGATGAGGAGAAAGTGTGTATAATACTTTTTAAGGAAGAAAAGCAAAAAATTGGCTCATCTTATGACTGAGCTTCTCTATTAAGCCAACCTTAAATCTATTTAGATATAACAATAAAATGTTTCAGGGTTTTTTCAATAGGTTCTGGCTGATATAATCTGACCTTTAATGATGATTTCTGGAAAACAAACTCCCAGTAGAAACTATAGAGGAGATTGTTAGGTCCTGTCAAGTGAGTTCTGATTCATAGAGACTTTACGTATAACAGAACTGACCATTGCCTGGTCCTACATCATCCTTATAATTGTTGCTATGTTTGAGCCATTACTGAAGCCGCTGTGTTAAATCATCTCAGTAAGGGTCTTTCACTTTTTTCACTTTCATATTTTCTACTTTACCAATGGAGGAGGGTTGACTACTGTTTGGATTCTAATTTCCCTGATTGGGTTTACAGTGCTGCTGAAGGTCACCCACTGGAGCATAAGGAACTCTCTCATCCACACAAGAAATATACACAAATTATTGGGGTTTCCTTAAGTTGAAACTGGACAAGAACTTAAGAGATATTATTTTGATAATGAGGTCCTAGAGTAAAACAGACCTTCAAAGAAGTATGATGCCATGTGGGCCAAATCTTAATCAGAGCACAAATCTCAAGCTGCAGCTGGAAAGCAATGTTTATATGACTGCAGAATCAAGAGGTTGGTTCTCAAAGCTGAAGTAGATGGTACTGGTACTAATGGCCTTGCCACCTGATATAGGGCCTTTAAGTATGTCAAAAACATGGGAAGTTCATTTGGTTGCACCATGAAGTCAATGTAATAAAGATAATATCTATCTCCAGAACAAATGATATGCATATTTATTGCTTATTTTAAAAGATTTGGGCTCTCTATGCTCAACTTTCTCTCTTGTAACACAACCACTGTGTGTTCAGATGTCATCTAGCCCTTTTACACCATCCTGTGGAAATTAGGGCTCAGGGAACTAGCACAAAATGCTGATACTCTGGCTATTGTTGTTGCTGTGAGTGATAAATTGCCTGTCTCCGACCCAAGAGTCTTATTCTTTTACTATCATCCATGAACTTGTGACAGGCTAATTTGTTAGCTTGCAAGTAGGCTAAAATCTCAGAACCTTCACAATTCTTGACACTGAGCATGTTTATGAAATTTTATAAAGATTTGAGAATTTCAGTAGACGTATGCTTTGTGTGTTTTCTGTTGTTTAGAAAAACATATAAGATAAAAAGAAGCATTTCATGAAGGTAAATAAAACTTGGGAGAAAATGACAGTGAGATGTTGCTCTTCTCTTGGAATTATATTTAAACTTTCCTTGTTTTATTACCTGCAACCCCACCATTGAGATTCTCCTTTTAGATTTAAAAAACGTAGGTGCTCAGGGGAGTGGAGGAGACTAGGCCAACTATTATTGGTCTTTCACACTTCAGGGTAATCAGAACAATTTCCTTTCTTCATCTGATTGGAATCTCACCCAGAAAGAATGGGAGTTTTGATGTGCTTTTAGAGGGGCTAGTGAAAGAGACATGTTAAGTAGAATAAAAATGAGTAATTTTGTAGTAATGTTTAGCCTGCACTATTCTGCCTGGCTTTGGTGACCAGAATGCAGCCTGACTATAAGATAAACCTAGAGGAGTATGTGCAGAAATGACATGCCAAAAATGATCTTAGAAAGTCACTCAAGAACATATGTAAAGTGGCTGGAAGGGTCAATGAAATTAATTCACTAATCCGCTACATCTAAATACATTTCCTTACCATATTTTGAAGATGAGTTATGTAGTAAAACTGAACAGACCAAACTTTTTTTAATTACATTCATTGCTACTTTTTAAAGTATTGACATAATTTAAGGGTTCAATATTAAGAAAAATACAGTAAAAATTTGTTGCTTTTATTTGAAAAAATGGTCTCAAGAAGCCACATTTTGAAAAAGCTAAGATAATTCAAATTTTGTGAAATTAAGTCTATTATTAAAATTGCTAAATGAGTCACTTAATTTTTTTTCCAGCTGAGTAGAGACAAAGCACAATATTGCTTTAAGATTTTTAAAAATGATTGCTAAAAAGATTAAGTTTATGGATCTTTTCATATAAATATTATCATTTTCCAATAACTCAGTTGTTGTAAATATATTCTTTCAGGTGATCATAAAAAATCTGTAAAATTATCTTTTAAACCAAGAACTTACTTTTTGCAGTGAATAAAACAATGCCTTGCACATTGCACGTTTTAGCAAATTTTTGATAATTTAAATTGAATTAAATCTAGTAGAGAGAAGTATATATTAGATTAAATTTTATACTCAAACTCTCTTACATACTCATTTTTAAAATATTTTGCTCTACCAAAAAGGCAACCATAAAATTTCCCTACCCAATGGCTTCTTTGAGCTTACATGTAATACTTTGTCATCTCAGGATCCCTTAGCACTGCTCTGAATTTGATGCCCACTGTATCAATTACTAAAAATGGAAATTTTTCTCTTTGTCAAAAAGTCTCTCTGTTCTCCTTTCTAAATATGTACTTATAAATATACATAACATATATATAATGAAGATAAGAGATATTGCATATTATTCCATATATTAGACATTTATTATCATAAATAACCTAGTTTAAGTGGTTAGAATTGGGGAAATAGTGAGCAAGTGTTAAATATGGCTCCCCAAACTTTCCAGTTCAATGACCTTGGTGCTACTGCTACATCTCTGATGCCTGTGGTCATTCACAATGTAGGGTGGTATTATTTCCTAAGATGGGAAAAACTAGAGAAGAAAAGGTTTTGGAGTGAGTACGTGTGTGTGTGTGTGTGTGTGTATGAGAGAGAGACAGAGACAGAAATAGAGAGAAATATGAGAGAAATTGAGAATCAAAGGTTAAGAATTATAGGAAATGCCTTGCTCAGGAAACACAGTGATGATCCAGATTTTGTACCTTCCTTATTAATCAGTGTGGTCCTCATTGGCAAAGTCTCACCAAGCTCTTTCAGTTACATTCTTTATGTATTACAGATAATCTACTGCAAACACACACATACACACACACACACAGGATATGCACATTTACGTATAAATATAAATATGTCTCAGGAATAACTTTGTTGCTGTAATAGGGTGTTGAGTGGGAGAGACTTGCAGCTAAGGTTCAAAGCTGAGCACAAGAGAGCAAAGTACCCCTCAGTACACAGCTGCCAATGAGGTCCCAAAAATTGAGGTCACCACTACAAACCCTCCCAGTCATTAAAAGAAAATGTGTGAAGATGCCCCATAGAGAGAGTGTTGTGGAAAAAAAAAATTTCTTCCTATTTCTTGCTTTCTCTTTCTTAAATTCAAATCAAGAGTGAAACTTTGACAGGGAGAGAGAAGGGGGTATTTCAACACCATGCCATGCTTTCCTCTCCATTTCCAACTTCGTGAGTCATAAATCTAGGTTGCTATAAGAAAGGGGAAAAAACTTTTAAATGGATATAAAGTGAATTTTAACCTGAGCTAGACTAAATTTTAACAACTGAAAGTGACTGGTAAGTAATACAATATGTCCAAGGTGTTGTTTGCAACAGGAAGTGGGGAATTGCTGTAGTATAGTTAAGGCAAAACTTGGTATAATAAAATTGTTTTGTGTTTATACTTCAACAATTTAAAATTCTTGAATTAACCATTACATTTTGCATGAAGATTCTATAGAGGAATCCCAATCAAAAGGATGAGAACGGAAAACAGAATTTCAAATTCTTCCGGAATCCACAATTTCTGGACGCTGGATGAATCCCTGAAACTATTTAAATCAAAAATATCCCCTGAAGTCTTCTCAAAGTAAGCAACAGTTTAGTTTAACTTGTAGAGAATGTCTGCCTTGAGCATTGTGCTCTTTTAAAATCTATCTATATAGGATCATATTGACAACAGCAACTTGAAAGATTAGATAGGAAACTTAGAAGCAGTGAGTTTATGTTAACGGGGGAGGAAAAGCTTGGAAAAAAGAGGATGAGAATGGTTGTACAATTTGAAGACTATAACCAGAAGGCTGTCAGTTCAAACCCACCAGCCACTCCTCGGAAGGAAGGTTGGGCAATCTACTTCCATAGTGATACTGCCTCAGAAACCCAAGGAGGGGTCGCTATGAGTTGGGGCTGACTCGATGGCACATAACAACAACATGAATGTTGTTGAATTGTACATGTAGAAAACAACACCAAAAATATTATAACAGATTTCAAAAGACAGCTTAAGAAGACAAAGTAAAGTACTACTACAATGAAATATGCAAAGATCTGGAATTAGGAAACTAAAAGGAAAGAACATGCTCAGCATGTCTCAAGCTTAAAGAACTGAATTAAAAATTCAAGTCTTAAAGAAGGATTCCATAGGCAAGATATTGAATGATGCAGGAAGCATCAAAAGATGGAAGGAATACACAGAAGCTCTGTATCAAAAAGAATTGATCAATGTTAAAGCATTTCAGTAGGTAGCATAAGATGAAAACCTGATGGTGTTGAAGGAAAATGTCTAAGCTGCACTAAAGATTCCAGGAATTGACAAAATACTAATTGGGATGTTTCAACAAATGGATGCAACACTGGAAGTGCTCACTTGTCTACGCCAAGAAATTTGGAAGACTGCTACCTGGCCAACCAACTGGAAGAGATCTGTATTTGTGTCCATTGCAAAGAAAGGTGATCCAACAGAATACAGAAATTATCTAACAATATCATTAATATCACATTCAAGTAAAGTTTTGTGGAAGGTAATTCAAGAACAGTTGCAGCAGTACATTAGCAGGGAATTGCTAGAAATTCAAGCCAGATTCAAAAAAGGATGTAAAATGAGGGATGTCATTGCTGATAACAAATGGATCTTGGCTGAAAGCAGAGAATACCAAAAAGATGTTTACCTATGTTTTATTGACTATGCAGAGGCTTTTGACTGTGTGGATCATACCAAATTACGGATAACATTGCTAAGAATGAGAATTTCAGAACACTTCACTATGATCATGCAAAGCCTGTGCATAGACCAAGAGGCAGTTTTTCAAACAAAACAAGGGAATAGTGTGTGATTTAAAATCAGGAAAGGTGTGTGTCAGAGTTGTATCCTTGCACTGTATTTATTCAATCTGTGTGCTGAGCAAATAATCCAAGAAGCTGGACTATATGAAGAAGGCAGCATCAGAATTGAAGGAAGATTTATTAATAACCTGCAATATACAGATGACAAAACTGTACTTGCTGGAAGCAAAGAGGTCTTGAATCACTTACTGATGAAGATCAAGTCTCTTGATAAATGGAGAAAATATTGACATTGTCAATGATTTCATTTTTCTTGGATTCACAATCAATGCCTAAGGAAGCTGTAGTCAAGAAATCAAATGTTGTATTACACTGGGCTGATATGCTGCAAAAGTCTTCTTTAAAGTAAGTGTGAAAAGGCAAAGATGTCACTTTGAGGACTAAGATGTGCCTGACCCAAGAGTTGATATTTTCAATCTCCTCATATACATGTTGTAGCTAAACATTGAATAAGGAAGACCAAAGAAGAATTGATGCCTTTTAATAGTAGTACTGGGGACTGTGAGAAGAACAAACAAATCTGTCTTGGGAGAAGTACAGCTAGAGTGCCCCTTAGAAATAAAGATGGCAAAACTTTGTCTCATGGACTTTGGACATTTTATCAGGAGGGATGAGTCCCTGGAGAAGGACAGCATTCGTGGTAAAGTAGGAGGTCAGTGAAAAAGAGGAAGACCCTCAATTAGATGGATTAGCACAGTGGCTGCAACAATGGGCTCAAACATAATAACAATTGTGAGGATGGTGCAAGACTGGGTAGTATTTCATTCTGTTGTACATCCAACTCGATGGTACCTAACAGCAACAACGCATATTTTAAAAACCACACACAAAAAGTGCTATTTTTTTTTTAATAAGCCACACACAATCACTGCATAATAAAAAGGCAAAATTAGGTCCCAAAATATTTCAGTAATATGATTAATTCACAAGTGCATTTTTCTGCCTGATCCCCATTTAACATTTTCCTAAACATTTTCTGTTGTTTTTATGATAATGTTAAGAATTAGAAGATACCTTCTGTGGTTTCAACTTAAGGTTGAGAAGAAAAGCATTCATTTGTGTACGACAGGACATTGGTGTGCATCTAGTGGTGTAATGGGTAAAGTATTTCACTGGTAACCAAAAGGTCAGTAGTTTGAACCCACCATCCACTCTTTGGGAGAAAGATTAGGAGAGTCTGCTTTTGTAAAGATCTACAGCCTTGGAAACCCTATAGGGCAGTTCTACTCTATCCTAAAGTGTCACTTTGAGTTGGGATCAACTTGATAGCAGTGGATTAGTGGTTTGGTCAAAGAAGAAACTTATGTGAGTTTACTGTTGCTATTTATCAGCTAGACACCTTAAAAATGTGATTCCATTTAATTGTCAAAGTGTTCTACATACACCATCAAGAGTTAATTATTAGAATTAAATATCAGAATATTTCAGCCAAAAGAACTTAGTATAGAGAGCTTAATTTTTTCACAGCAAAGATATTTGTTTTATTCTGACAGTTTTGTGATTATTAGGATTTCTCACTATTATAGTCACATAAACTTAAGACATGTTGCCAGAGTCACCTACAAAATTAAGTATAAAATTGCTGTAAAATAAAGCTTAAATTCTACTTCCCTTTCTTGATAGTTTCCTTAACTTGAAAAGGATGTGATTGGACTAAATCTTTAAGGTACATTCTAACTCCTATGTCTAAGATTCTTTACATGATAAAGAAGAAAGGATAAACTAAAAAATTTAGTTGTTTGCCACTATTCTATAGGTGAATACATAGGTAGACAGACCAGATGCTCAAGTATGGGTAGGTGAATGGGAATATACCCATGACCATACATAGATTTGGCAGACGATATTCTCACATACATATTTGTATATGCCATAAAAATGTCCATATATATTATAGAGCTAATACAGGACAAAGTTAGGTAACTTCTTAGCCACAATGAAGCACCATAAGGGAGCAAGTTGCTGGCCCTATGGGCTTGAAACCATGGTAATGAGGGGCATCAAGCTCAATTGGCACAACAGAGTTCACAAAAATGTTCTACATCCTCCTTTGGTGAGTAGTGACTGGGGTCTTAGAAGCTTATGAGCAGTCATCTGAGTTGCAACTATTGGTTTCTCTTTGTTTGGAGCAAAGAAAGAGTGAAAAAAATCAAAGACATATGGAAATAATTAGCCCAAGGGACCAATGAACCAGAGGAATCTCAACCTACATGACCCTGAGACCAGAAGACTAGATGGACACCATCCTGAGACCAGAGGACTAGATGGTGCTCAGCTACGAATGCTGACCACTCGGAAAAGGGTCAGAATTGGAGATCCTGGATAGAGTGAGAGAAATAATATGAAACAGCATTCAAAATCATAAAAACAACCAGGATTACTTGTCAGATAAAGACTGGTGAAATCCCTGAGATCATGGCCTTGAGTCACCCTTTGAGCCTGGAATTAGATTCATTCCCATGGCTCAAACTTTCAGCCAAACAATAGACAGGCATAGAAGCTAATAACACAAGGGAGATACACTCCTTAGAACAGTCTACATTGGGAGATCAGAAGGGAACATTTGCACAGAAAGCTAGGCAGGGAGGAACACACAGGTAAGAAGGACACAGGGAAGGGGTAACCACAGGGAGGAGGTGGAGGAGAGCTGTTACATTGTGGGGATTGTAATTAGGGTCAGGAAACAAAATATATATGAACTCTTGAAAGTAAAAAGAATCTGCTTTGTAAAATTGCACCCAAATCACAATAAACATTTTAAAAATAAAGTTTAGTTGTTTATACAAAACAAATCTAAATTAGTCAGGTCTAACTAAGGTTATATACACAAAATGTCATCTAATCAGTTGAAAAGTGAACATTTCAGCCAAACAATAGAATTACTATTATATAGTAGGCCAATGAAAAAACAAAAGAAAAAAACTATGTGAAGAAAATCTCTATTGTACTCATGATTAAAAAAAAAAAAAATCACTATGTGTACAGAAATGACCTAAGATCTCTTTGAGATTTCTCAAGTCCTATGATCTCTTTTCCAATAATAAACAATTACTCCAACAAATTCCCTTCTAGGAGTTTGGTGGTCATGGATACCAATTGGAAACTTCTCTGGCTTTTTTTCCCTGAGGAAGGACTTTGAACTTCAGCCTTTTAGGGTTTCACGATCTTGAATTAACCTCATTGATTGCTAAGGTTTAAACAGATCTTATTCTAACGTTGTCATTTGACAGACAAGGAAACTGAGGTTCAAAATCTCATTTCCTATGTTGTACCAGTGCCAATTCCAGTGATGTGTATCACGACTTTTTCATGTCTTTAAGAGAATTTCTTCAGACAATATTAAGTTCCCTATATTCCTCTTACTTAAGATGAGGACCAACACTACCAAACATACTTCGAAAGAAAGAAGCCTTTTCCATAAAGACCAGAAATGATACGTTGCATCTAGGAAGATGAAAGATGTGGAAAGAGGAAGTGTGATAAAGAGAGGGGATTTTTTTTTGGTGGTTTTGATAAATTTCTCATCAGGTGATCTGTCATTTGTTGAGCTCAAGGCAAAAGAAGCATAATTTCAGATTCCCCTAGGCTCCACATGTGACTTAAAATAAACCAAAATGGACTTTAAAAAAATAATTCCCTAAAAGGATTCTTTGTTCTTTTTCTCTGAAGTTAGTCCAAAATCAACAACAAAATGAAACTGCTAAAGGATGGAATGTCTTAATCTGGATTAATTTGGTTACTATTTAATTCCATTTAATTTAACTTAAAAAACTTTTATTGAGTGTGTAATATGTATAAGGGACTATCTTTTTTTCATTTTCCTGTCTCATTACCTTGCATCTCTGAACTTTGAAAGTTATTTGAATAGGAGGTGACAGGTTGTGTAAATTAGAATTGAGGATTATATTTGGTGCTTAAAAACTAAACTTTTTGCCCTTTCTTTACTGGCTAGTTCATAATGGGATATGATGCTGAAAAAGTGTCTGGGAACACCAAATGAAAGGCAATGCTATTACTTATATTAAATTACTTACATTTTACTGAGTTAGTGAGTCCTTCCTCAATATTCCAGCAGCAGTAATACACATGCATGGAGGGAGAAGGTAGGAGAGGTGGCCCATTCCCTTGGTTGCTTCAGAGCCACAGTTCAAAAGCTGCCTCGAAGTTATAATCATTTCATATTCATATATGCATAACAGTTCTTCAAGAGAGTTTAATTTAAATGTCCCTACCTTTGTAAATAGCAAAAGTATATACTTGTCCTCCCAGTTTATTCATCTCAAACAAGTGGGAACTTAAAAGTCTGAAGGAAATTTTAACACAACTATTATTTAGCCTGGGAACTTTATATGACAGTCACTATAACATTGGATTTACAAACATAAACAGGAAGATGTAAGATGTGGAAAGAGAAAGTGTGATAAAGGTCAACACAGGAGTGAACTGCAAATATTAAATTTCTTTTAGTTCTAAATTTGCTCAATATCAACAGTCTATGCATAGTTTTTGTTCATTATTCTAAGTAAGAAAAGTTTTCCACAAAATAATTGTATTAGAATTTTTCAGTGATTGTTAACTCCCCTAAAGAAGTATTATTATTTGTGCAAAATCTTTGATTTATTTAGTACTTTTTCCCTTAAGGTGTTCAAAGACTTTATAGATATTAGCTAATTAATGTTCATCATGTCACTGAAGACCTAACAACTATGTCTCTCACTTTAGAGATGGAGAAAAAGAAAACCAGAAAAGTGATGACTGACCATGTACATAGCTCAGAGATGCTTGGGAACAGGGAAAGAAGCCAGAGTACCCTACCCTGAGACATGATATCCTAATCCAAGTATCTGTCCCTTGTATCATTACCACAGGTTCAAGAGTTTAAAACGGAATAGGAGAGTAAGGAGGTCACTTCCTTAAAAAAATCCATTTGAAAAGTTTGCCATTTTAGTCCAACAGAGCCTGGTGGAATCACTGAGACTATGGCCCCTAGCTGCCCTTCAGGTCTGGAATTGAACCCACACCTGTGGTTGCCAGCCAAACAAAGTACAGGCATGTGAGTTAAACATTTACCTCAAGTAGACACACGCCCTAGAGAGAACAATCATGGGAGAAGGAAGGGCTTCTTATGCACAGGGAGACAGCTCAGGGTGCAGGAGAGTATGGAGGGATGGTCACTGGGAAGAGGTAACTATGGGGAGGAAGTGGGAGGGGAGCTGTTGCATTGTGGTAAACTGTGGTCAATGACATGAGACAAAGTATATGTGAACTGCTGTATGGAAAGTGAATTTGCTCTGTAAATCTTCACCCAAATAAAAAATAAAAAAAAATAAAAAGTTTGCCATTTTAACCATTTTTTAAGTTTACAATTCATAGACAACAAATACATTTACTGTGTTTGCTAGTATTTGTGGTTGTTATGTGCCGTTGAGTTGGACCCGACTCATAGCGATCCCTCCTTGGGTTTCTGAGACAATATCACTATGGAAGTAGATTGCCCCATCTTCCTTCCAAAGAGTGGCTGGTGGGTTTGAACAGCCAGGCTCTGGCTAGCAGTCAAGTGCCTTAGAAACTAAGCTACCAGAGCTAGTATTGGTACTATCCTTTTCCAAAAGTTTTATGTCACCCCAAACAGAAACTCAGTACTCCTTCAGAACTAACTCCCATTCCCCTCTTCCCTCAGCCCTCGGTAACCACAAATAAACTTATTTCTAGACATTTGCCTATGAAAGATATTTCATATAAGTGTGATCATAATATGTTTGTGTGTGTGTGTGACATTTCACTCATCATAATGTTTCAAGGGAGCTCTGGTAGTGTAGTGCCTAAGGCACTTGAAGGCTAACCAGAAGGCTGGCGGTTCAAACCCACCAGCCACTCCTCGGAAGGAAGGTTAGGCAATCTACTTCCGTAGTGATACTGCCTTGGAAACCCAAGGAGGGGTCGCTATGAGTTGGGTCTGACTCCAAGGCAAATAACAGCAACAACAACAATGTTTTCAAGGTTCATCCATATCATAGCATGCAAAAGAATTTTATTTCACTTTATAGCTGACTAATATACCATTGCATGCATAGACTATATTTTGTTTATCCATTCACCTGTTGGTGAACATTTATATTGTTTCCACTTTTTGGCTATTATGAACAGTGCTGCAACAAACAGTGGTGCATCTTTATCTGAATGCATTAGTGCTTTCAATTCTTTTGGGTGTATACCTAGAAGTATGGGAGCTTTGGTGGCATAGTGCCTAAGGCACTTGACTGCTAACCAGAAGGCTGGCGGTTCAAACCCACCAGCCACTCCTTGGAAGGAAGGTTGGGCAATCCTACTTCCATAGTGATACTGCCTCGGAAACCCAAGGAGGGGTCGCTATGAGTCGGGTTTGACTCGACAGCACATAACAACAACAACAACAACTAGCAACGCACAAGGGTTCCAATTTCTCACCTCAACAACACTTGTTAGGTTTCTTTCTTTTTTTTTTTTTTTTAAATAAGTATAGCCATCCCTGTGAATGTGAGGTGGTACCTCATTGCAGTTTTTGATTTGCAGGTCCCTAATGACTAATAACATTTTTTTGTGTGCTTCCTGGCCATTGGTGTATCTCTTTGGAGGAATGTCTGTTCAAGTCCTTTGCCCACTGTTTAATTGAGTTGGATGTCTTTTTGTTGTTGAGTTGTGGGAGATCTTTATATATTCTGAATATTAAACCCTTATCATGTATATGGTTCCCAAATATTTTTTCCCATTTTGTAGGTTGTCTCTTTACTTTCTCAAAAAAGTTTTCAAATGGACAAAATTTTTTTCATTTTGATGAAGTTCAATTTATCTTCTTTTTCTTGTGTTGCTTATGTCATTGTTGTTGTTATCTGCTGTGGAGTCAGCCCCGACTCCTAGTGACCCCTCTTTGGGTTTCCAAGGTGGTATCACTACGGAAGTAGATTGCCCAACCTTCCTTCCGAGGAGTGGCTGGTGGTTTGAACTGCCAGCCTTCTGGTTAGCAGGCAAGTGCCTTAGGTAATATGCTACCAGAGTTTATAGGAGGGTACTATTTTTCCAACTACTCCCAACCAGTTCTGGTCCTTTCCAGTGCAGAAGACAATGACAGATTAAATCAAAGTCAAACCTTACCAACACTCCCAACCAATATGACACTATTTGTTGTGGAGTCCCTGAGTGGCCCACATGATTAAGTGCTTCACTACTAGACAAATGTTGTCAGTTCAAATTTACCCAGAGACACATTGGAAGACAGGCCTGGAAATCTGGTTCTGAAAGGTCATAGTCTTGAAAAACCCTACAAAGCAGTTCTACTCTGTACATGTGGGGTCATCATAAGTCAGAATCTACTTGACAGCAACTAGCAACAACAGCTGTGGCATCAACACATTTGACAGAAATGGAGGACCCAATTGTGATGCTGACGTGCTTTTGATAAAAAGTTTTCCATGCTACTTGTTTTGTGCTAGACTTATTTGTATACAGAATATCATGAAAAATATGCATCCACAACTCAAGACCAGAAGAACTAGATGGTGCCCGGCTACCAATGCCAACCACTCAGAAAAGGATCAAATCTGGAGATCTTGGATAGAGTGGGATAAAAAATGTGGAACAAAATTCACAAACACAAAATTGACCTGAATTGCTGGTTGGGGAGAGACTGCTAGCACCCCTGAGGCTATGGCCCCAGGTTATCCTTCGGGGCTAGAAATGGACTCACTTACATGGATTGGCTCTCAGCCCAACAGTAGCACTTGGGAGTAAAGTGCTCCCAATGCAAACCTAGGGGCCCTAATTTATGGCATAAATCACACACACACACAAAAGGCTAACTTTGACTCTGCCCCCTACTTTCTGTGTAATAAGGGAAGAGCTACCATACCCAAAGCAAATTTGGTTTCCTTATTTAAAAAAACTGGAATAATAAAACCCACATCATAGCTTTATTATGAAGATTAAATAATGAAATAGAAAATTGCCTTGGCACTTAGTAGTCTCAATACTCTTTTTCCTCCCAAAGTAAGAGATTTTCTGTGGGAAAGGGGGTTACTGGAGGCTGGCAGGCTTGTGTTTGTATAATTGGTTTTGTTGTTTGCAATTGAATTCAAATTTATTTGTAAAAGATTCTTCACAGAACTCAACTTACATGTTTGTTTATTTGTTTGAAAAAAATACTAGTTCAGGTGATTAGAAATGCAAAGTGAAACTTTCTTAGCTGCCTCACTGATTGAGAGGTCATTGTTAAGCAGTATGGCTCAATTCAACTGGAACTCAAAAGAACAGTAAATTGTACGATTTTATCCAGGGACTCAATATCTAAAACCTGGAGTCAAGTAATGAAAAGGTTCACAAATGATAAAGCATTAAGTTGAAAACACGGATGGTGCAGAACTTGCCCTTATTGGGACAAAAGGGTAAGATACTAATAAATATTATTATTAATAATAATAATTAATAACATAATAATTATGTTAATAATTTTGCTTGCTGAAAGTGAGGATGACTTAAGGCACCTACTGATGAAGGTTGAAGAATATAGTCTGCAGTATGGATTACATCTCAATATAAAGAAAACAAAAATCCTCACAACTGGACCAATGAGCAGCATCACAAT
>NW_006921758.1:195204-230792 GCF_000298275.1 Orycteropus afer afer | reverse complement strand
CAAGAATGGCCAGACTTCATCTCACCTATTTTGGTCATGTTGTCAGAAGGGACCATTCCCTGGAGAAGGATGTCATGCTTGGTAGGGTGGAGGGTCGACAAAAGAGAGGGAGGCCTTCAACGAGATGGATTGACACGGTGGCTGTGATGATGGGCTCAAGTATAGCAGGGATTGTGGGGCTGGCTCGGGATCGAGCAGTGTTTCCTTCTGCTGTGCATGGGGTCGTTATGAGTCGGAAACGACTCGACGGCACTTAACAACTTAACAACAACAACTCAGTGCAGTATCTGGACCCAGAAGGGCTGTCATTGTCAGTCAGTGCTTTTCTCAAATGGACTCGGTGAGTTCAGTCACAATGTTTTTGCATAACACTACACTGCCACATCTCATCTGTTTTTTCCATGTCTCAAGTAAAAGAATCTTTTGACTAGAAATAAAAGTCTTAAAAATTTTCAGCTTTACTACTAAAGTAAAGTAAACTACAATTATGATGAAAAGCAAAAATGAGCACCAACAAGGAATCAAAACTTTAATTTTTACTCTTTAATATAAATTTCAATTTTTGATTCTTAGAAGGATATTTGAAAATTGGTATTTCAAAAGGTATTTGAAAATTGCAAGACAAAATTAAGAGGTTTCCTAGACTGACAACAAAAAAATGCAAACTTCATGCCAAAAATGTCTTCAGAAATATGAAAATGAATTCTCCAATTTCCCAAATGCCTATTAGCATGGAAGCTAATCCAAACATAAAAATCTTTCCATTGCCCCACAATTAAAATTCTTTCTTCAAGACAGGTACTCAAAACTAAATAAATAATTATTTAGGTTCAGTTTGTAAAATATTTCAGTGTTCTGATTTAGTTCTGGTTTACTAGTCGTAAAAATACATAAGTAAATATGTGAGTTTAGTTCTGGCTCAACAAGTTCCCTAGGTTTTGTATGAAATAATTTAAGGTCAGTTTACAGTTCAGTTAAAAAATAACAATAGAGTCAGGTTCATATCAGGTTTAGCCAACCTTGCAGTTTCTGCTAGTTTGGAATTAGGTGTGATCAGGTCAAATCTTGACTTCAGAAGCCTCAGAGTTTCACTGGGTGGGTTGACACTGATAGACAACAGACCAAGTTTTATGCACTACCTCATTAAGGAAGGAGAAAAAGGGGAGCCATTGTCTTCTTTATGAGGAGTAAAGTGCTCCCAAGGCAAACCTAGGGGCCCTAATTTATGGCATAAATAGACTATCAAGCATAACCTAAAATGCATAGGCTGAAGAAGAGAAACTAGATGACTGGGACCTTTTACAAATTAAATTCTTATGTGCATCTAAAGACTTCTCCAAAAAGAACCTTCAGATTGCAAAAAATATATTTGGCTATGCTATATCTGACAAGGGAATTATTTCCAAAATTTATAGAAAATTTCAACACTTCAACACCAAAAAGACAAACAGCCCAACTCAAAAATGGGCAAAGGACATGAACAGACATTTCACTAAAGAGGATATACAGGTGGCCAACAAACACATGAGGAAATGCACATGATCATTAGCCATTAGAGAGATGTAATTCAAAACAACAATGAGATATCATCTCACCCAAGCAACAATAGCAAAGTTCAACAGGACAGAAAATAACAAATGCTGGTGAGGCTGAAGAGAGATTGGAAATCTCATAGTCTGCTGGTGGTACTGTAAAATGGTTCAACCATTGTGGGAAATGGTATGGCATTTCCTTAAAAAACTGAAAATAGAAATACCATTTCATTCAGCAATTCCATTACTAGGAATATATCCTAAAGAGGTGAGAGACAGAACACAAACATATTCACACCCATGTTCACTGCAGCACAATTCACTATATCAAAGAGATGGAAACAACCTAAATGCCCACCAATAGTTGATAACCATACCATGGTACATTCACACAACGGAATACTGTGCACATTATAGAATAATGAAGAATACACAAATAATCTCTGGGGGCTTGGGATCATAGTCTCGGGGGACATCATGCTCAATTGGCACACATAGTTCATAAAAATTTTGTTCTACAACCTAATTTGCTGAGTAGTGACTGGGGTCTTAAAAGTTTTCGAGTGGCCGTCTAAGATGCAACTATTCATCTCCTCTCGTCTGGAGCAAAGAAGAGTGAAAAAATAAAAGTCACCTGGAAACAATTAGTCAAAAGATAAGAAGGACCTCAACATCCACAACCCAAGACCAGAAGAACTAGATGGTGCCTGGCTACCAATGCCAACCACTCAGAAAAGGATCAAATCTGGAGATCCTGGATAGAGTGGGATGAAAAATGTGGAACAAAATTCACAAACACAAAATTGACCTGAATTGCTGGTTGGGGAGAGACTGGTGGCACCCTTGAGGTTATGGCCCCAGGTTATCCTTCGGGGCTAGAAATGGACTCACTTACATGGATTGGCTCTCAGTCCAACAGTAGAAAGGCCTACATACAGGTCTCCCCCAGGTGGATGCACCCACCTACTCTAGGGAGATGCACCCCTTAGATCAATCAGCCATGAGACACCAGAGGGGTAGAACTCACATAGAGGGAAAGCTGGACAGACAGGAATGCATGGATGAGAAGGCCACAAGAAGGGGGTGAGTACAGGGTGGAGAGGGGAGAAGAGTTTTTTATGGTTGGGGATGGTAATTGGACTGTAAAATCAGATGTGAATGAACTATTGAATGTAAAACAAGTTTGCTATGTAAATTTGCACCCAAAGCACAATTAAAATTAAAAAAAAAAAAAAAGGAGACAGAGAGAAAGAAAGTGGTCCCCAAGCAAACAAAAAACCCACTGCCATCAAGTCAATTCTGACTCATATTGACCCTATAGACAGAGTAGAACTGCCCTGTATGGTTTCCAAGGCTGTAATCTTTACAGAGTCAGATTGTTGCATCTTTCTTCTGTGGAGCAGTTAGTGGGTTTGAATAGCTGACCTTTTGGTTAGCAGCTGAGCACAATAACAACTGCCCCACCAGGGCTCCTTGGAAGTGCCCCAGTCCTTTGTAATTCAGTTCTAGAGGACACTGCAGCATGGCTTCCCCAGCCACCCTGAAAATTGGGTTTGTGGGGGCTGGGGAGGAGAGAAGGGAAGGTAGTCTCCCTACACAAGCAGATTTCTTCCCATTACAACTCTTCTCACTTTACCCAAGGCCATTATCACAAGGCAGCATACTCATTTTCCCTGCCAAGAATAGCTTTGTCTGTCCCACTACCTCATCATTGACTAACTCAGTTAACTATCACTCCTCAGGCAGGCCTCCCTGACTCTCTCTTTTGAGATACTAAAACCAATTGCCGTCAACTCTATTCTGACTCATGGTGACCCCATGTGTACAGACTAGAACTGCTCCAATGGGTTTTCAAAGCTGTGACCTTTTAGAAGCAGATCATCAGGTCTTTCTTCTGCGGTGCCTCTGGATGGGTTTGAACCACCAGCCTTTCAGTTAGTAGTAAAGCACTTAACTGTTTGCCCACCCAGAGACTCTATCTTTTGAGATTAGATCCCCATTTTCTTCATTTTTTCTTCATAGCCCTTATTCCAACGGAGGGAACTCACCAATGAAATGGATTGGCACAACAGCCGCAGCAATGGACTCAAACATAACAATGATCATGAAAATGATGTAGAACCAGGAAACGTTTTGTTCTGTAACACATAGGGTCACCATGAGTCAGGGTCAACTTGATGACAACTAACAACAACAGCAATTATGCGGATACTTGTATGGTTAATGCTCACAACTGGTTTCCTTCACTAGACTATTCACTCCATGAGGTTAAGAGGTCCCAAACGTAGAATTTGGTACAGAGTGTTGTTATTGTTGTTAGAACCCTACTGAGTCAATTTTGACCCATAGCAACCACATGTGACAGAGTAGAACTGGCCTGTAAGGTTGTCTAGGCTGTAATCTGTACAGGAATAGATCACCAGCTCTTTCTCCCATGGATAAGCTGGGTGAGTTTGAACAGTCAGTCTTTCAGTTAGCAGCCAAGCACTTAACTCTTGTGCTGCCAGGTCTCCTCTGACATATAGTACTAGGTGTCCAACAAATAATTGCTGATTAGGCAGCTCTTTGCATGCAAATATCAGTCTCACCTACAATTACTTTTCCATCTTGAAATCTCATTTTAAATACTAAATATCTTTGCATGGGTCACAGTTTTAGCAGTTGGCAGCTCATAATAACAGCTGTCAATTACTGAGTCCTTAATATGTGATAGTCAGTCTATTAAACACAGCATACACATTATTTCATTTAATCTTTCCAACACTGTGAAACGTATAAAATTACCTCTATGTTACAGGTGAAGAAGTGATGTCTGCACTAAGCCTGGGAATGAGGTACATCTTGTATGAAGCATGGAGAAAAAGGTTGGCGTGTGGAGGAGTGTGGAGAGAAAGGTCAAAAGTGGCTTAGTGAAAGTAGGATTGTGCCAATGAACATTCCTTATGTCATAATCCCTCCAGAGTCAGTCCTGTCCATACCACTTACTAGCAACACATATTCCATATGTGCTGCTGTCTGCCACATTAAAAAATATTCCACAGTTGATCCTTTTTCCTGGTCTTCAAGGAAAAGAGAAAATAGTAGATCAAAGGAGAATGCTGAAAAAAGTTTTGACTCTGTGTGGCCTTTATTATTTAATATCTGTGAAATATATTTTTCCCTCTATGTCTAAAAAGTTATGGTTAAGACATGAGTGGTCAGACTAGATTAAGTCTCTGGCCTTCTTCCAACACTGTGATTGATTCTGCAATCTATCACGTCCTAATAATTTCAGCTATATTCTGTCAATGGATTCTTACTTCCCTTCAGATTGAAGATTTATCTAGTGACTGATCTGATTCTGACAACATTTGAAATGCCTAAACTGATGGTGTCTCAAAATATTTTTCTAGCCTCTATTTCTATATCATCAAGATAAATAAGAGGGAACTTGGTGATTACCAAGTTAATTTGGGCAATTGTGACAAATGAACTTTTTTGGTATCTCAGTCCCATCCTTGAAGAAAATGATGCGAAACAATTTCTCTGGAGTTTGTCATGTCCTTGATGATGACTGGTATGAGCACTAGGTTGTATAAGATGCCTTCCTCCAGGCAAAGCCATCTCTCTTCTCCTTTTCTTTCTTTGTTTCTTTCATTTCTGCATTCTGTAAAACTGCATTGATAAGGTAATGATTGCAAGCTTGACAATGATATGTTTTGTAGTATTATAAATGCTTAAGAATCATGGGAGCCTTTGGTACATGGAGATTTAGAAAAGCTTCAGATGGTAGTTTTAGCTAGAAGGGCTATAATTATTTTGGTACAATTTGAAATTGTTGGATTGGAGATAGATTTGAGGCATGAAGACATTTGAGAAATAATAATGGTAAATTTAAGACATTCTAGTGGAACAGTGGTTAAGCTGTTTGATGCTAACTGAAAGATGACTGGTTCAATGCCCCCAGTGACTCCACAGGAGAAAAGATTTGACAATGTGTTTCCATAAAGATTACAACTTTCGAAAGCATATGAGACAGTCTTACTCTGTCATTTAGGTCACTCAAAACAGCAACAATAAAAACTCACTGCCATCAAGTTGATTCTGACTCATAGTGACCCACATTGGGCTTCCAAGGCTGTAAATTTTTCCAGAAGCAGACTTCCTTATCTTTCTTCTGTGGAGTGGCTGGTGGGTTCAAACCACCAACCTTTTGGTTAGCAGCCAAATGCCTTCACCACTACACCACTCCTATATAGGTCACTAGGAGTCAGAATCAACTTGATGGCTATAAAAAAGGTGTGGGGGTGGTGGTCTGATCTTCTCTAACTTTACGAGTAGGGAGAAGGATCAAGATCAACAGCCCAAGGCTGATTCCTATGAGGCGGAGGTCAGACATGCCCCCACCCTCCAAACCTTTTATCAGTTCTGACACCAATTGTCCCTTCCACAACACTCTATACTTCTCTGCTGGGGTCAATAATCTCTTACAATGGCCACATAGAATTCATAGACAATACTGACAATTGTGGAGTTTACTGGAGAAGTAACAGATTGTAATTCAGGATCAGAAACAACTCAGGATACTGTTTTTCCATCAGGACAGCCTCTTCTCAGCTGTGCTGCAGGCACACCTCTCTCTGGCTTCAGTCTCTTGGCCCTGCAGCCCCTTGGCCTCTACCCTGATCATGCAAGTGTTACAAAGCTCTTTTAGCTCTGTTAATAGGTGCCAAGAGAGGCACCCCAGTCTGCCAGCAAGCCTGCTGCCTGAAGGCACTCAGCTTTTTTGATCCATGGGCCACTTCTCTATCTTGTGCCAATTTCTTGGTTCTGCTGCCTCTGCTGCCGGGAGTTCTCTGTCACTGTTTCTCTCTGTCTCTCATCATTTCAGCAATGTGTTCCAGCTGTCTCTCACTCTGTCTCCTGGGTCAAGCAAGTTAAGTGCAGGATCTCAGGTCTAAAGTATGTGTTCCACTCCTGGCTCTTCTTTCTTGATAGTAGTGAGATTCCCATTTTTGTCTCTGGGATGGTTCATGTTAAGCGTAGTGAGATAGCAAAACTGACTAATCTCCATGTTAGGGTTCCATACACCTTATTTAAATTATTAGCAAGCTATCCAATCCCCTTGGGGGGCCACATGTACCTCACATTTACGTAATCCCACTCATTCATCTGGTGCGAGTCACAAAGACTATGGCTAAAAGGGCAATATTAAGTAATTCTCTGCACTACAATGACACAAAGCAACAACAATGATAAATTTAGGTGTTTTCTGAGTGTAGAGAGAGATGCTTTTTTTGGTTCTTATTGGGTGTGACCCATAACTTCCTGGTTTTCCATTTCAATGGGAAAACAAAACATGAGGACATTAGTAACCCTCTTCAGGCGAGGCTGTACGTGGAAGCAAGGAGGCTCAGAAGCTCTCCTATGCCCATCACTGAATCTAAATTCATTTGCCTATCCCCACTGAGAAGCAAGAAAGCGTAAAGAGCCCTTCTTTGGATCAACTGACAGCCTGTCCCTGCTCATTTTACAATATTTTCCTCTCATAAAGTTATTTAAATTGATGTATTTAGGAAAAGAGGAAAAAAGGAAAGAAGTGATTACAATAACATAAAGTCATTACTTCATCACAGTTGATTTAATGTGAATTTTGAAGAAGAAAAGTCTATAAATGTACTGAAGAAAAAGGAACACTGACTTCCATTTTAGCTGCTATTACTGCTCTTGGACACATACATAAACACACATAAACAGATAGAAAGAATGGAGCGAAACCATGAATTGGAGGGAAAATAAATGTGAGACATATTCACAATATTAAATTAAATTAAAACGATTTGACAAACTAGATTTTTAGGCTTATGTAAGCTTCTTTAAATATTTTCCTTTTGTTTTTAATATTTTATCAAAAAAATAATGATTTTAGCACAAATTCCACTTTTCAAAGCTCACATGACTCCAATGCTAAGGTTATCATGTTTGGCTTTAGAATAGCTCATGTCTACATTAAAGCTGGAATCTTAGAAGTGACATAAACAGGCCTTTTCCTATAAAGATAAAAGGCTAAGCTTTAAAGGATTTTATATTTATAGATAAATGTTACCATAGTAATCAGTACTATAAAACTTGGTGGTGTCAGCAATCCTTTACAAACAAAAATGGCTCATATTAAAATAAGCTAGATTTAGGGAATCAAATGTAGATTCTTAAATCTTAAAAAAAAAAAAAAAAAAAAAAACTTGTGTAAAGACTAGAGAGATCTTATTGAATTTTATTGGAAACTCCTTTATTCTTGGATACATGTACCATATCCACCCATGAAATACACATGGGATTAAGACTTTACCTTTGAAGACATCACAGACCATGATGAAAAGTAATTTAAAATTACATACTTATTTTACATCCTCAAGAGATGAGTTCGGAGATGTGCATTTTAGATTTGCCCAGTGTCTAAGGTAAGTTTTGTTTTAGGAAGCAAAAGAAGTTCAGGAAGAACAAAAACAGCATCCAGAAGGCAAGATTAAAAGGAAAAGATTAATAATAGAGTCAGAAATGCATGGGATTAAAGCCACCCATTGGAAAGAAATTTGTTTTTAAAAATATGGCTCTCTCAATAATTCCATGCATGAATTTATACCCAACGGAAATATAAACGTATGTTCACCAGAGACATGCACAAGAATGTTCATAGCAACACTATTCATATTAGCCTTAAATGGAAAGTCTCCAGGGGTCCATCAAAAACAGAACAGAAATAAATTGAGATACATTCACAAAATGAGAATGAATAAAGTATTCCTATATTAACAACAGCAACAGTATGAAAACACACATATAATGTTAAACCAAAGAATGCAGGCACATAAAAGAACACATGCTATATGATTTCACTTATGTCAAGTTCAAAAATGAGCAAAACTAACCTATGGATTAGAAATCAGGAGCCTGATTACTTTGCGGGGAGGCAGTGAATGGAGGGGAACGATGGGAGTTTCTGGGGCCCTAGTAACATTTTGTTTGTTAAACTGGGTTTCAGTTACACTGGTGTCACAATAGTACTCATGATCTGTGCACTTTTTGCATGTGTATTATACTTTAAAGGAATGTGAAAAAATACAACGAATGACTTTGAAAAGGTTTGAGCATTTTTCAAGAAACATATATAAATGTGTCCATTGTAAGCCGCTCAGTTTTATCTGTCCTAGATACCTCCTCATTCCTGTCTCTTTTGGCCAGCAACCATTTGACACTCATAAGAGATTGCATTCATAAGGCAAAGTATGTGTGTGTATATGTGTGTAGGTGTGCACACTTCCAAAACCAGTTACACATTTTTGTATCTTTGGAGGCACATACTCAGTTGTTCAGCTGCCCAAAAGCCACCAAAGTCAAGAACTTAATGATCAATTAAATGATCAATTTTTTTTTAATAAATAAATAATAAAGGCCATGTTTGGGACAGCCTGGTATTTGTGTTAATCCCTCAAAAGAGAGTCCAATGTAGCCAGAGGAGAGTGTTTCTACTTCAAAAAGGTTACCCTGGTCTCCCATGAACTCTAATGAGACTGTGTTCTGCTATAGAGTTGGCAGATGGAGGTGGGACAATGGTTCCACTGGCTCCTCAAACAGATGACTTGAGTTCATCATTCTTAAGGCTTTCTATGTAGCACTCAAATGTCTGATAGATTGAAAATTAAATGGGAACTTTTAAAAACGTTCTAATATAGGAGTTTATATTACTTATTTTGTAAGGTTTTTGATTGTGAGGAATAATTTTTATTATTATTCTTTAAAATGAGAAGCGGCAAGTTATGAAGAGGAAACAGTGGTAAAGAGTGTGGTGCTACAGCCTCTAACTGACCACACTCCCTTAGGCAATAGTACCTCCAGGAACCTTCACTTCTTAGCTACAAAACTGAGATGATCATAGAATACTCCTTGAATGATCATTGTAAGAATTAAATGAGAATAGTAGGCTCACCTGGTCATTACATTCTTGCTGATTGCACAGCAAGCTCTCAATAAACATTAGCTATTATTATTACTATTAAGGAGCTCTGGTAGCACAGTGCCTAAGGCATCTGACTGCTAACCAGAAGGCTGATGGTTCAAACCCACCAACTATTCCATGGAAGCAAGACTGGGCAATCTACTTCTGGAAAGATTTACCCCCTGGGGGGGGGTCTATGAGTAGGAATCAACTCAATGGCAGTGGGTTTGCTTTATTATTACTATTATATTATTCCTCTTGAGAAGTTTTCAACTGGATACGTGGATTTTTCAATTGCATGAGGCTTGTGAAAAATGGAATCCTGGCTGCCCATTTTAGAAGGCTGCCAAGTATCACAAATAATCTTCAAATAACCACAGATACACTGGCCATTATTTTCATTGGTGAAAGTTGTGTAATCAATAACACCGTAGTTATGTCTATAGAAGATTGCCTCCAAAAAAAAGGCCATAGGAAGGAAGCCTTGTAAACCTTACCTTTCTTTTTATTTCTAGTTTCATTCCCTATGCCTCTCATTGGTTGGCCTCACCCCTTCACTTTTCCACATGCACTTGCTTCCTGACATTGGTATAAATTCAAGGAGCCAGGTTGCTGGGAGAGTAAGCAACTAAACTAAGGGAGTTAGTCATGAAATGAAGGAAGATATAGGGGTACGGATGAAGGGACTGTGTATTGGCAAAATTCATTCATGGGCACACATAAAGCTTTTGGACAGTCTCTTGAGATGGGATGCATGGCAATTTTGCTGTCTCTATTCAAATATATTAAATAGTCCTCATTGCATTTCTAATCATGTTGCTCATATGGGAATTTCTATCCTGAGATATGACAGAGAGGCACAATAAGCATAAGGAATAAATATTGCAAAACAAAGAGTAAAATATTTCACCTGAAACACTGATGTTCACTTTTGACAAAAACAGAACAAAAATCTGAATGTGGCCAGAAAGTTCCATAGAATCCAAGAAAATGCTCATTATTAGGCTGAAGTTTTTCCAATATTTATTTTCACACCTTTTTCCATTTCTCTTTCTCAACCAAAATAAGAAATATAAGTGCCAGTGTTCCATTAGAAAAAAAAGTTTGTTTTCAATCCTTTCTCTTTTTTTTCAAATCATATAGTGATGGTCAGGAAGAAGTAATATGAGACCACGTAACAGAGATATTGTGACATTTTGGCTTCTTTGTGTTGAAATCAATAAATCTAGATAATTTAAATCCATACTCAAATTTGTCAATATCTATGAAAATTAACAAATTGTAGAGGTAGAGTCAATATTTCCTGCCGTTACATCCCATGTTTGAGGCACTACATGAAATAACTTAGTTGAACAAACTACTTTGCATTTTCAGACATATATTTCATACCCTTGTGATGAGTTCAGGGCTCCTGAGTTCCTGAAGATTTACGGTGAGTGACATAATGTATGTTAAGAATCTGTTAGTGCCTGACACTTTGCAAGCCCTCAACAAATAGCTGTGATTATTATCATCACAGCCCTATCTGGAATGCTTTGACTCAATGGTAACCCCACAAATTCTTTTTCTTTCTTTATTGTCATTTGGGTGAAAGTTTACAAAGCAAATTCATTTTCCATAGAGCATTCTCTATACATTTATTTCACGATAATGATTGCAGTCCCCATAATGTAACAGCTCTCTTCCCACTTCCTCCCTACGGTTACCTTCTGCTTGTGTCCTTTCCTATATGTTCCTACTCCCTCAGCTATCTCCCTGTGTAAATACTGCCATTCTGATCTCCCATAACTGATTTTTCTAAGGAGTGTACCTACTTTGTGTAAATGTTCACCTTATATACCTGTCTTTTGTTTGACTGGAAGCCACTGGAGTGAGTTAAATTCCTGGCTTAAAGGGTGGCTAGTGCCAGACCACCATCTTCATCCCTCCACTCATCCACTACCAGGGTGACCTCAGTGGACATCCACTGGCCCTTGCCCAACTGAGGACCCCCACCCCTACCCCAGGCCACCATGTTCAACCTTCCTCTAGTCCACTACCATCAAGGTGAGCTGAGTGGTCATCTGCTGGACTTTTGGCAACCTGAAGACCCCCACTGCAGTCCACTATTTTCAACACTTCACTGCTCAACTACCATAAGGGTAACCTCAGTGGTCATCTGCTATATCCTTGCCACCTGATGACCTCCCATCCCAGGCCACCATTTTCTACCCTCTGCACATCAACTACCACCAGAGCAACCTAACTGGATATATGCTAGATCCGTGCCCACCTGAAGAACCTCCATCCCACACCACCATCTTCAATCTTGTGCTCTGCCACTGGCAGCAGAGAAACAAGAACCGACCACCAGTGGAAACAAGGTCTCCAGTTGGTAGGTCAGGGTCAGCAGTGAAGGCAGAGTTACCAGATTCTGACCAGGATCCTCCAGTGCTTGCACAGGTGCAGAGCACAGTTATTATGCCTCATTGACTGAGGAGATCAGGAGCCCGTGGTCTGAAGATTTTTGCCCTGGAATGGAATTCAAACTCATGTACTGGTGATAAATTATTTTGGGGACATTTTTGTTCTGAAGACTTATTTTAGTTAGACTGAGAAAAAAGTGGACAGTCTATGAAAACATCATGCTGCTCCTGGAAGCCTTCTCCCAAGAGTGAAAACATGTAGCTCAGACACTGGTAGAATTTGAACAAAAAGTCATACATCTTAAAACAGCTGGCAACAGAACCAAGGGGAGGTGTCACCATTCGTGGGAGCTAAGATGACTGTCACATGCTGGGTAATAAGCATGGAGTCCAAAGAATCTCCTCTCTTGTGACCATATGAAGGACAGGACCTTGGGAGAAGGCAGTTGTTACAGCAGATGTCCTGAAGGGCTCTAATTACGCCCAGGTCCTTCCTCCTTACTAGCATCTTTAGGCTATGGAAAAAAAAATGCACCTCCCACCCTGAAGTCTAATGATTTGTCTAAACAAGCAGCAGGTCTGGTGCCTACAAGGCTAAAGACCCCTCTTTGAGTGATCAATTGAGAAAACTAGCATTTCACTCTGAAATGCTTAACTCCTAGGGTATCAAAGTGGGGGAGGAGGAAGATCCTCAGGGTCCTTCATCCACCATACAAAAAGCAAGGACCCTTCTGGAAGTCTCCCATTCTGCACAGACAGCTTTGAGCCCACGAGGCCCATCCATGGTGAAATTTTTCCTGTTTTTTGTTGTCTGTAAATAATTAAAATACATTTACTGCTGCAAACACCATTAAAAAAAAAGGGTGGCTAGTGGCCATAGGTTCTATCAGATCAGTAAGACTGGTCTTTTTTTTTATAATTTTGAATTTTGTTCCACATTTTTCTCCCATTCTATCCAGGATCTCCTATTTTGATCCCTTTCTGAGTGGTTGACAATGACAGCTGGACAACCATCTAGTTCTTCTGGTTTCAGGGTCATGTAGGCTGAAGTTTGCAAGGTCTACTAGTCCCTTGTACTAATTGTTTCCATGTATCTTTGATTTTCTCCATTCTTCTTTGCACAAGATGAAGAGAGCCCAGTTGTTGCATTTATATGGTCTCTTGCAAACTTTTAAAACCTCAGTCACTCACCAAAGTAAGATGTAGAACAATGTTTTTGTGTAATATATTATGCCAATTGAACTTGATGTCCCACATGACCTGAGCCTGCAGGCCTGACAACTTGCTCCCTTAAGGTGGCTGGCTGTGGCTAAGAAGTGATCATAACTTTGCCCCCTGTTAGTTCTATTTCTATGGACATTCTTGCAGCACATACAAATACATATGTAGTAAAATCATCTGCCAAATTTATACTTGGTCATGAGTATATTCTCTTTTGCCTAGACATAGCAGATCATTCAGCCTATCTACTTATGTATCTACCCATTGGTTATTGTTTGTTATTACTGATAACGCAGTATTGTGTATGTAAAAATATTTATCTTTGTTGTCTGTACCGCTTATGCACCTCTCTGTGTCTTGGTTTTCTTTAGTGTTATTATGTTGGTCACTTGCTTTTGGCATATTGCCTTTTCCTTCACCCAAATTAATACTTGTCTCTTACCTATTGTGCTAGTTAAGTTTGTGTGTCAACTTGGCTAGGCCTGGTTGAGTGGCTGGGCAGCTGGATGTAGTTATTCCTATGGTAAGATTGGTAATTAACTTCATGGTGCAATGTATTACAACAGCTAAGTAGCAGCTTTAGGGATGGGGTCTGCTTCCTGTATACAAGAAGCAGCTTTGGGAATGGTCTCTAGCATATGGCACTCTTGAACCCTGTATATAGCCATGTCATCATTCAGCAGCCTGCCATGCTCCACTAACCTTGGGACTTCCAACGGACTTGAATTAGTGGCCTGCTGTGTGGTTTAGTAATATTGGAATTGTGCCTTTTTACTTGTCAATCTTGGGCTTGTCAGTCTCAGCAGCCAGCAGCTGTCTGAGTGAAGAAAAGTCTCTAGCTTCAGCAAGCCAGGAGCAGAAGGCAGAGCTAAAAGGTTGAGGGGTGTTTATCTAGCCCCTAGAGCCTGGCACTTTGAACTCGGACTTAAAGCCTCCAAATTGTAAGAATAAACTCTTGTGTGTTAAAGCCATTCCATTTGTTGTATATTCTTGTCAGAGCAGCACTATATAACCAAAACACCTATCTAGCAATTTATACATTGCTATGAGTCAGGGCTGACTCGACGGCACATAACAACAACAACAACAACAGATAAATTCTTATCACATTATATATTTCACATATATAACCTAAGTCAGCCCACTTTTCCAATATCATGAAAACACCTGTATATATAAGTACACAGGTTAAAATTCAAATTTGGAACAGAACCCCAAGTACATGAAACTTGACATATGATATTGTACAAATACATAGATGGAGTAAATGATCTAATAATAGCTTCATTATGCAGCTTCATTCCCTGAATTTAGATGAATAATATGAAGGAGAAGTCTATACATTTACACAAGAAGGGATGAAGAACAGCAGAGAAAGATAAAGATAAACCATGTTTTTTGTAGCATTCTATACTCATGTTACACAGGTCATTCCACCACATTGAAGGACATTCCTAGAGTCCAACTGTGACTGACTCACTGAGGAGTGTGCACTGTGGCAGGCTACTGTTTTAATGTATCAATCAAGTTTTCCCTGGGTACGTTTCCTTTTACTGCTTGTCCTCTCCATTCAGGCACCTTTCCACTATCTCAGGAAAGGTAATGGAAAGGAAGAAAAGAAACAAAACTTTGACTTTGGAATTTCAAAGTTTAGAAATTGTGATAGTTGTACAACTCTGTGAATATAGGAAAACTATTGAATTACACACTTTAAATAGGTAGATTGTAATATCAGAATTATATCTAAATAAAGTTGTTTAAAAAAGCTTTTAAAAGTTTAAGTCAAGCTATGAATCACAGATTTGGAAGAAGAGATAAAGAGATTGCATTCAAACGAAATAAATTTTTTCTTCTGACTTTGGAAAGAGAGAAGTCTAAAGTAGAGAGCAGATGAAGGTAGAATGCTAGAGAAAAGGGTTCCACTCATTGTCTGTCTCCCAGACCACAGCCAGCTCTTGGGACTTGGTGGGTGTTGTTTCCCCAGAAAGATTGGGGGACTCTGAGAACAGAGAGAACTTGTCTTCTGCTTTCCTGTAGCCCAAGACTACAAAGCAGAAAAGGCTCTGCAGATGTCTGGCAGTAGGCCCGAGACAAACTCTCAGAACCTGCTATAGTCCAGAGTTGTGTGACTGTTTTGGTGACCTGGTGCCACTCTTACAGGAATATACCACAAATGGGATGGCCTTAACAAACAGGAGTTTATTCTTATAATCTGGAGGCTTTTAGTCCAAGTTCAGAGTGCCACGTCTAGGGGCTGGGTGAAAGCCCCTCAACCTTGGGCTTCAGCTCTGCCTCCTGTTCCTGGCCCACTTTTCTTCACTCAGACAGCTACTGGCTGCTGAGACTGACAAGCCTAAGGTTGGCAAGTAAAAAGGCACAGTCCCGATGTTACCAAACCGCATGGCAGGCCATTAATTCAAGTCCATTAAAAGTCCCAAGGTCAGCAAGCAGAGCATGACAGGCTGCTGAACAATGACATGGCTACATGCAGGGTTCAAGTGTGCCATAAGCTAGAGACTATTCTCCAAGCCTTCTCCTTGTATATAGGAAGCCACATCCCTAAGGCAGCCACTCAGCTGCTCATAGTAGCTTCCACCAGGGAGTTGATTACCAGTCTCATCATGGGGAATAACTACCACCAGCTTCCCAGCCACTCAACCAGATCCAACCAAGTTGACACACAAACTTAACTACCACAGTGACATTGGTGGAACATTTCTCTGGTGCCCAAGAGAAGCTCAGACATGGCACAAAAAGCTCAATGACTAGAAGGAATAAGGAGTTTATAGCAATGACCTGTGTAGAATAATGACTGAAGGACAGATGACCACAGTATAAATTGCAAAATAAGAGAATGTGTTCACTTCAATCCTAACAACTTGGCACTACAAATTCTGTTTTGGTCTTCTAGTGCTGCTCTAACAGGAAAATACTGCAAGTAGATGGCTTGAACAAATAGGGATTTTGTTCTCTTACAGTTGAGGAGGCTAGAAGTCCAGGTTCAAAGTGCCAGCTATAGAGTCTGGGTGAAGGCCCCATGACCTTGGGCTTCAACTCTGCTTCTTGTTCCTGGCCCACTGAAGCTAGAGGCTTCTCTTAACTCAGACAGCTGCTAGCTCCTGAGGCTGACAAGTAAAATGGCACAGTTCCAAGATTATCAAGCAACACTGCAGGCCATTAATTCAAGTTCATTAACAGTCCCAAGATTATTAAGCAACATGGCAGACCACTGAGATGAAGATATAGCCAAATGCAGGATCCAGATGTGCCGAAAAGCTCAAGACCTTTCTCAAGACTTCTTATGTACTGGAAGTAGACCATATCCCTAAGGCAGCTACTTAGCAGCTCACAGTAGATTCCACCATGGAGTTGATTACCCAGTCTTATCATGGGGAATAACTACATCTAGCTGCCCAGTCACTCAAAACCAGGTCCAGCAAAGATGATGCACAACCTTAACTACCACAAACCTCTTCAGATCTTTAAAAAAAAAAAATCCAGGGCACGTGTAGGAGACTCAATTAACTTAGAGTTTTTGTCTTGTGCGAATGAGGGATCAAGTTCAATTGTAAGCAATGAAGAAAGTTACATTGGTTTGTAGATGAAAGTTTTGTTTAATACAGGGTTATGTTTAAATTAGCCCAGGAAATTATGAGAGTCTGAGGTCCTGAATGCCAAAAACCATAGTGTGCTTGCTTTTACAGAAAGTAGTCAGAAACTTTTCTGCCATTATGCATCTGGAGACAGATCAGTTGGACATTCCAGACTCAGAAGGGAAGAATCAGGAAATTAAAGATACATTTTTCTTTTTAAGAAATACTATAGTTTGAATTACTTTCTCAATAACTATCTCTCCTTCACTGAAAGTCCATATTACAATGACATCAAGTTATTCCTTGAGTTGAGGTATTCTACTAAACCTCGAACAATCTGTTTAGCATGGCTTTGAGTTTGAAAGAGAAAAGTATATTAGAATGTTTAATATAGTTGTTTTCCATATAAGTCGTATTACACACTGTATTCAACTTATCCATGTGTGCTTTTGATTCCATCTCCTTTTCAATCTAAGAGTGTTTCCTGGTACCTCCAATCACTTTCTTATTCATCATAAGTCAATGCAATCAGGAAACATATATACTTGGTATCTACCATTAAAAATGAAATCACATCTTCCTTCTATTGACCTATTTTTCTGTTCTCCTTCATATCTAAATCTCTTAAAGAATGTTCTATGTACATTGGTCTACACTTCATCACCTCCCATTCATACTTTAATTTTCTGCATTCTGATTTCTGCTGTAATTATTTTCAATAAAGAGGCATGACTATTCATCAAAGTCACCAATGACCTCCATAATTCCCAATCTAGTGGACACTTCTCTATCCTCAATATAGGTAATCTTGCAGAAGCATTTGTTACAGGTAACTACTGCTCCTATCTTGAAATCACCTCTTTTTCTAGGCTTCTTAAACACCACATTGTTTTGATTTTCCTTTTACTTTACTGGTTTCTCCTTCTCGTTCTCTTTTGCTGGTACTTCCTTCTATAACTAATCTCTAGGTAGAACTAAGGGCTCAAATGGGGAGTCTCTTCTCCATATAATCTCTTCAGCTATCTCATTATTTTCAAGAATTTAAAACCATTTTAATATTCTGATGACTATAAGATGTTTATCTCCAATTTAGACATCTCTTCTGAGGCCCATAATCACATGCAATATTGCTTATTTAAATAGACTACCTTACAGATGTTTCAAACTTAATAAATCCTGACTAGAATTACTGATTTCCTCTTCAACACTCTTCCCCATTATAAGACCAAGTCTTCTCCTTTTCAGTAAATGGTACCACCAACTACTCAGTTGCAGAAGTAAGAAATGTAGGTGTCATCCTTGATTTTTCCATTTCCTCATCCCCCATATCCATACAAGAGCAAGTCTTGTCAAATCTATTTCCAAAATTCCAACAAATTATTTGTTTTTCTACATCTATTCTGCCACCATCTTTGACCAGTTCACCTTCATCTCATTGCTTCGACTATTTTAAGTTCAATTGATTTCACCTTTCCATTCTTACCACTCTCGAAACCATGATCAAAAGTGTAATAATCATCTCATTAAAATCTAAATTTTGTCTGATGTCACTCCACTCCTAAGTGTCTTCCCATATTCCTGGAATAAAATCCCATGTCCATATAATGGCCTGAAGCCCTGTTTACCTCCTCAGTCTCAACTCATACCACCCTGCCTCTTGATCAGTATGCTCCAAGTGCTGTAATATCTGAGTTTTTGAATGCACCAAGTCCTTCTTGCTTCAAATGAGTTTTATCTGCCTGAAATGCTGTCTTCAGCTTCTGGGTTTCAGGATAAATATCTCCTTCTTGGAGACAGCTCTCCTCATTTCTCCATTTAAAGTGTCATTATTTGGTGCCATCGAGTGGATTCTGACTCATAGTAACCCCATGTGACAGACTAGAACTGCCCCATAGCCTTTTCTAGGCTGAAATATACTCACTTCCCACTTATTGACATGGTCAGGTTCCAAAGAGCATGTAGTTATGTAAAAATAGGCATTATGTAAAAATGAAAGATGACAATATCAGATTGCAAAATGGATGATGACTATATCATTGAATAACTGCCAAATTACTTCATTGCATAACTACCAAACCACTGAGAATCATGGCCCAGCCAAATTGTCACATAACCTTAACCATCACAGCCAGTATTACTCTCATCTTACACCTTGGTGTTTTGTCAGATGTACATCATTAACAAGCAAAATAGTCACATAGTAGATTTTTTACTATTGTCACAAATTTCAAATGTTGGATAACAAGATAATCAGTAAATGAACAGTGGCCATACAGGGTCATTATGAGCCAATTTTGAGCTGATGGTAATTGGATTGGGTTGGGTTGGGAAGTTTTACAGAAGCAGATCACCAGGTCTTTCTGTTGCAGATCTACTCAGTGGGTTCAAATCACCAACCTTTCAGTTAGCAGCCAAGTGTTCCATCATTGCACCACCAAGTCCAATCTGTTTAAAACACATCTCCCAATTCTCTATCTTTAACCCCTTTCCCATAACTTTATAACCTCACACTAATTGTAACCACTTAATTTATTTGTCTGTTTATTTTATTTATCTGTTTTCTTCACCAGAACATAAGCTCTATTTTGCACATAAGACATAAGATAAACCTTGACCATCCTGTGCATTATAATGTCACAGGGCTTGACATGTAGTTGTTGTTGGTAGGTGCTGTGGAGTTGGTTTTGACTCATAGTGACCCTATGCACAACAAAATGAAACACTGCCTGGTCCTGTGCCATCCTCACAATTGTTGCTATGTGTGAGCCTATCATTGCAGCAAAAAAAAAAAAAAAAAAATCTATTGATTATTGCTATTGCAAAAAAAAAAAAAAAAAAAATCTATTGATTATTGCTATTGCAATAAAAGTTAAGTTCCTATCCCATGCACGTGTGTGTGTGTGAATTTGTAAGAGAAAATTACATATATGTGTAAATATACACACCCACACTCAAAGAGACAGTTGCTGTGGCATAAGCATCTTTTGATGAAAACACAATATAGAAATAACATACTATGGTAGTTAAGTCCGTGTGTCAACGTGGCTGGGCCTTGTTGAGTGGCTGGGCAGCTGGATGTAGTATTCTTAATGATAAAACTGGTAATCAACTCCATGGTGGAATCTACTATGAACTGCTGAGTAGCTGATTTTCGTATGTAGTCTGCTTCCCAAATATAAGAAGGAGCTTTGGGAATGGTCTCTAGCCTATGGCACACTTGGCCCCTGCATATAGTCAAGTTGCTGTTCAGCAGCCTGCCATGCTCTGCCGACCTTGGGACTTTCAAGAGACTAGAATTAATGGCTTACTGCGTGGTTTGGTAACATCGGAACTGTGCCTTTTTACTTGTCAACCTTGGGTTTGTCAATCTCAGCAGCCAGCAGCTATGAGTGAAGAGAAGCCTCTAGCTTCAGTGGGCTGGGAGAAGGAGGCAGAGCTGCAACCCAAGTTTGAAGGGCTTTCACCCAGCCCCTAGAGCCTGGCACTTGGAATTAAAGCCTCCAAATTGTAAGAATAAACTCTTGTTTGTTAAAGCCATCCCATTTGTGATATATTCTTGTCAGAGTGGTACTAGGTATTCAGAACACATACCGTGGTAGTTAAGGTTGTATGTCAACTTGGCTGGTCCATGAATCTAAGTGGCTTAGCAGTTATGACATAGTTATTCCTCATGATAAGATCTAATGTAAGGTAATCACCTCCAGGATGAGATTTCCTATGAGCTGTCACTCAGTTGAAAGGGAGTTTCCTTTGGGATGTGGGCTGCTTTTTGTATATATAGAAAAGCTTTGGGTAAGGTCTCTGGCTTTCTGCATTTGGCTCGTCATCATCTCTAGTTCCAGTGACCTGCCGTGTTGCCTGCCAATCTTGAGATTGTTGCCTTCACAGCCTGTGAGCCAACAATCTGTCATTTTGCCTGCCAATCTTGGATTTGTCAGCCTCTAAAGCCAGCAGCCTGCCAAACTGCCTGCCAATCTTGGGTTCGTCAGTCCTTACAACTGTGTGAGTCAAGAGAAGCCTTCAGCTTGATGTTTGATCCATGGACTTGGGACTTACCAGCCCCTACAACTTCATGAGCCATTTTATTGAGATAGATTTCTCTCTCTCTCTCTCTCAATATATGTCTATCTATCTATCCATCTATAAAAGCTTTACTGATTTTGCTTCTTTAGAGAACCCAGCTGAAGACACATACATACTTACTTTTCGACCTATAGAATTCATTTAAAGAATTATCTTCAGATTTCACCTTTTTACCTATAACACTAGAAAAGTATTTAGGCCTTTGCCAGCTGTATCAAGAGGAATAATTAATCAGGACATGATAATTATTATATTATATGTTATATTATATAACATATAATATAATATGTTATATTATAGTAGTAGCTCAATTATATATTGACTTTTACAGATTAAGTTTTGAATGTTTATTTAAATATTATGTTTTTACATGTCTGGTTTCATGTGGATATGGCTTACTTACTTAGATTTTGGGCCAATGCTTAGTGGGTTTACATGTGTGTCTGTGTGCTATATGAGAGTGTGTAATCATTCTGACATGATATTTTTCCAGCATTCCTTCTTCCCTTATGTTGTTTTCTGTGGGGTATGAACCATCAGCCACTCCTTGGAAGGACAGTCGGGCAATCTACTTTCGTAGTGATACCCCCTCAGAAACCCAAGGAGGGGTCGCTGTGAGTCAGGTCCAACTCAACAGCACATAACAACAACAACAACAACAACAACATGAAATTTACTAAGATGACTTTCACAAAACTTCCCACCATAATCAGTGATAAGGAAAAGTATTGGTTGACATTAGAGAATACATTTGCCTATGTCCTGTGCAGGGAGCTCTGGTAGCATAGTGCCTAAGGCACTTGACTGCTAACCAGAAGGCTGGTGGTTCAAACCCAACAGCCACTCCTCGGAAGAAAGTTTGGGCAATCTACTTCTGTAGAGATACCGCCTCGGAAACCCAAGAAGGGGTCGCTATGAGGAGTCGACTATGAGTCGGGTACAACTTGATGGCAAACAACAACAACATGTTCTGTGCTATCAGATCAAGGTGCTATAGATGTGTTGTATTAGTTTTCTAAGGTTGCCATAACAAAGTTCCACATCTTGGGTGGCTCAAAAGAACAGAAATTTATTTTCTTACAATTCTGGAGGCTGAAGTCAAACTTACAGTGTCAGCAGGGCTACACTGTCTCTGAAGGTTTTAGGGGGAGATCCTTTCTTGTCTTTCTTTGTTTGTTGTAGCCCAAATCATTCCTTGACTTGCAGCTGCAGCCACAGTCCTAACTCCATCATCACATGGCCATTTTCCATGTATGTTTCTCTATGTATCTTCTCCTCTTCTTTTAAGAAATTGAATTAAGATTCACTCTACTCCAGGATGACCTCATGTTGACTGATAACATCTTCAAAGACCCTATTTCCAAACAAGGTCATGCTCACTGATGCCATGGGTTAAGATTTCAACACTGAGCAGACGCCATTCAATCTATAGGATGCAGCCAGGTCTCTAGCACCCAGCATTTCTAGCTAGTCTCTCATCTAAATACCTACCAGACCCCATCCTGCTTGGTTTCCAACCCTAACCCATTTTAAACTTGCTTCCCAATTTTAAGACTATAGAGGCTCACACAAGACCGAATCTCTTTAAAAAAATAAAAATAAAACAAAAAAAACTAAGTCTCATTTTCCCTACAAAGAGTAAGAATAACTATTATATGGACAAATGGAGGTACTCTGTTCTCTACTAAAGAACACATTTGTCTCCATAACTTTAAGACTCACCCTTATCACCTTTTCACCAACTCAAAGGCCTCAGATTCTGTAAACGAATCATAACAGAAAGTGGGGTAATGCAAGTTCTTTGCTCTCCGTTCCACTATTGACCAGTTCTATTGACTTTGACCAGGTCAAGTCAGCTTTTCACTGCTTTTGTTTCCTCCTCTGTTAGTGTAATGCTTATTTCTCCTGTACTCTGAGCTAGCTCCATAATCAGGGCCCAGAGAAGAGCAGTGTGGCTATTGATCTGGTACTACACTCACAAGAAAGGCTCTGATTAACACCACTGAACCCATTACCCTGCTTTGTCAGACGTTAAAAGCCTGGAGATTACCAGAAGTATTTGGTCTGAGTTGTTCTTTGAAAGATATGACTGTACCCACAAATATGCACAGAAATAGTGATTGAGGACCCTTGAATTACAAAGGCAAGTCCTTCCCTCTTCTTGCCACAGTCTTTGATGGTAATGAAGAATGTGTTTACTCAAGTTCACAAAAGAGAACTTGGTTTGCTCTGTTTTAGCAACAGATTAGGATTTTCAAAGAAATACTGGCAATGTCTTTTTCTTTTTTTTTTTGGAAACAAGCTTTGAAGCTATGCTGAAATCTTATCAGCATGTCAAGATTTAAAAGCTCCCACCTGTACATCTCCCTCCCTAAAACTCTTTTGAGCAGCTGCCACCCCTCTTTTGTTTGTTGATTATGTGTGAACAGAAACATAGCATACACTCAGCTCTAGGCACTGGAAATCCCTGTAAGTCATTTCTATCTCGTTATGGCAGATTCAAAGCAAACATGAATTTCTAGGGATAAATTATAATATATATTATGTGATTAAATTGTGCTGGCTCACCTGCAATGGATTTGTACTCAGTCTCTCTCAGAACCCCCATTTTTCCAGCAGTAATCTTCCCAAAGGGAAGGCCAGCTCAGTGGGCTCTTTTTAAAAGGCGTGCAAATCTCAACACAGCAGCTATTTCATACCACAAACGTGATTGTAAAGAGAGCACAACAGAATAAAAATATTGTATTTTCATCACTCATCAACAGAAAGCTTAAGCTTATGTGTAATATACCTATTATAGACGGGTCTGGTGTGTATATTCATTTGTTCAGGAAACACATCAAATGACTTTACCTAGAAAACTATATAACTAAGATCAAAAGTCAGCCAGAAAGTAAATTGTAAAGAAAAGGTCCTCCATCTAGGTCAATCAGCTTAACATAGTCCACAAAGACAGTAGTCTATATCGTACTTCGGTAAATAGTGACTATTATCTTAAAAGCTTATGAATGGAATCACTGGGCCTGCCAATTTGGGACCATAGTCTCAGGGGACACCAGGCTCAATTGGCACAACATAGCACATAAAAATCTTGTTCCACAACCTTCTTTGGTGAGTAGCGAATGGGGTTTTAAAAGTTTTCAAGTGGTCGTCTAAGATGCAACTATTGGTTTCCTGTCATCTGAAGCAAAAAAGAGTGAAGAAAATCGAAGGCATCCGGTAACAGTAGTCCAAGGATATGATGGACCCTGAGACCAGAAGAACTAGATGGTGCCCAGCTACCAACGACAATTAATCAGATCCCTCAGAAAGGGATCAAACCTGGAGATCCTGGATAGAGTGGGAGGAAAAATGTGAAACAAAATCCAAAACCACCAAAATGACCAGAATTATTGGTTGCATAGGGTCTGGTGGAACCCCAAGACTATGGCCCCAGGTTATTCTTTGGGCCTAGAATTGGACTCACTCCCATGGACTGGCTCTCAGCCCAACAGTAGAAAGACCTACATGCAGAACACCTATGCCAAGGCGATGTACCCACCTACTCCAGGGAAATACACCCCTTAGAGCAATCAACCAGGGGGCACCAGAGGGACAGTATGCACATAGAGGGAAAGCTGAATAGACAAGAGTGCATAGTTAAGAAGGGCATAGGGAGGGGGCAGTCTCAGGGACAAGAGGGTTGGAGAGTTTGTTATATACTGGGGGGAAACAAAAAGCTTGTGAATGGACATCTAAGATGTAACTATTTGTCTCTCCTCTCTGGACAAAGAAGGATGAAGAAAATCAAAGACTCAAGGAAAAAAATAGCTCAAAGGATTAATGGAACACATGAGCTACAACCTTCTCGACCCTGAACCAGAAGAGTTAGATGGTACTTGGCTGCCACTACTGACTGCTCTGATCAAGATCCCAATTAAAAGTCCTGGACAGAAAGGGAGAAAAAAAGTGTAGAACAAAATTCAAACTTATAAAAAAGACCAGACTTACTGGTCTGATAGAGACTGGTGGAATTCCTGAGACTGTGGCCTTTAGACAGACACTCTTCAAGCCTGGAACTGAACTCATCCCCTGGGGATCAACTTTTAGCCAAACAACAGACAGGCCTGTACAGTGAATAATAACACCAGGGAAAAATGTACCCCTCAGTGCAATCAATTACACAACACCAAAAGCACAGCATTGCCCCAAAACAAAGCTCAGAAGGCAGGAATGGGCAGGAAAGAAGGGCAGATGGTAATGGGGAATCCAGGGAAGAAATAGGAAGAGTGCTGTTATATTGAGGGGATTGCAACTAATGTCACAAAACAAAATGTGTATAAATTGTTGAATGGAAACTAATTTGCTCTGTAAACTTTCATCCAAAGTACAATAAAAATGAAAAAAAAAAAAAAAAAATCTTCCAGAGAACAATCTGCCTCCCTTTTCCTTTTGACCATGATAGCTTTGTCTTGTCCAGATGATTTCTGTATAAACCAATAAGCAGACTTGTTTTTATAATTACATCTTAGCACCATGTACAATTACATTTTAGGCCATTGGTAGAGTATGCTATCATATTTCAATTTTAGAGCCTTCCTTTGGCTAAGGGAAATGGAACAAGACTCTCTCCAATTTCTCACTGCATCCAACCCAAACTTCACACGGTCCTGCTCTGTGGACCACTGGACCTCAGTGAGCTCTTCATCACTAGTGCACTGGAACCAGAGAGAATTACACAGCAGAGCTGGTGGTTACCACCAAAGAAGTCAAGTCACACCTCTGATCTAACTTAATGCTTGCATGTATTTTCAAAAGGGAAAACTTTGAGCAAGCTCAGCACAGAATTTACTTCCTGGCCATCAGTGCACTACGTCTCTCCCATTCTCCTGGAAAGCTTGAGCAAAACCTTTTTTAACAAATTACACCTAAGAAGAACTTGTTGTAATTTTTGTCAGCTCAATGTCACAATTATTTAGTGTGTTGAACACTATATGTCTTCTAATTTTCTATAATCTCAACCCATAGTATAATGTGGAATTCCATTTATTCTATTTTAAAAGGGATGAAGTCATTCAGGGTGGAAACTATGACCTGACTGAAAGAACTGAACTGCTGCTATGTCTCAGGCTGGGCTCTGGCACATGGAGTAGTATAAATTAAACTCTTCTGCAGACATTTGATCTCTTGCTATGAAAAGGGATATTGTGTTTCCTCTGTTTAACAGTATTCTCTGTCCACTATGAAAAGAGGCCTGTTTGCTCAAAAAAGTGTGGCATATTTTTTCCACTATGAGTGGCATTGCAAATGAAATCACAGCACGTACTGAATATAGTTCCAGAAGTCTATATGAATTGTACATCTATCAAGAGAAGCCAACATTGAAATTGTGGTCACTTAATATGAGATGAATAATTTAATAATATGATGACTGATCACAACCACATCTCTCATGCTAAGACTGGCAGCTTTTGCTGAGTGCCCACCTGCAGACCACACCGTGTAAGTTAAACAGAAACAGCCATGCCTTCTAATTCCAGTCCATCTTGCTGCACACCAGAGACTGCCCACACACCAAGCGAAGGTATCACCGTTACTGATCGGACATTATCCTGAAAGGTCATGCACACTTTACCAACTGAGCAGAAGCATCCTCTTCCATTTCCATTCACAGCTCCTCTGTGCTTTCTTAAACTCATAATAATTCTTTGTGAAAGGATATAAACTCTTTTAAAATGTCTATGGTGTGTGGGTAGTCTCTGGTGTGAAACACCATGGACTGGAATTAGAAAGCATGACTGTTTGATGAAAATGCCCTGAAATAGACCTGTGGTTAGTATCTGAAAGGTGATAGGCACTGCTTGTTGACTAAGTGAACTAAGGCTATTGTCCTTGAGGAAGCCTTCTACCAGAGGTTTTCAAACTCTGTTCTATTCATTCTAGGAAAAGATTTAAACAACAACAACAAAAAAACAATAACAGTTGCTATCTGACTTCATGGGAACTTGGTGGCACAGTGCCTAAGGCATTTGACTGCTAACCAGAAGGCTGGAGGTTCATACCCACCAGCTACTCCTGGGAAGGAAGATTGGGCAATCCACTTCCCTAGAGATACCGCCTCAGAAACCCAAGGAGGGGTCACTATGAGTAGGAATCGACTCAATGGCAGTGAGTTTATTTTTATTTTTTTTATCTAACTTTATGTGTCTGAGTAGAACTGTGTCCCTCTCTGTTCCATAGGGTTTTCAATGTAGTGACCTTTTGGAAGTAGATTTCCAGGCCTTTCTTCTGAGGCACCCCTGGGTGGGTTCAAATCACCAACCTTTCAGTTAATAGCCAAATGCTTAACCATTTGCACTACCACAGGGAAGCTGGTGAATTAGAATGGTGCAAATTACCATTCATTGGTGTAGGTCAGAGGAAGTAATGGAGGAGGCTAGGCTTTGAAGTGGGCTACTGGGGAGAGTATATCCTACATCCGGGTTGGTAAGAGCCTTCTGGCATCCCTTCTCCTCCCAACCCCCTGGAAACGCCTTCGCTTTCCCCTTCTAAAAGAGTATTGTTGGTATTGCTGTTGTTCTGTGCTGTCAAGTTGATTCTGACTCATCAGAACAGTCAGGGTAGAACTGCCTGCACTACCCGGTAAGATTTCTGAGGCTGTACTTTTTACTGAAGCAGATCTCCAGGTCCTTTCTGCTGGGGAGTTGCTAGTGGGCTCGGATTACTGACTTTTTCAGTTAACAGTTTATCAGACTACTCCAAACTCTTTTACATATATATTTTCTTCTTAACAATGTGTTCACCTGCTATAAAATGGTTTAAAAACCTTTGCTGGAAAGCATGTTTTTGTGCCTTAAGTGGCTTTTATTTTTGAGTAAATTGTGTGAAAAGATGATGTTATGGATGTGGAAGATCACAGGGCAGGTGCCAAAGATTACTTTCACTGTCATAAGCAGGAAATAAAGTGCATTTGGAAGAAACAAAGAATTTATTTTCATTAATTGAAACACCAATAACAAATGTATTTCACTTTGTAATGAAAGGAAAGTATTATAACCTGGCCCAAGATTTTTTTTTTTTTTTTAAGCCCAGTCTAATTGGCAGTACTTACTTTAGTAAAATAATCTGAGGACCCAATAAAAATTTTGGCACAGTTACTTTTTATATTGCCATCGTTTCTTCTGCTAAAGTGGCTTGCAAAATTATAGAATAAGTAACCGCAACTATTTCCTCATTATTTTGATGCTCAGTAAAGCCTTATAGTGCTCCTTTTAAAGCTTAATTATGTAAGATGAGTTGAAGAATGCTTCTTTACTCAATTTACTTAATCAATTTTGCAATGTTTCTCAAACTTTCCTGAAGATCAGGAGCACCTAGAGTGCTTGGCAAAAACAGATTTCTGGGCCCCAAATCACACCTACTGAATCAAAATCTCCAGGGGTCATGTTGATAATCTACATACCTCAAAGCACCTGGGAGAATCCTTATTCTCATAGAAGTGCCAAAACAGCAGGGAAGAGATGAAGGCCTGCTGTCCAGGAGTGATGAATATGCAGAGTCCCCCATTCCACCCCAATAAGTAGCTCTCCCAATGGAGTGATGATTCAACTCCAGAAGGTAAAAATCTGGAGTCTTGGCTAATGCATATAGCTATCCTGCCAAGCCACTACTCTAGCTGAAGTGATCAGTTTGGGGTCAAAAAGTTAAATCTTTTACTTCTGAATGGCAGTCCCAATACATGAAGAAAATGTGTTTTTCCTATATAACAGCAGAGCATTTGGTATACTTAAATACAACTTCATCTCAATGAATTTTAAAGGAAAAATGCTGTTAGAATATGACAGCTGAGATGGGGGAGGCAAAGCTTGTACTGCATCATTCTGCAGTACCTCTATTACACTAGGAGGTGCTGCTGAGTTTCCTTTAAACTTGCAGAGGCTAAACCCATTGGCCCATTGCCTGAGTCTAATTCTAACTCATAACGACCTTATAACCAAGCCAAACCAAACTCACTGCCATTGAGTTGATTCTGAATTACGGTGACCCCCTTCAGGTTTCTGAGGTGGTAAATCTTTACAGAACTAGACTGCCCAATCTTCTTTCAGCAAAGTGGCTGGTGGGTTTGAACCGCCAACCTTCTGGTTAGCATTCAAATGCCTTAGGCACTATGCCATTAGGGCTCCTTAAGGACCTTATAGGACAGGGTAAAACTGCCCCATAGGGTTTCCAAGGCTGTAAATCTTTATGGAAACACACTGTCATGTTTTTCTCCCACAGAGCAGCTGGTGGTTTCCAAGCACCAACTATGGGTTCCAACCAGCCAAACACTTAACCCATGCACCACCAGCAAAATCCAGTTGCTGTTGAGTGGGTTTCCACTCAAGATGACCTCATGTGTGTCATAGTAGAACTGTGATCCCCACGGTTTTCAGTGGCTGATATTTCAGAAGTACATCCACAGCCTTTTCTTCCAAAGTTTCTCTTGGTGGACTCAAACGTCTAACCTTTGGTTAGCAGGTGAATGCTTTCACCATTTGCACCAACGAAGGACTTACTAAACTCTTAAGAGCTGGAGTTATCACATATTTAACCTTCTGAAAATCCTTTAACAATTTGATGGGTATGTGTTTTTTGCAAGTGACAAATGACTTCTCTTAAAGAATGATACATTATTTTTCCAAGCAAAGTGAAATGATGAGTGACTGTCTGGTAAATTCAGTGTAGAAAATGAATCGAGGAAAGGCAAGTCGAGAAAATATATAATAGTGTGGCTTGATTTCTGTGGGGCTCTAAATGTACAACTGACCAACTAATTACTTTAGAGCTTGAATTGTGTAAGCTAACTGGCTTTATCTGCCTCCTTCCTCTTAAAATTCTTCAAAAGCTAACAATCTCCTACAGGATTGAGTCCAAACTACTTAACTTGGTGCCAGAGGTACTGTCTGGACTCAGCTTTCTCCTTCCTCTACTACTTCTTTCAGTCATGAATTATACTCAATGATCCAATGATAGGAATCTCTTGTAACTTCCTGTTGTTGTTATTGTTAGCTATCATCGAATTGGCCCCAACTCTGGAAAACCCATGCACAAGGGATAGGAATGATGCCTGGTCCTGCATCATTCCCATAATTGGTTGAGAACTGGAACTTTGTGATGTATAGAGTTTTCAGTGGTTGGTTTTCCAGAAGTAGTTCATTGGGCCTTTCTTCCTAGCCATCTTATCTAGAAGCTTCCCTAAAACTTATTCAACATCATAGCAACACACATGGCACCACTGATGGATGTTGGCTGCACATGAGGTACGTTGACTGGGAATCAAACCCAGGTTTCCCACCTGGAAGGCAAGAATTCTACTCAGCTTAGGGGTCATATCTTCTCTAAGAAGCCTTCTTTCCACTGTACTCCATCTCTCTCATTGAAATAATCAATGTTGCAAAAAGGACATGAGGGTGGCATCCTCTGACCTCCTCTAACTTCACAAGGAGGAGGGAGAATCACCATCAGCAGCCCAAGGTTTATTCCTATAAGGCCAGACATGCTGTTACTCTCCAGCCTTTTTTACCAATTCTGACACCAATGGTCCCTCCAACAGTTCTCATTACTTTCTTTTGGGTTTGATAATTCATTGCAATGGCTACACAGAACTCACAGACAGTATCATGATTATGGGGTTTATTAAGGGAGCAACAGGTTACAATTCAGGTTCAGTAACAGGTTCAGAATACAATTCTTCAATCAAGTCAGTCTCCCCTCTGCTCTGTCTGCAGGCACGCCCTTCTCTAGCTCTTGGCCTCCCAGCATGGCCTCTGTCCTGCTTGGACAGTTGTTATAAAGCTCTTTTAGCTCTGTTGATATGTGCACCGCACTCCTTCAAAGGAAGTCTTCTGCCCAAAGGCACTCAGCTTTCTTGCTCCATGGCCTGGCAAGCCTGCTGCTCTGTCTCATGCCAGTCTCTTGTTTCTGCTGCCTCTGCTGTCACTGTCTCTTTGCTGGCTGCCTCTGTGGGTCATCTCAGAGGGTTGTCTCTGCCAAGAAGGTTCACTACAAGGATCTTGGGTTCAAGGACATGCTCCACTCTATCTCTGGCTCTTCTCTCTTGATGGCAGGGAGATTCCTCCTTCTGCCTCTAGGAGGGCTCGTTTGAAGCCCAGAGGAATAACAAAACCAACCAATCCCAATATTAGGGTTTCATACACCTTATTTGCATAGTCCTACACCCACAAGGCATCATATGCACTATTTACATTATTATCAAACAATCGAATCCCCTTGGTGGGACACAAGCATTGTATATTTGGGTAGTTTCACCCAGTCATTAGCAGCTCTGGTGGCATAGTACCTAAGGCACGTGACTGCTAACCAGAAGGCTGGCAGTTCAAACCTACCAGCCACTCCTCAGAAGGAAGGTTGGGCAATCTACTTCCATAGTGATACTGCCTAGGAAACCCAAGGAGAGGTTGCTATGAGTTGGATCTGATTCGATGACAGTGAGTTTTTTTTTGTTGTTGTTGTTTTACCCAGTCATCTGGTGAGCACCACGAAGGCCCTGGCTAGAATAGCCATCCCGAGTGATAAATTGCATCACAAATGTATATTGTCCAGGTTCTAGAATGTTAACTGCAGGACTAAGGGGTATGTGTGGAGGGGGTGAGTCCCTTTATGCCTCTGATGATGTGTACAGAGCCTGGACTATAGACAGTTCACAAAATGATGGTTATTGACTAAAAGAATGTTAATCAATCCTGAGAGTGTTTGTGAGTAGTTTAAATGACGAGACCAAATGATCCCTGTCAGTATTGCTTTCCCATTGTCTGATGTCCTTCAAAAATGACTACAGTGATTTTTTATTACAACCTTGGAAAGAAGGCCATCAGTACAAAAAACTCCATTCATTTTTGATGGAATATATTTGTTTGGTATGCAATGTGATTCTTTTTCTGCCTATTACGTGTACATTTTAAAAATTAGTTGCACCTTTTCCTTTTAGAGGTGCTTAGTAACCACGTTGTTTCAGATACAAAGGGCTATAGAGCCTTACCCACTGCCCTGTGAATGGGGCCTTTGTTCTCAGTGCTGTTTTGGTAGGAAATGGTTGCTATTTAGGTCTCCAAGAGGGAATATAAACTATGCTCACCTAATCAAACAGACCAGTAAATACAGCAGTTAATCTGACAACTTCAAATTCCTGAGTTGCATTCTGAGAAACAATTTAACACCAACAATCATTTAAAGCCTATGTAAATCATAAGCCTTTGGTTACTAAGAGGTTTATTTTATTTTATTTCAGTTCATTTTATTAATTACTGCAAATGCCTGATTCTAAATCATATTTCAGCTTGGAGATTTCTTGTTTGTGGAAAAGAAAAAAATTATGCTGGAAAATATAGCAGGAAAGCTCAAGAAGAAAACGTGTTATCCAGATGTCAAAGAGAAGAGGAACATTGCGGGTGAATATATGAAAAAGAAAGATGATCATATCATAATTGGTGTGCTCTAAAGGAGATTAGTGTTGCAGTGAGTCAGAATCAACTTGACAGCAATGGGTTTTTTGTTTGCTTGCTTAACCTTTCATGACCCATGGGACATATAGCACCCACATACATTTTCCTTGTCTGTGTTTTATTGGGCAGCTGCTTTCCCCTGACAGTGCCTGTAGCCACCAGGAGGGGACCTGTATGGAAGAAATGGGCATGTGTTGCAAATTCCTATTTTTACAGGGTATTATATGAGGTGATGCATACTGGAGATGTGATTTTAAAAACTTTTGTCTCTTTTGGCTTTTTTACTGGGAGACAACCCTTGTAAGTATATTTCTGTGTTCCTGTGTGTTATTTAAAGAGCCCTGGTGGCACAGTGCTTATAGTGCTAGACTTCTAACCAAAAGGGTTAGTGGTTTGAACCCACCAACACTCCACAGAAAAAAAGATGTGGCAGTCTGCTTCCATATTTACAGCTTTGGAAATCCTACGGGGCAGTTCTACTCTCTCCTATAGAATCATTATGAGTTGGAAATGACTCAACAACAATGGGTTTGTGTTTGTGTATGTGTACATTATTTAGAAGTCGCCTTTCTTGTAATAATTCCATGTTTGTGTGAACACCACGTTTTCAGGGGCTCTAAACTGTATGTGTAGTGCCTAAGCCATTTGGTTGTTAACCAGAAGGCTGGAGGTTCAAACCCACCAGCCACTCCTCAGAAGGAAGGTTGGGCAATCTACTTAAGTAGTGATACCGCCTCAGAAACCCAAGGAGGAGTTGCTATTAGTTGGATCTGACTTGACAGCAGTGAGTTTGGTTTGGTTTTGGTTAAATTGTATGCCCCTGCCAAGGGCTCTTTAAAGCTCTGCAGAGTCCAGAGTAATCCTACCCCCAAGTCCAGTGGGACAGATGTGTCCCACATAATTTTATTCTCAGAGTCCCACATAATCCTCCCCAAAGTGCAGAGAGGCATATGTGCCCTACAAAATATGTATCAAAATCCATATTTCATAACAAAATTTCAGAAATGCTCCTTAATTTAGCATGGCTTCCATTAATGAAGCCACTCATATCTACAAAAAAGTCAAAGCAACAAATAATTGGGTCATGCAGGATTAAAGGAGAATTGATCTTGAGGACAGGAGAAACTCAACTGCAGATCTATGGAACTTAATGAACTAGCTTGTTCATTGTTCTCATCTCTTCAGATAGTTCTTTAAAACTGATCTGCCCTCTGACTGTGGAATAAAAAGCAGTACCTGTTTGTTCAAGTTATTAACAGTTTTACAATGCCCTCACCAAATCACCTTGAAGGGTTACTCACCACTTGAGGAACAAAAGCACTGAAATAATACATGGGGAAAAAAAAAAATCTACCTAGTTCTTAAATGCCATATATAATGATCCTTTAAACCCAAACAACAACAACAGCAAAAAGATCTCTTTGTATGAGGTTTGGGATATAAATATCACCATTTATAGCCTACCTGTTTTGCTAACAATTGCAATAGCCTCTTAAAACTATGGACTTGCAGTGTATCAGGGAGCAGGGCCCAGCATGCACACGGCTCGTATTAAAAGCACTATCAGAACTATTTCTTCCCTCTTGAAGAAGGAAAAAAAAAACCCAGTGTTTCTGGTTTTTAAAGGAGCCATTGTCACTTCTAGTTGAATGTTTATTTTACTGTCTCCTGCACAGGAGAGGGCATTCCAGCTATAAAGAGTGATTATAGAGCACTGGGACAATTTGAATACTCTAATCAACGCTAGTTAAGGTAGAAATAAATAAACTTTTATGGCACCAGGGTTCCTACCCTTCATGGAAATTATTGTTAATTTATTGAATCAATAATCTTAAAACAATAAATTATGATGCCCTTTTGTTTTACCAAGCCCTTCTCACAGTGTGTTAAAAAACAAGGGCTTTATAAATATTGCAACAGGCTGGAAGGAGGTTTTTTAAACAAGTCTTTGTATGTGGTCCATTATGCAAGAGATTAGACTGTAAAAGTTAAAGTGGGGGGGGGGATGGACTTGAACATGAGTAGACACTAAAAATAATAATAATAATCTCTTTACTGCTTAAAGTGGCTGAGCAAGGAATTTAGATTTTTCTTTTTTTTCTGTTAACCCTGTCACTGTTTGGGAGTAATTTAGTTTGACTCTTCAATTACTTGAGAATTATTAGTTATTAAGAGCATATTTATTATAAGTCAGGAAGACAGATTTTTGGTTTATGCAGGCTAGAGGCTGACTGCTTAGGGAGAATACTCATCCTTTTTATTCTTCTTCTAGTCATATTCCCATGTTTAATTTGTTCACCAAAACCCTTAGGGGAAGCAAAACTCCCAGGTCCATTTTGAATTTTGAAACTTGCTATCCTGAATGGGGTCTCTTGGTGGTACAAACAGTTAACAAAGTGCTCGGCTGCTAACCGAAAGGCCTACCCAGAGGTGCCTCAGAAAAAAAGCCTGGTGATCCACTTTCAAAAAGTCAGCCACCAAAAACCCTATGGAGTACAGTTCTACTCTGACACACATGGGGTGACCGTGTGTCAGAATCCACTCAACAGCAACCAATTTTACTATTCTGACTTAGCAAGGATAAGACAAAGTGTCTACAACAGTGTCCAGCACATGGTTGAATCTAAACAAAATAGAATACTTCCTCCCTGGAGCCATCTTGTGACTGCATTTCCACCCCCCACACAAGTTTACCAGGTCATGAGAATTGTATCCTTGAAATCTTTATTAGTTTTCTCATTATGTTCTTACCTTTCATAGCTTAAAAGTATCTTTTGGGTACCTATTCATCCTGTTAGAAAACTGCACCCAAATGCAAACTCTCTGGCTTTAAAAAATAAAATATAATGGGGAAAAGTGCACATTTGGGGTAATATCTGCAGATGAGACATTATTGTAGAAGCAATGTCCCAGAAGCTCCTAATATCCAAAGCTTTCTGTATAGATTAAGCTCCTCTAATGGCTCTACAGCTACTATCTACAATTATCTGCTCTCTAACAGCATCCCTTAAAACAGACATAAGGGATCTTTGAAGCCGAGCTCTGCATACCTTAATTATGGGGCCAATTTGGGACACTGTTGGTTCCAACATTTTTTTAAAGGCCTTCCCTAGATTATAAGAGCACATCTAATTCAGGATTATTTTTTGTGCTTGGGGACCCCAGACTTGAATGAAGGCAATTGAAATGCGCCCCCCCCCCCCCGAGTGCTGATGTTTGCCTCTGCATTCTACTGTGGGTTTTACTTTTTGTTGCAAGACTGACCTAAAACCAGAAATATTATTCCCTGGAGCTGAATT
>NW_006921758.1:179593-187189 GCF_000298275.1 Orycteropus afer afer | reverse complement strand
AATGACATGAGACAAAGTATATGTGAACTGCTGTATGAAAAGTGAATTTACTCTGTAAATCTTCACCCAAATCCTAATAAAAAAAAAATAAAAAATAAGAGTTCCAGTGTGGCTCTAGGTTTTTTTTTCTTTTTCCCCCAATATAACCCCAAAGCAGGGGACATTGGTGGTTCAGTGGCAAGATTCTCCCCTTCTCTGCAGGACACCCAGGTTTGACTTGCACCATGTTTGCTATAATGGTAACCTGATTTCCATGGAGCTTCATTTGACTGCTAACCAGAAGGCTGGTGGTTCAAACACACTAGCCACTCCTTGGAAAGAAGATTGGGCAATCTACTTCTGTAGAGATACCACCTCAGAAACCCAAGGAGGGGTTGCTGTGAATTGAGATCAACTTAATGTCAGTAAGTTTGGTTTGGTTTGGTACAGACTAAGAGGCACTAGGAGGAAAGGTCTCGTTACCTACTTCTGAAAATCAGGCAATGAAAGCCCTATGGATCACAATGGTCTGATTTACAACCAATGGTCATGGGGATGGCACAGGGCCAGTGTTTTGTTTCATTGCACATAGGGTCACCATGAGTCAGGGGCCAACTTGATAGCAGCTAACAACAACAACAACATCTCAAAGCAGTTCCAGAGCCTCTGACTGAAGGACAAGGGTGAACTAAAATCCAGGAGTTTTAATTACATTCAACTGCCAGGCAAGACTCATCATGATTCTGCACAATCAGTAAGCACTGACTAAAATGAACATAAAAGGATTGTTATCGTGCACAGACTGGCTGAACTCTACAATAGGAGACTCACATGTGATTTTATTCAGTTTTCACAACTCTTTTAGTTTGCAGTCTCAATTTTAGAAATGAAGAATGGAGATTCAGAGTGGTTTAGGGACTTGCCCAAGGTAACACAATGGCAGAGCCAAAGGTCATATCTGGACCTTCCTAATTCCAAGGATCATCCTTATGCCAATATCCCATGCTGTCAGACTTCTCCAAAATACTTTGTCACTTCAGCCACTGTATCCTCAGGGACTTGGCAACTTTCTTAGAATATCTCTTTTATTCATAGAAATTAATGCAAACCTTGCCTTCATGGATATTACACACTCAGAATTTCTCATAAGAATGAATCGATATCCATTATATAGGTACAGGAATTATAGATTTCAATGAATTCATTCATGAATAGGAAGGCTCTATATTGATTTAACTTTAGTGGGTCTATTAATATTAAAGCTGATTATATTAATTGTATTCTTTCAGCATTAGTGTTTTAATGTCCATGCTCTTCTCATTCATGTGGGTTACAATGGATTCGTTCCTTAAGCTGCCTCAAGGAATGGGAGAAGAGGTTATTTTATTGATATTCATGCAATAATCAAAACAATCTTTGGGGGATTCAAGAACAGCCATGCGTCTGAACTTCACAAAACCGAAAGCATCATTTAAAACAAGACTGATAAAAGGAGCTTGTTTTGGCAGCATATATATTAAAAAGTGGAATGATACAGAGAAGATTAGCATGGCACCTGATCAAGAATGACATTCAAATTCATGAAGCGTTCTACATTAAAAAAAGAATGATGTAAGGCAGCTCTAGAAACTGAGTTATATTGTCACTTCCTGACATAGATACCAAGGTTTACTATCTAAACCACCTCCTTTGTAGGAATGAAATTTTTGTTCCCCTATCTACTGGGAGTGTCTGTTGCTGATGGCAGATAGTTTAGTCCCTTTCCAGGTGAGCGACTTTGACCAAGGTTACACACCCTCCTCGAAAGTAACACACATCTAAGGAATGGTCTATGTGAAGGTAAAGGCTCAGCCCTTTGCCATAGCTGGGTCAACTCTGATGGGCCATCCTAGCTCCAGAGCTCCCTTTGGATTGGATGAAGCCAGAGTTCTCTCTATCCTTCTTCCTACTTCATTTCCCTTTCTCCTTTAGAACTGATTTGCCAGAGAACTGTCCTCCAAATAAGCTTCTGCTCATGAATCTTCATCTCAGAATCCATTACCAGAGAACCTGACTAAAATACCTCTTGAGGCACCGAAGTTTATCACAGCATTATTGTAAGTCACCCAGCTCTTTTTTTGGCTTCGCTTCCTCTATTATTATCATTACCAACCATATTTGCCACCCTCAACCAAATTTCTTTTCTTTTCAACCTCATGATTTCTGTTTTTGTTTCTATATACACATAACATTTGTCCTTCATAAATTAATTGGCAACCATTAATCTTTATTGTTCCAGACCATCTCATATGTCACTGACAGTACTCTGGATTTGGCTCATGTTAGATCAGGTACCCATCCCTGGTCTCTCTTGGTGGAAGATGAAGAAGATCATAAGGTGAAAAATATCATCATCTCTGTTTAAGAAAAACAGTGATTGAGACAATTTCTCTTAGAAGGGGAGGTAGAGATGGTGAGCACAGTGACTAGCCTGTCCATTGCATTCATGAACCAAACTTAAACATAGTCAACATCTCAGTGATACATAAGAATTAATTCAAAAAATATTTATTGAGCACCTCTTCACATGTTTTAGAGACCTCTCTCTAAAAATAAAAACAGTTGCCATCAAGTTGATTCTGACTCCTCATGACTTCACGTGTGTCAGAGTAGAGCTGTATTGCATGGGATTTTCAGTGGCTATATTTTGGAAGTATATCACCAGGCCTTTTTTCCAAGTTACCTTTGGGTGGACTCAAACCCAACCTTTCCGTTAGCAGCTGAGCACACTAAGCATTTGTACCACCCAGGGAATCCAGGTAAAGGAACAAAGAAGTTAATTTTGTTTTTAAAAGATGAAAATTCCTGCTGTCAGGGAGTTTGCAATCTTATGTAAGGAGGAGGAAAAGACAAACACTTAAAATTCAAAGATAACAACAACAAACACTTTCAATAAATGTATACCTTTTCCTTGGAGGTAAAACACACTCTGTATCATCGAACAAAAAGTCAATGCACACTGTTATTTCATCTCCTTTCTGTACTCACTGGTCAGAAAAATTGCCAGAGTGATAGAGGGGAAAAAAGAAGAACCCAAAATCTTGAATAATTCACTTTCTTAATAAAGTTTGTTTTACAAATGAGCAATACAAATCTTAGCTTTTGACAGAATTCTGTTTGTATATTCAGTCTTCTTCACTCAATCATTTATCATTTTCAACTTTTATGTAGCAAATTTAAAATTTGTGAAAGATTCCCATTTAATCATTTATTTAGCATTTGTTATTTACCTATTATGTGTTGGGTCTATACATCATCTACTTTCTCCCAAATGTAATTTGGAGAAGTAAGTAAATATTATAAGTGTACCCATTTAACAGATGAGTGTGGAGAGAAAATAAAATCTGGAGGTAGATAGCAAGCAGAATAGAAAAATTGAGCTTTAGGGCCAAGGACATCTGAATTTGTTTTTGTGTGTGTATATATATATATATATATATATATATATATATATATATATATATATGGTATGTATATCCTTCCTCATGCAAACAAAACAAATGAGGTGACTTACAAGAATGCATGCAATAAAATAAGGTAAAAAATATAAGTGGCTTGAAAGAAAATTAATGAAGGGACAATGGAAGTAGAATAGATAGGAGAGCGGACAGCAAATTAGAAAACAGATACCTATGTTAATTATACTAACAAGATGTTTCATGATTACAAAAGTTGAGCCCCTAAATTTGTATGGGCTTCATGGCTGTGGAGTAAAAAATGGAAACATATAAAGAATAATTACAATTTGAGTTCTGGCAAGATGGCAGAATAGGCAGACAAGCTACACAGACCCTCATCAACAAAGTAATGAGAAACCAATTGAAACCAATACAGAAGATGATCCTGGGACCCTTAGCTTTGAAGGGAGAGATAAATAAGCAGATTAAATACCAACTAGTAGAGGAACCTGAATGAAACAGTGAGTAAGGAGACAAATGGAGCTGCAAACTGCCAGCTGTCCTGAGGGCACAGCCATTTTAAATATTTCCCAAGAGCAATCTATGAATCAGCTCTGCTCACCGAGGCTACATGGGCAAGGACTGTATTGGTGCCTGATGACTAGAAGATAGTACAGTGAGGAAGGGGACAGGCGGACTTCTGGACTACCAGTGACTGTCCTGAAGGTCCAGCCATTTTGGATGTTTCCAGGTGGCTGGAACATCCATTTTGAGCTTGTACAGGTGGCATTCTTGCTTGAACTGCTATCTGTGAGTGTGCTTCACCTGCCAAGGACAACATGGGCAACCACAGTGAGACTGCGATATTCTCCTTGTTATTTTGTGGCCTATATCCCCTTGGTGAACAGGGGTATGGCCACATCTCCACACCCACACCTCCATTCACCTTCTGGACCTGCAGGGGGTCCATCCTGGATGATGTCCTGGCAGAACCTGGGTGCTATGCCCCACACTCAACAGCTTTGTTTTTGTTTGTTTGTTTTTAAATTATTCTTTTTATTTTTCTCCTTTCCTCCTCTTTTTTTTTTTCTTTCTCTTTCCCATCTCTTTTTTCCCCCCCCCCCCTTTTTTTTTCTCTCCCCTCTTCCTGGTTTCCTTCTTCTTTCTTTCTTTTGGTTTTTTCCATCCTTTATTCTTGCTCTTTTCTCTCATTCTACCTTCCACAGATATTGTGGCTTTTTTTCCTTTGCCTCATTATCTTTCTTTTATCCTTTAAAAATATATTTTGAAAACTTTTCTTCTTATTTATTGCATTTATCTATTTTCTTTTGTCATTATTCCGTCTGTTTGTGAAGTTTGAGTTTTTTGTTCTCTTGTTTTTGTTTTTGGTAGTGGTTCTTTTTTTTTTTTTCAGTCTGAGACAGCAACCATTCCCACACAATCCAACTATACCTGCACCTCCTGCAGTTCCACCCACAGAGTGAGGGACACCACTTGCTTTTGTACCAACTGAACAACAATAGACAAAGGCCAATACCAGCTCAACTCACCTTCAACTGATCTTTATGAATGGCTAACAGAGATCTGTACATACACTCTCATTCTCTACCACACCCACCAGAAGTTTGGTGGTGAGTACCTAAGTGCTAACAACTAGTGAATAGAGGAGCACAGTACCCTGATCACACAGATATAATAAAAGAAAAAAAAAAAAAACTTAATGAATCATACCAATATACAAACACAAATTAAACATAAATACACCAATAACACAATGTCTTGGAGACAACAGACCATCAAAGTGCACACACACACACACAAAAGCAAGATAAAGTGGTAGAAACAAAGGACCAGGATAAAAACCCGGGAAACATCCCTGAGGAAGAAGCAGCATTGGAACTCCCTGATAAGGAATTCCAAAGGATTATATTTGGGTACCATCACTGGATTGAGAGAAGATCAAGGAAAACATGGACAAGATCAAGAAAAGCACTGACAAAATTTAAGGAAAACACAAACAGAATCTAGACCAATTTAGGAAAACAAAACAAGAACAAATTGACAAAATAAACAAAAAATTAGAAATGATACAATAACAACAAACAGAAATCCAGAAGATTAATACGAAGATTTCAAAAATAGCTATCACACTGAATGGACAAAGGAGTAGAATTTAATCAATGGAAGACAGAATTAATGAGACTGTAGACAAATATCTCAATACTGCTTTGTTAAGGGATCAATCAGACAAAAGATCAAAAGAAAATGTAGAAAGCCTAAAATACATGTGGGATACCATCAAGAGGAATAACTTATGTGTAATTGGAATTCCAGAACAGAAAGAGACAGATAAAACCACAGAGAAAATTGTCAAAGAGAATTTCCCTAATATGATGAAAGACAAGAATATATCCATTCAATAAGTTCAATGAATCACAAACAGGAGAGACCCCAAAAGAAAATCACCAAGATGTATTACCATCAAACTCACCAAAACCAAAGAGAAAGAAAGAATCCTGAAAGCAGCATAGGAAAAACACAAAGTTTCTGATAAAGGGCAACCAATAAGTCTAACCTCAGATTTCTTGGCAGAAACCATGCAGGTGAGAAGGCAAATCGGATGATATATATAAAACCCTGAAAGAAAAAATCTTCAACCAAGGATTATATACTCAGCAACACTGTCTATCAAATATGAGAGTGAAATTAGGAGATTTCTAGATAAGTAGAAATTGAGGGAATTTGCCAAAACAGATCAACTTTACAAAAGATGCTAAAAGTAGTCCTTCAGACAGAGAACCAACAACAGCAAACAACAACTGATGAGTAACACACATGACGACATAACCCAGAAACCAACCCATTTATAGAAATATCCAAAGTAAAATAAGCTTTCAAGACTGTAAACAGGGAACCAGAGGCATCAATTGGTAAATGAAGACAACTACAAATCAAAAAGTGGGAAAAAAGTAGTGTGGTTACAGAACTTCTAAATGCTGAGGAAGTCAAGACAATTGTGAGATAGAACAGACTGTTTTAAATTTGGGAAGAAAATTGTAAATCACAGGGTAACCTCAAAGAAAAATAATAAACCTTTGCATAAAAATAAAAAGGACAAGCACAAATATTTAGCAAATACTAAAACAGTAGCAACAAAAGAAATGATAACATGATTCATAAACAGACTAAGCTCAGCACAAAAAATTACATGAAACAAAGAAATCAGCAACACCATGAAAGAACATGTAACAAAATGACAGCAACAAATTCATACTTGTTGATAATTACACTGAATGTAAATGGATTAAATGCACTACTCAAGAGATGGAGAGTTGCAGACTGGATAAGAAAATATGACCCATCAATATGCTGTCTACAAGAGATACATCTTAGAGACAAAGACAAAAATAGACTAATAGTCAAAGATTGGAAAAAGACATATCAAGCAAATGGCAATCAAAAAAGACCAGGAGTGGCAATATTAATTTCTGACAAAACTGACTTTAAGACAGAAACCACCTAAAGAGACAAAGAAGGACATTATACAATGATTAAAAGATTGATTGAACAAGAGGACATAACCATAATGAATATCTACATACCCAATGAAAGAGCCCCAAAATACATAAAGCAGACTTTAACAGAATTGAAAAGGCAAATAGATGACTCCACGGTAATAGTAGAGGATTTTACCTTTCTATGAAAGATAGAATAACAGTAAAGAAGCTCAACAAAGATGCAGAAGAACTAAACAATATGATCAACCAACTGGCCTTATAGACATCTACAGTGAACTTCACCAACAACATTCTTTTCCAGCACACACAGAACATTCTATAGGATAGACCATTTGTTAGACAACAAAGCAACCCTCAATAAATTTAAAAATATTGAAATACTGAGAAGCATCTTCTCAGAGCACAATGGTATAAAATGAGAAATCAACACTAGGAAGACCAACAGAAAAAGAGCAAACATGTGGAAACTGAATAACACCCTCCTCAAAAATGACTGGGTAATAGAAGAAATAACAAATGAAATTAAAAAAAAAAAAATCTTGAATTGAAGGAGAATGAAAGCACAGTATACCAAAATCTTCAGGACACAGCAAAAGCAGTGATAAGAGGGCAATTTATAGCAATAGATGCACACATCAGAAAAGAAGAGCCAAAATCAACAC
>NW_006921758.1:173449-179493 GCF_000298275.1 Orycteropus afer afer | reverse complement strand
TTTGAAAAGATTAATAAAATCGACAAACCACTGGCAAACTTAACAAAGGAAAAGAAAGAGAAGATGCAAATAACATGAATAAAAATGAAAGGAGTAATGTCACAACAACAACAGATATAAAAATAATATCAGGATATTATGAAGAATTATACTCCAACAAATTTGAAAACCTAGATGAAATGGACAGATTTCTAGAAACACACTGCTTACCTAAACTAAAACAGATTGAGGTAGGAAACTTGAACAGACTCATAACAAAAGAAGAAATTGAATAGGTCATAAAAAAATTATCAACCAAAAAAAAAGTCCTACTCCTTCAGAGAAGAACTGACACCAATCATATTCAAACTATTCCAGAACATAGAAAAGGATGAAATCCTCCCTAATTCATTTTATGAAGCAAGCATAACCCTAATACTAATACCAAAGACAGCACTAGAAAAGAAAATTACAGACCAATATCCCTTATGAATATAGATACAAAATCTGCAACAAAATCCTACCCAATAGACTCCAACAACATATTGAAAAAATAATAATACATCATGACCAAGTGGGATTCATACCAGGTATGCAAAGATGGTCCAACATAAGAAAAACAATCAATGTAATCCATCGCATAAGTTAAAAAAAAAGGGGGGGGGGGAGAACCACATGATCATATCAATAGATGCAGAAAAGGTATTTGATAAAATCCAACATCTGTTCCTGATAAAAACTCTCAGAGAAATAGGAAGAAAAGGGCAATTCCTCAGAATAATAAAGGGTATACATGCAAAACCAAAGGAGCTCTGGTAGCATAGTGCCTAATGTATTTGACTGCTAACCAGAAATCTGGTGGTTCAAACCCACCAGCCACTCCTCGGAAGGAAGGTTGGGCAATCTACTTCCATAGTGATATGGTCTTGGAAACTCAGGAAAGATCACTGTGAGTCAGGTCCGACTTGATGTCATATAACACCAACAGCATGCAAAAACAACAGCCAACATTATTCTCAATGGAAAGAGACGGAAACCATGTCCCTTGCGAGTAGGAACCAGGCAAGGATGCTATCTATCTCCACTTCTATTCAACACTGTATTGGAAATCCTAGCCAGGACAACAAGGCAAGAAAGGGAAATCAAAGACATCCAAATTGGTAAGGAAGAAGTAAAACTATCTCTATTTGGCAGATGATACGCTCCTATATAAAGAAAACCCAAGAGACTCAGCAAGAAAACTACTGAAACTTATTGAAAGATTAAACAGAGTGGCAGGATACAAGATTAACATATAAAAATCAGTTGGATTCCTCTACATCAGCAAAGAGGTCTCTGAAAAGGAAATAAGGAAATCAATACCATTAACAATAGCTACCAAAAACATAAGATACTTGGGAATAAATCTTACCAGGAACACAAAAAAAGGTATACAAAAAACCTCTAAAACACTGCTTCAAGAAACTATAAGAGATCTACATAAATGGAAGAACATACCATGCTTGTGGATAGGAAGATTGAACATTGTGAAAATGTCCGATACTACCCAAAGCAGTCTATATATTCAATGCAATCCCAATCTAGACCCCATCAACATTCTTTAAAGACATGGAGAAACCAATCACTAGTTTTTTTATGGAAAGGAAAGAGACCTCAAATAAGCAAAACACTTGAAGAAGAACAAAGTAGAAAGTCTCACACTGCCAGATCTCAAAACTTACTACACAGCCAGAGCTGTCAAAACAGCCTGTTATTGGTACAACAACAGACACATAGATCAGTGGAACAGAATTGAGAACCCAGAAATAGATCCATTGACCTACTGATTAGCTGAAATTTGCAAAGGGCTGAAATCCACTCAGTAGGGAAGAGATAGTCTCTCTCACAAATGGAGCTGGCAAAACTGGATATCCATTTGCAGAAAAATGAAACAAGGTCCATATTTTACACCATACACAAAAACTAACTTCATATGGATCAAAGACTTATATGTGAAACCTAAAATTATAAAGTTCATTAAAGAAAAAATAGGAGCAAACTTAGGGGCCTGATTTGTGGCCTAAATAGACTATCAAGCATAAACGAAGATGCACAAACAACAGAAGATAAACTAGATGATTGGGACCTTCTATAAATTAAATTTTTATGTGTATCCAAAGTCTTCTCCAAAGGAGTAAAAAGAGAAGCCACAGAATGGGAAAATATATTTGGCAATGACATATCAAACAAAGGACTTACCTCTAAAATTTATAGAAAACTCCAGTACATCAACATCAAAAAGACAAACAATCCAAGTAAAAAATGGGCAGAAGATATGAACAGACACTTCACCAAAGAAGATATTCAGGCAACCAATAAACACATGAAGAAATGTTCGTTATCATTAGCATTAGAGAGATGCAAATCAAAACAACCATGAGATACCATTGCACCCCAGCATTAATAGCAAAGTTCAACAAGAGAAAATAACAAATGCTGGCGAGGATGTGGATAGATTGGGATTCTCATACCCTGCCGGTGGGACTGTAGAATGACACAACCACTGTGGAAATTGATATGGTGATTCCTTAAAAAGTTGGAAATAGAAATACCATTTGATCCAGCAATCCTATTATAAAGTATATATCCTAAAGAAGTGAGAGGCAGGACATGAAGAGATATATGTACACCCATGTTCATGGCACCACTATTCACAATAGGGAAGAGATGGAAACAACCTAGGTGCCCATCAACCGAGGAATGGATAAACTGCAGTACATACCGCAACAGGATATTATGCAACCCTAAAGAATAATAGAGAATCTGCAAAATACCACATAACATGGATGAATTTGAAGGACATTATGCTGAGTGAAATAAGTCAATCACAGAAAGACAAATATTGTATTAGTTCATTACTGCAAAAAGTCAAGGAAAGGTTTCTGCATAGAAGAAAAACTTTTTGTTGGTTACAGGGATAGGAGGAGAGGGGAGGCTAAAGCTGACAATTCCTAGATAGGTTGCGAAAAAAAGAAATACACACACACACACACACACACATATAGAGAGAGAGACACACACACACACACACTGAAATTATTAGTGGTTACCAGGGGTAGGTGGGAGTGGGGGAAAGGGGAAGTTTTTTTTTTTTGCAAGTTTGTGCTAATGGTGGTGGAATATTTCAGAAAAAGATAGCAATAGTGGTGACACAAAATGAAAAATGTCATCAATGTCCCTGAGCTGTAAATATGAAAGAAGTTATGTTGGCAAATGTCCTGTGTATGCTTTCACCACAATAAAAATTAATAAAATAAAATAATAATGACAGTTTCTTCAACAATAAATTGTAGGGGAAAAAAAAAGAGGTAGTACTTATGGATTCAAAGAGAATTAAGACCTCACTGTTGGTGGGAATGAAAAATGGTATAGCTGTTGTGGAAAACATTCTGGCGGTTTCTCAAAAATTTAGAAATAGAGCTGCCATATGACCCAGCAATTACATTTCTCAGTATATACCCTTGGGTTCTAATAGAAATAACATCAACAGACATATGCACACCTATGTTCATTGCAGTATTATTTACAATAACATAAGGTGAAAACAAAGTACCCATCAATGGATAAATGAAATGGAAAATGTGGTACACATATACAATATAGAATACTACTCAGTGATAAAGAAAAATTAGTTCCCAAACATTTTACAGCATGGATGAACCTGGAGGACATTGTGTTGAGTGAAATAAGTCAATAACACACACACACACACCTGTATATTTCCAGTTCTATGAAATGACAAAAATAGGTAAACATACAGAAACTAATATTCACAAATGGTTATGAGGGAAAGAAGAATGAGAAGTAATCCTCTTCCGACCTAATGCCACTCTGACAAGAATATACCACAAATGGGATGGCTTGAACAAACAGGAGTTTATCCTCTTACAGTTTGGAGGCTTTAAGTCCGAGTTCAAAGTGCTAGGTTGTAGGGACTGGGTGAAAGCCCCTCAACCTTGGGCTTTAGCTCTGCCTCCTGCTCCCGGCCCACTGGAGCTAGAGGCTGTTCTTCACTCAGACAGCTGCTGGCTGTTGAGGCTGACAAGCCCAAGGTTGACAAGTAAAAAGTCATAGTGCCAAACCACATGGAAGGCCATTAATTTAAGTCCATTGAAAGTCCCAAGGTCAGCAGAGCATGGCAGGCTGCTGAACAATGACATGGCTACATGTAGGGTTTAAGCATGCCATAAGCTAAAGACCATTCCCCAAGGCTTCTCCTTATATACAGGAGGAAGCAGACTATATCCCTAAAGCAGCTACTAAGCTGCTCACAGTAGATTCTACCATGGAGTTGATCACCAGTGTCATCATGGGGAATACTACATCCATCTGCCCAGCCACTCAACCAAGCCCAGCCACTTTGACACACTAACTTAACTACCACAAATCCCTGGGTTGTACAAGCATACCTCAAAGATATTGTGGGTTTAGTTCCAGACATCTGCAATAAAGTGAGTCACATGAATCTTTTGGTTTCCCAGTGCATATAAAGTTATGTTTATACTATTTTGTTATGTGCTGTCGAGTAGTCTCTGACTCATAGCGACCCCTGCTTGGGTTTCAGAGGCAGTATCACTACAGAAGTAGATCGCCCAATATTCCTTCCGAGGAGTGGCTGGTGGGTTTGAACCACCAACCTTCTGGTTAGCAGTCAAGTGCCTTAGGCACTACACCATGAGTGTGTGCAATAGCATTGTGAAAAGCTTTAAAGCATTGTGAGAATTACCAAGAATTACCAAGATTACAAAGACATAAAGTGAGCACATGCTGTTGGAAAAATAGTGCCAATAGACTTGCTTGAGGCAAGGTTGCCACAAACTTTCAATGTGTAAAAAATAAAACATCTGTGAAACACAATAATGTGAAATGCAATAAAACAAGGTATACCTGTGGTCACTTTTTGTTTAAAGAAATGGGAAAGGTGACATTGAATATGAGTGAAATTTACACAACATGACTGATGTAAATGATGACATAGAGAAAAGGGATGAATGGAAAAATGCTAAGTTGTATATGATTTTGCAACAATAATCAAATAACAAGGAAGGGCTACAGATGCTGATACTGATTAGACATAACCAATCATCTCGTGAGATTCATTTTCCTGGTTTGCAGTTAAGGGTCATGGTCTTCTGGAACAACACAGTCTTAAAGTTTACGTATTGCCTACCAGTATGGTGAGTAGTGTCTGAGGTTTAAAAGCCATCTAACTATTCATCTGGAATAAAGGAGAAAGAAGGAAACTCAAGAAACATAAGACAAAGGAACTTGTCAACATAAACCACTTCCTCATCGATTTGAGATACAAGAACTAAATGGTGCTTGGGTACTACTACTGAACGTTCTGATCAGGAACACAATAAATGAACTATGATAAAGAGGAAGGAAAATGTGGGATAAAACTTCAAATTCTTAAAGAATCCAGACATACTGGACCTACAGAGGGGGGAGTCCCTGAGACTGTGACCATGAGTTCCTCATAAACCTTGAATTGAAACTATCCCCTAAAGTCATTTTTAAACTAAGAAACAGTTTGGCCGAAAGAGTAAAATAAAGATGGTCACGTGGTCACACTTGAATACTGCATTAAAAAAAAATTATATATGTATATATATGTATATATGTATATGTGTGTGTGTGTGTGTGTGTGTGTGTATATATATATATATATATATGACAGAGGGTCAATAGCTATTTTAAACCATAAATGAGAGAGTTAAGGGCAGGAAGATTAAGTAAATAGAAGTGAAATAACTAGAACAGAAATAGAGTGTTGACACAATATGGAGAATGAACCCAATATCACTGATCATTATGTCGAGAAACTGTGGAATGGGAGTGGTTTTGCTCTGTATATTTTCACCAAAAATGAAATTAAATATTAAAAATAATTAAAATAGAAACATACACACACACACAACATGACTGATGTAACTGATGACATAGAGAAAAGGGATGAATTGAAAATTGCTAAGTTGTATATGATTTTGCAACAATAATCAAATAACAAGGAAGGGCTACAGATG
>NW_006921758.1:172246-173134 GCF_000298275.1 Orycteropus afer afer | reverse complement strand
AACCCCTCCTTGGGTTTCCGAGGCAGTATCACTACGGAAGTACATTGCCCCATCTTCCTTCCGAGGAGTGGCTGGGGGGTTTGAACTGTCAGCCTTCTGGTTAGCAGTCAAGTGCCTTAGGCACTATGCTACCAGAGCTCCCATATATGTGTGTATGTGTGTGTGTTTGTGTGAATATATATATATTGCAGTATTCAAGTGTGACCATGTGACCATCTTTATTTTACTCTTTGGGCTAAACTGTTTCTTAGTTTAAAAATGACTTTAGGGGATAGTTTCAATTTATATATACATATATATATATAGAGAGAGAGAGAGAGAGAGCAGCAGAATTAAGAGAAAATGGTACCTGTGAGCTATTGAATACTGGCTCAAACAAAGCAATTGTAAAAAAAGCTAATGAAACAATTGGAGAAATTATAACACCAACTAGATTTCTTTTTGTATTGTTGTTGTTGTTAGGTGCCATCTAGTCGTTTGCAACTCATAGTGACCCCATGCACAGCAGAACGAAACACTGCCCGATCCTGTGCCAGCTCCATGATCTCTGCTATACTTGAGCCCATCATCGCAGCCATGTCAATTCATCTCGTTGAAGGCCTCCCCCTCTTTCATCGACCCTCCACCCTACCAAGTATGACATCCCTCTCCACGGAATGGTCCCTTCTGACAACAGGACCAAAGTAGGTGAGACCAAGTCTGTCCATCCTCGCTTCCAAGGAGCATCTTGGCTGCACTTCCTCCAGGACAGATCTGTTAGTTCTTTTCCATGGCACTTTCACCATTCTTCAAAAGCATCAACTCTTCTTCGGTCTTCCTTATTCATTGTCCAGCTCTCACATGCATACGAGGCGATTGGAAATATCATGGCTTGTGTCAGGTGCACCT
>NW_006921758.1:162758-171371 GCF_000298275.1 Orycteropus afer afer | reverse complement strand
TTGTTGTTAGGTGCTGTTGAGTCAGTTTTGATTCATAGTGATCCTATGTACAGCAGAATGAAACACTGCCCAAGCCTGCACCATCCTCACATCTGTTGACATGCTTGAACCCATCATCACAGCCACTTTGTCAATCCATCTCCTTTAGGGGCATCCCCTTTTTCACTGACCCTCTACTTTACCTAGCATGATATCCTTCCCCAGGGACTGGTCCCTTTTGACAACATGACCGAAGTATGGGATATGAAGTCTGGCCATATTCTCTTTCAAGGAGTATTCCAGCCAATAGCTTATAATACATGTTTCTGAGCTGCTTACTGTTGTGGGTAATGTGGGCTCAGTCCTCTGAGGAACCATGTATAATTCATCTCTGAATTGTACCTGTAAAGAACTTACCCTTCATTGGTTGAGGGTTTTACCTGAGGCATTGACTTCCCTGCTGCTCTGTATGAAAGCCCTACACACAGCTTGATCAAGCTCTTGAGGTTTTAAGAAAGAAATTGAGACAGAAAAATTGAAAGACTTGGTGGCCACTCAGGTTGGCCTGCTCTTAAATTGTATAGGAACTGTTCTTACTGTTGAAATTGAAATCAGAGATTTTTTAAAAGATGGATACAGTACTAGAGGTGCTCATTTGTTTACACCAAGAAATTTGGAAGACATCTACCTGGCCGTTCAACTGGGAGAGATTCATATTCATGCCCATTCCAAAGAAAGGTGATCCAACAGGATGCAGAAATTATTGAACAGTATTATTACCAGCACACACAAATAAAATTTTGCTGAAGATAGTTCAAAAACAGGTGAAGCGTTGCATTGTCAGGGAACTGCCAGATTCAGAAGAGGGCATGAAAAGAGGGATATTGCTGCTGATGTCAGATGGAAACTGGCTGAAAGCCAAGAATACCAGAAAGACGTTTTCCTGTGTTTTATTGACTATCCAAAGACATTTGACTATGTGGATCATAACAAATTATGCACAACATAGCAAAGAATGGGAATACCAGAACACTTACTTGTGCTCATGAGGAACCTGGACATAGACCAAGAGGCAGTCATTCAAACAAAACAAAGGGATACTGTGTGGTTTAAAATCAGCAAAGGTGAGAATCAGGGTTGTATCCTTTCACCAAACTTATGCAGTCTTTATGCTGAGCAAATAAATAAGAAGCTGGACTACATGAAGAAGAATGTGGCATCAGGGTTGAAGGAAGACTCATAAACAACTTATGCTTTGCAGATGACACATCCTTGTAATGAAAAGGTGAAAAGTGAAAAGGACTTGAAGCACTTACTGATGAAGATCAAAGACTACAGCTTCAATATGGATTATAACTCAACATAAACAAAACAAAAATCCTCACAACTGAACCAACAAGCAACATCATGCTAAATGGAGAAGATTGAAGTTATCAGGGACTTCATTTTACTTGATCCACAATCAATGCCTATGGAAGAAGCAGTCAAGAAGCACTCCTCACACACACACTCACTTTCCAAATAAAATTCTTGTACCTACGCTCTCATCTCCGAATTTTGAGGGGTTTACAAGAAGCTATCTTATAAGAACAATGGACTTAAGATGCATAGCACTTTACATGAGTAGGAAGGATCTCTGGTGATACAGTGGTTAAGGCATCTGGCTACTACCTTAAAAGTCAGTGATTTGAACCTACCAGCCATTCTGTAGGAGAAAGATGAGGCAATCTGCTTCTATAAAGATTTACTGGCTTAAAAACCCTATGGAACAGTCTACTCTGTCCTATAGGATCACTATGGGTTAGATTCAACTTGACAGCAGTACGTTTGGCTTGGTTTTTGGGTTACATGATTAAGAATATCCAATTGTCTATATTAAAGACTACCAACAGATATATGATGGACTTGTAAGACTAATTATCATGTATTAAGAAAAAAATTAAACACCTCAAAGAACTTTCTCTTTTACGGTAGCTAATTTGGGCCATGCTTCTAAACTCCAACCTACTCTTCTCCCAGATTAAGGTTCTTAAAGGAAAAAAATAAGTTATTTGTAATTTTAATCATGAATATCCCACTTATGTGAACAATCAGAAGTTGATTGTAACTGAATTCCACAGCAAGGTCTACAAAACTGCACTTCAGCAGATGGGATCAAGGGTTGTTTTAATGTTTAATTAGTGAGTTACCTCACTCACTATAAGGCTCAAGAGAAATCATACCCTACTTCTCAGCAAAAGAAAATTGAAGGCTCATTCATTAATCTGGATAACTACATGAGCCACAGTTACATGAAATTGTATTAACTTCCCTTCAAAGATCTTTTACACTGTGAATCCCATTAAAAATATGTATGTTAGAGTATATTGTTGCTCTATCCTGTAGGATTTCAGGAGCCATTTAAAAATATATATGTTTTAGGACACTCTTTCCCTAACTGGTCATTGTCTTCAGGAAAAATGAGGGTAAACACTGTTGTTACTATTTCAAGATGAAATTGAAGAAATAAACTCAATGGCTAATTTTTAACTTTGAATCATGTCATGGAGTTCCAGTTCATACATATCATACTATTTCCCAGGATGTCCTGTGAATTATTCTGATTCTCTGATATTATCCTTCAATTAATCTTATAAACTATATGGCATGAATTAGAGTCTTCTCTAAGTATTATGAAAGAGACCTAATAGCAACTTTGGCATGAAGATCCAGGGTCCTTTTGCCTTTTGAAGTTCAAGAAGAGCTGTACTGTTTGTACTTCCATCCTCATCCTCATTGGTTTGGTTTTTGTTTTATTTAGACAGGGGTGTCAAATCAACAAAATGCTCTATCAAAAGCAATGAGGAAATAGCAGTTTACAATGTATTCTCTTTTCAATTTTAGCATCATTATTTTTATTCCTTATATAGTCAGCAATGTATCCACCCCCTACATCCTTTGAATGTGCATGACTATGAGTTATCAGACCAGATCCAATTAAGAACAAGCCCCCTGTTACTGAAATCAGTCAGGCAACAAACTAAGTATGAGTCAGTTTATAAGCAGATTGTGTGTGCTCTGTGAGTTTGTTATAAATTAGTGCTAGACGTGTTTTGTCTCCCTTTTCCTTCAAAATATAGATTCTGATTAAATAGACATTTCAGTAAAGAAGATATACAAATGGCCAACAAGGACATGAAGAGATGCTTATTGTTGTTAATATTAAAAACCAATTGTTGCCATTGATTGTGACTCATGGTGACTCGATGTGTGTCAGAGTACAACTGTGCTCCATATGGTTTTCAGTGGCTGATTGTTTTCAGAAGTGGTTGCCAGGCCTTTTTTCTGAGACATCTCTGGGCAGACTTGAAGCTCTAACTTTCAGTTAGCAGGTGAGTAAACCATTTGCATAATCCAAGTTCTCCTTATTAGTCATTAGGGAAATGAGAATCATCAACACCAAAATGAGATATCACTTTGCCCTTACTAGAATGGCTATGATTTTAAAAAGTGGAAGCTGGCCAAGGGCAGTGGTGGTGCAGTTCGGAGCAGCTAGAGGGAGGAGACAGACCATGAAGCAGGCTGGGGGTCATGGCAGTACAGTTTGAGACAGCTGAAGGGAGGAGACAAACCAGGAAGCAAGGCAGGTGGCAGTTTGGAGCATCTGAGGGAGACCAGGAAATGAGCAGAGCAGTTTGGAACAGCTAAGGAAGACAAACTTGTCTGTCAGTTTGTCCTACTGTGGTGTCTTGTGTGTTGCTCTGAGGTGGAAAGCTATGCCACTGGCATTTTAAACGCCAGTATGGTGGACAGGTTTCAAAGGAGCTTCCAGCCTAAGATGGACTCAGAAGAATGAAGAGGCCATCCACATCTCAAAGAATTGGCCAGTGAAAACACTATGAATAGCAGTGAAACACTGTCTGATATATTACTGGAAAACTTCATAAATAGCCCTGTAACATTGTCCTATATACTGCCAGAAGATGAGTCCCTTAGGTGGGAAGGCACTCAAGATATGACTGGGGAAGAGCTGCCTCCTGAGAGTAGAGTCGACTTTAACAAGTGGATACAATAAAGCTTTCAGGATCTCCATTTGCTGACATGGCATCATTCAAAGTGAAAAAAAAAAAAAAAACCTGCAAGTATCCATTAATAACTGGAACATGGAATGTATGAAGTATGAATCTATGAAGTTGTCAAAATGAAATGGAAAGCATAATTATCAATATCCTAGGCATCAGTGAGCTGAAATGGACCAGCTTTGGCCATTTTGAATCAGATGACCACATGATCTACTATGCTAGGAATGACAAACTGAAGAGGAATGCCACGGCATTCATCATCACAAAGAATGTTTCAAGATCTATCCTGAAGTACAATGCTGTCAGTGATAGAATAATATTCATTCACCTACAAGGAAGACCAGCTAGTACTGCTATTATTCAAATTTATGCACCAACCACCAAAACCAAAGATGAGGAAACAAAAGATTTTTACCAACTTCTGCAATCTGAAATTGATCAAACATGCAATCAAGATGTATTGATTGTCACTGGTGATTGGAATGCAAAAGTTGGAAACAAAGATGAATCACAGGTAGTTGGAAAATATGGTCTCAGTGATAAAAATAACACCGAAGATCACATGATAGAATTTTGCAAGACTAACAACTTATTCGTTGCAAATAACTTTTTTCAAGAACACAGATGGTAGCTATACACATGGACTTTGCTAGACAGAGTACAAAGGAATCAGATTGACTACATCTGTGGCAAGAGGCAATGGAGAAGCTCAATATCTTCAGCCAAAACAAGGCCAGGAGCTGACTGTGGAACAGACCATCAACTGCTCATATACAAGTTCATGTTGAAGCTGAAGACAATGAAAATAAGTCTATGAAAGCCAAAATATGACCTTGAATATATCTCTCCTGAATTTAGAGACCGTCTAAAGAGTCAATTTGATGCATTGAACCCCAGTGACCAACAACCAGAAGAATTGTGGGATGACATCAAGAACATCATCCACGAAGAAAGCATAAGGTCTTTAAAAATACAGGAAAGGAAGAAAAGACCAAAATGGATGTCAGAAGAGACTCTGAAGCTTGTGCTTGAATGGAGAGTAGCTAAAACAAATGGAAGAAATGACAAGATAAAAGAGCTCAACAAGATAAAAGATTTCAAAGAGCAGCTCAAGAAGATAAAGTCAATTATTATAATGAAGTGTGCAAAGATCTGGAATTAGGAAACCAAAAGGGAAACACATGCTCAGCATTTTTCAACCTGAAAGAAGTGAAGAAGAAATTTAAGCTTCAAGTTGCAACATTGAAGATTCTATGGGTAAAATATTGAATGATGAAGGAAACATCAAAAGGAGATGGAAGAAATACACAGAGTCACTGTACCAAAAAGAATTGGTCAATATTCATCCATTTCAGGAGGTGGCATATGATCAAGAACCAAAGGTAATGAAGAAGTCAAAGCTGCACTGAAAGAATTGGCAAAGAATAAGGCACTAGGAATTGACGGAACACCCATTGAGATATTCAACAAACAGTTGCCGCGCTGAAGGCACTCACTCAGCTATTCCAAGAGATTTGGAAGAAAGCTAGCTGGCCAACTGACTGGAAGAGATCCATATTTGTGCCCATTCCAAAGAAAGGTGGTCCCACGGATTGTGGAAATTATCAAACAATATCATTGATATCACATGCAAGTAAAATCTTGTTGAAGATAATTCAAAAATGGTTGCAGCAGTATGTTGACAGAGAACTTCCAGAACTATAAGCTAGATTCAGAAGAGGATGTGGAACAAGGAATATCATTGCTGATGTCAGATAGATCCTGGCTGAAAGTAAAGAATACCAGAAAGATGTTTACTTGTGTTTTATTGACTATCCAAAAACATTCAATTGTGTGGATCATAACAAATTTTGGATAACATTGAGAAGAATGGGAATTTCAGAACAGTTAATTGTGCTCATGAGGAACCTATGCATAGACCAGGAGGCTGTTGTCATTCAAAAAGAACACACAGATACTGTATGGTTTAAAATTAGGAAGGGAGTGTGTCAGGGTTGTATCATTTCACTATACTTGTTCAATCTGTATGCTGAGCAAATATTCTGAGAAGCTGGACTATATGAAGAAAAATGTGGCATCAGGATTGGAGGAAGACACATTAACAACCTGCGATATGCTGACGACACAACTTTGCTGAAAGTAAGGATGATTTGAAGCACTTACTGATGAAGATTGAAGACTACAGTCTGCAGTATGAATTATACCTCAATATAAACAAAACAAAAATCCTCACAACTGGACCAATAAGCAGCATCATGATACATGGAGAAATGACTGAAGTTGTCAAAGACTTCATATTACTTGGTTCTACAACCAACAGCAATGGAAGCAGCAGTCAAGACATCAGAAGACATATACATTGGGCAAATCTGCTGCAAAAGACCTCTTTCAAGTACTGAAGAGCAAAGATTTCTCTTTGAAGACTAAGGTGCAGGTAACCCAAGCATGGTATTTTCAGTTGCCTCATATGCATGTAAGATCTGGACAATGAATAAGACAGACTGAAGAAGAGTTGATGCTTTTGAGTTGTGGTGTTGGCGAAGAATACTGAGAGTACCATGGACTGCTAAAAGGACTAACAGATATATCCTAGAGGAAGTGCAGCCGGAATATTCCATGGAAGTGAGAGTGACCAGACTTCGTCTCACCTACTTTGGTCATGTTGTCAGAATGGACTATTCTCTGGAGAACGATATCATGCTTGGTAAAGTGGATGGTTGACAAAAAATGGGAAAGCCTTCAAGGAGATGGATTAACACAGTGGCTTTAACAATGGGCTCAGGTATAGCAAGAATAGTGAGGCTGGCACAGGATTGGAGTGTTTCGTTCTGTTGTGCACAGGGTAGCTATGGGTTGGAGGGGACTCGATGGCACCTAACAACAAAAACAACAGCCAGTGTTGATAAACATGTAGATAATTGTCCCTCTTGTGCATTGCTAGTGGGATTGCAAAATGGTGCAGCTGCTGTAGAAAACAATTTGGCTGCTATTCAAAAAGTTAAACATAGCAACTTACACCCAAATCACAATAAAAACTTAAAAAAAGAAATCATCTATCAGAGGTAAGTCATTAAAAAAAGAAAGAAAGAAAGAAAGAATATTATATGATCCAGCTATTCCCTTCTAGCTACGTACCCAAAAGAATTGAAAGCATTAATGCAAACAGCTATTTGTAAACCAATGTTCATTGCAGCACTATTCACTATAACCAAAACATGGAAACAAACTAATGTCCATCAAAAGATGAATAAACAAAATGTGGTATATACATACAATGGAATATTACTCAACCATAGAGAGAAATGAAGTTATCATATCTGCTACAGCATGTATATATGAACTTTGAAAACATCATGCTTAGTGAAATAAGTCAAACACAAAAGAACATAAATTATACTATCCCACTTATATGAAACATCTAGAATAGGCAAATACATAGGGACCGAAGTACATTAGTGATCACCCAGTGGTGGGAAGGAAAGAGAAATGTGGAGTCCTTGCTTGGGGGCAACTGAGTTTCTGTTAAGGCTGATGGAAAAATTTGAAAAGGGAGAGTAGTCATAGTTGTGTAACATGATGAAAATAATTAAAGTCACTGAAATTGTACACGTAAAATATTTGGAAATAGCTAATATTTTGTTACATGTATTATACCACAATAAAAAAATAATAATAAAAATAAAGATTCTAGACCCAAACACTGCTATTTGATAACAAAAGAAAACAGAGCCATGCAATTGCTAATCTTCCTTCCATTTCTTCTGGCATGCCACAATTTCATGCTGTGTTCCAGTACTGGTGTTTCTCAAACCTAGAGGATGGAACAGAAATAGTGACATGCTAAACTCTACTGAATCATGCCAATCATATGTTCTATTAGTTTGACTACATCACTAGAAACCAGTTGATACATGGCATCAACTAGACCTGGCTGGTCCAGGAAGAATTATATAAATAGTTTTGACTTTACTTTTCTTTCTATACAATGAAGGAGAAAAAAACAGAAGCAAGATGTTCATGCAAGAATATGCTGTTTTATATTGACATATTCCTAGAACATAAACACTTTCCTTTGTGAGAGAAAGTACTTTGAAATGGTAACATTCCATGGAATTTTTCACTGCCTCTTTATGGCTATGAGTTAAAGTTTCTTGCATGTTTAATTGATATGATTATACCTGTAGCTTATACCTATAACATATCACTCTCTCCAAAAAGGCAACACAGAGTTCGACTGGTCAATTCATTGAAAGAGCAGTGAAGGAACAGAATTCTGAGGCATACTGATGGATTATATGGTAATAAAGCATAACATTTAACCCAGAATTCATTAAGAAGTATATTCTAATGTAACTCATTCATTGATTAATTGATTCATTCATTACTCAAGCATTTACTGAACAATTCTATGATTCACATTATGTATTCTTTGGGAATTCAAAAGTCACTGTTGTTGTTGTTGTTGTTTGCCGTCGAGTCGAGGCAGTATCACTATGGAAGTAGGATTGCCCAACCTTCCTTCCGAGGAGTGGCTGGTGGGTTTGAACCGCCAGCCTTCTGGTGAGCAGTCAAG
>NW_006921758.1:155104-159973 GCF_000298275.1 Orycteropus afer afer | reverse complement strand
GGGCAATCTACTTCTGTAGTGATACTGCCTCGGAAACCCAAGGAGGGGTCGCTATGAGTCGGGTCCGACTCGACGGCATATAACAGCAAAAGTCTAGTGAGGAAGGCAGGTAAATAGTTATAATCAGAGAAATAAGGGCTTATAAAGAATGTTCAAAGGCCTAGAAATATGAATGTAGAAGTTGCATTTTATAGTTTCAGGAGAGAATTAATTTGATTTTCATTGCTTCAAATCTAAATGACTTCCCTTTGAAATATCTTCTCACTATTTGAAGAGAATTCAGCAAGAAAGTCTACGTTTTTAGACTCTGATACCCTCATGTAGGACAGAAAAGGAAAATGATAGATTTTTGCTTACATGGCTGCTTGATGGGCCATCATCCTGGTCAGAGTCAACTCTGTGGCATAACTCACAGTTCTTATCTCTGCAGCTGCACACGGAGCCCTGAGTGCTCACACGGGAGAGCAAGCAGATGATGGAAATATCTCAAACAGAAATGGCAGCAAAGATAAAGGTTCTATTGCTTTAGATTTATTCTGCTTTTGTTGTTGTTTGGGCAAGGTCAAAGTAGGATGAACTATAGGCTCCGTGAAAAGCTTCATTTTTCAGAAAGAGTATTTGAAGAAAAATGCAAGGATGGAAGGAAGGAAAGGCGGAGGAAAAGAACAAAGAAATAATGGAAGCAAGGATGGGAGGGAGGAAGGAAGGAAAAAAAGTAGGCAGGGTGTATTTCAGGAGGGGAAGATAGACAATGTGCAAACAGAAAGTGTATCAGGTGACTTCAAATATGTGTAAGTGCTACAAAGATAGTAAAATACAATAGTGGGATAGAAAGATTGAGTCAGTATGAGGGCACGGCATTAGCTTCAGTGTGGTGAAAAAGGAGAACTCGCTAAGCTGAGACAAGAATGACAAAAAAGAAGCAGGCAAGTTAGCTAGAGTATTTTGAACAAGAAAATTTTTTTCTCTGTTAAAATACTAACGAGTCACTCAACATCAGTTAACGCAAGAAGTAAAGGATTTGGGGAGTGGGGAGAAAAACTAGTCCACAGTCCTTCCATAAATTGATTTTATCACTGGATAATCATCTATTATTAAATATACCTGGTCAGTTCTCACCTTGCCTGCCTGTCTACCCGTCAGCAAAAGACGTGTATTAATTTTTCTGTGACAAATCCTGGTATGCGGAGCATACTAGCTCCAGTGAAAAATAACTGAGTCTTTGGCAATAAAGATCTAATGACCACAGCATATAATTCTCCCATTCTGGAGAGTATGGTTCACAGGAAAGGTGGAAGCCATAAAGAATCACATGTACTCTTGGTAAAGAATAAAGAAGTCCAACTACATCTGAAAGCCCTTTCAGAAGGGAAAACAGGTCACTGTGTCTTGCGGCAGGATACTGAATTTGCGTTCTTTCTTAGACATTCTCTTTCATCGTACAATTTCCTTCCTATATTCAAGAAAAGGAAAAAAAAAAAAAAAAAAGGAGGGCATTAACATGTTCTAAGAAAGGAGATGTTAACTCTGTTAAAATAAGAGACAGGTCTCCTTTCTTAATATTTACTGTTTCTTAAGACATGCAATTAGCTACAACTCTCATGTTTGTCTGGGTGATTAATTAATACAGCTGTTAATGAGATTTATGTCCTGGAGGGAAATCACAGAAGAAAATTGTTAGGAACATATTTTGGAATGCTTTCGCTAAATTGGAGAAATTCATTGTTGGCTGTGCAGTTAGGTAATGAAATTTAAAAAGGTAACAAATTTTCATTATTATTTTTTTTAATTGGGAATTTATTTTGGAATATTTTCTCTAACTGGAATAATATACTTTTGGTTTTGGCCTAACATGTTTTTTAAAAAAAATTTTGATTTGGGTGAAAGTTTATAAACCAAATTTGTTTTCCTCTCAACAGTTCATACTTTTAAAAAAAAAAATATATATATATATAACATTGAATGCATTCCCCACGACATTACAGCACTCTTCCCACTTCCTCTCTGGGGTTACCATTTCCATTTGTCCTTCCTTCCTATACATTCCTGCCTTATGAGCTTAATCCCAGGACAAATGCTGCACTTTGAATCTTGTATGGTTGATTGTTCTAAGGAATGGGTATCTCCCTTGTGTTACTGTTCACCCCACAGGACTGTCTATTGTTTGGCTGAAAGTTGAGCTGTGGGGATGAGTTCAGTTCCAGGCTTGAAGGATGACTAAGGGCCATGGCCTCAGGAGTTTCACCAGTCTCTATCAGACTGGTAAGCCTGGTCTTTATTTTTTTTATTTTTATTCCACATTTTCTCCATGCTATCCAGGATCTCCTATTGTGATCCCTTTCAGAGTGATTGGCAATGGTAGTAGTTATTTTGGTCTTCAGCTCTTCAAGGCTGAGGTTAATGTGGTCCACTAGTACCTTGGACTAATTGTTTCCATGTTTCTTTGATTTTCTTCACTCCTTTTTGCTCTGGACAGGAGAGATTAATAGTTGCACCTTAGATGGCTGCAGTCACTACTCACCAAAGTAAGATGTAGAATATTGCCCTTGTGGGCTATGTTATGCCAATTTACTGTGGGTCAAGTGACTCATTCCCTCAAAGTGTTTGCTTATGGCTAAGAAGTTTTCATAACTTTGCCCGCAGTTAGCTCTTCTAATACAGGGATATCTTTTACAGCACACACAAATATGCATGTAGAAATATCATCTGCCAAATCTATCTATGGTAATGAATATAGTCCCGTTTACCTACCCATATTTGATCATCTTAGCTGGCTACCTATGTATCCACTCATAGATTAATGTTTGTTGTTACTGATAATGTAGGATTGTGTGTGTAATAGTATTTACCTTTGTTGTCTTAACTCTTGTACACCTCTCCATGATTTCCTTTTCCTTAGTAATATTGTGTCAGTCACCCACTTTTCATATATTACCTATCTCCTCATCCAAATTAATACATGTCTCTTTCCTAGTTAGTAATTTTACCTCCCCTCCCCTCCCATGCCTGGTAGCCATCAAAAAATGTTTCATGTGTAAACTATTCCTTAACTTTTTATAATGGTGAACTCATACAATATTTATCATTGTGTGATTGACTTATTTCACTCAGCATAATGTCCACCAGGTTTATCCATTTTATGAGGTGTTTTACAGGTTCTACATTATTTTATTTTTTTCTATTTATTTTCTTCCAGTTTTTATTTTTAAAACTTTTAAATCTATCAAAAAGTTGAATGCTCATGTATTCTTCATCTATATAATCACCAAATGTTAACATTTCTCCCAAGTTCTGTTACTGCTCCTGTGTATATGCTGCTCTCAGAAACCCATGTTTTTTTCTGGAGAACGATTTGACAGTAAGTTGCAGACATTATGATGATTATCCCTAAACATTTGGCATGTAACACCTAAGATAAAGGGATTTGCCTGCATATGTACAATAAAATTATCACACTCACAAAATTTAGCATTGATATGATATTATTATGCTGTATACTCTGTCACATGGGGTCACTGTGAGTCAAAATTCACTTGACAGCACCCAACAACAACAAAATTCTATATTCAAATTTCCCCAACAGTCCCAAAAAGTTGTTGTTGTTATGTGCTGTTGAGTCAGACCTGACTCATAGCAAACCCTCCTTGGGTTTCCGCAGTATCACTATGGAAGTAGATTGCCCCATTTTCCTTCTGGGGAGTGGCTGGTGGGTTTGAACCTCCAGCCTTCTGATTAGCAGTTAAGTGCCTTAGGCACTACACTAACAGAGTCCCAAAAGTTAACTCTTCTAATATGTGTTAGTGTCCTTTTAGCTGTACAGTTGTCCCTCAGTGTCCACGGGGGGCTTGGTATCCTCTAGAGGATACCAAAATCTGTGGATGCTCATTATCTTATATAAAATTTCCATAGAACTTAACATACATCCTCTCATGTTCACAAATCATCTCTAGGTTACTTATAATACCTAATACAGTGAAAATGTTGTGTAAATAGCACTTTACATTCCCTCTTAGCCTTTGAGGGATTGCTTTGAAAACTTAATTGCTTTAGGAGTTCCAGTAAGATGGCAGAATAGGCAGAAAGACTACACAGACCCTCTTCAACAAAGAAAAGGGGAACCAATTAACACAGGTACAGAAGATAATCCTGGACCCCTGAGCCTTGAAGGGAAGGATATAGAAGTAGATTAAACTCTAACTAGCAGAAGAATTTGCATGAAAACACCAGAAAAGGAGACATATGGAGCTGCAGTCTGGCAGTGATCCTGATGGCACAGACAGCTTGGATATTGCTGAGTGGTGGTAGGACCTAAGAATTAACCAAAAAATTGGCCCTGCTAGCCAGGGACTACACAGAGGACTGCTCTGGTAGTTGGGGAATGAAAGGGGAAGCAGCGAAGAAGAAGGCAGGCAGAGCTGTGGACTTTTGTCTGTCCGGAGGGTATAGCCATTTTGAATGTTCACGAGTGGCTTGACCATTTTCGATATTTAAAGCAAGGGCATTCTTTCAGATTCCAGGGACTTAAGAACAGGCTCCACTTGCTGGGAACCCCAAGGACATTCCAGACCCAGATGACTGGAAAGAGTGGAAGACAGCAACAGTCCCCATACGACTCAACTACACCCACACCTCCTGCAGTTTCACTTACTGAGTGAGAGCCACCACTCCCTTCTCTACCAACAGGCCAATGATAAACAACCACCAAGAAGATCCTGACTCACCCTTGGCTGCTCTTCACAAACAGTTAATGGAGATCTAAATAAAACAACACCACAATGTCTTGGAGACAACAGACCATCACAGTCCACATAAAGGACCAAGATAAAATGGTAGAAACAAGGCAGCAGGATACAGACCCAGAATGCATCC
>NW_006921758.1:152865-153524 GCF_000298275.1 Orycteropus afer afer | reverse complement strand
AAAAACCACCATATGAAAACGTAATTGCTTTTCCTCCCAAATATTTTCATACTTTAATGTTGCATAATATTCCATTGTGGGTATGTACCATAGTTCGTTTATCTATTCATCTGTTGATAGGCGTTTAGGTTGTTTCCATCTCTTTATTACTGTTAATAGTGCTACAATGAACATGGGTGTGTGTATATCTACGTATCTGCCTCTCCCTTCTTTAAAATATATGCTTAGTGGCAGGGTTGCAGGATCAAATGGTATTTCTATTTCCAACTTTTTAAATAAGCACCATATCATTTTCCACTGTGGTTTCACCATTGTGCAGTTCCACCAACAGTATGTGAGAGTTCCAAGCACTCCACACCATGGCTAGAATTTGTTACTTTCTATCTTGTTGAATTTTGTTATTATTGCTTGGGTGAGATAATATCTCATTGTTATTTTGATTTGCATCTCTCTAATGACTGATAGGAGATCTGGTGGCATAGTGCCTAAAACATTTAACTACTATGCAGAAGGCTGGCAGTTCAACCCCACCAGCCACTCCTTGGAAGGAAGACTGGGCAATCTATTTCAGTAGAGATACTGCCTGGGAAACCCAAGGAGGGATTGCTATGAGTTGGAAACAACTTGACAGCAGTGAGTTTGGGTTTTTTTTTTTTTTT
>NW_006921758.1:126988-152247 GCF_000298275.1 Orycteropus afer afer | reverse complement strand
TTTTTTTTTTTTTATGATCTTTATAGTTTTAGGTTTTACATTTAGATCTTTGATTCATCTTGAGTTACTTTTTGCACATGGCATGAAATATCATTTTTCTGCAAACGGGTACTCAGTTTTGCCAGCACCATTTGTGAAATGGATTCCAGCCCTTTGTCAATGATTAGCTGACCATAGGTGGATAGATCGACTTCTGGGTTTTCAATTCTGTTCCATTGTTCTGTGTGTCTGTTGTTGCATGAATACCGGCTGTTTTGACTACTGTGGCTGTGGAGAAGGTTTTGAGACTGGAAAGTATGAGACCTGCTACTTTGTTCTTCTTCTTCAACAGTGCTTTGCTTATCCAAGATCTCTTTCGTTTCCATATACAATTAATGATGGATTTTTCCATGTCCTTTAAGAAAGTTGTTGGAATTTGGATCAGGATTATTTCCCTAACATTCTTGAAGCTGGTTCACTCTAAGAGTGCCTCCCTGTTCTATCCACATATCTAAGGTAAAATAAAATACATTTATTCTCAGGAGAATGTATTTTACAATTTCCCAAAGTTCTCCTTTCATGGAATTCTTAGACTATGAAAATCTGGGTATTAGCTCTAATGCATTCCCCCCTTTCATTCTCCCTTAAAGAGACAGGCTTGGCGAGCTTCTGAAAGATCACTGCCTTGAAAACCCTGGGGAGTAGGTCTACCTTGCATATGTGATGTTTCCATCAGCAGAATCAACTGGATGGCAACTAACAACAATTTCATTTTAGTTCTGTCCTACAAACATTTATATAGACCTACCTATACTAAGCATTAGAAGTACAAAGATAAACAGCACAGGGCTGTGCTTATAATACAATAGAAGCAGGGACAGGATAACAGGTAATACAAATGAAATGTCCCTTTGGCCCCAGGATTCAAAGAAAACTTTCTGGACAAAATCATGGTTAGGCTAAATTTTCAATACAAGTGAAGTATATCAACTGGCCTCGAAAGGAAGGTTGGGCAATCCTACTTCTGTAGTGATACTGCCTCGGAAACCCAAGGAGGGGTCGCTATGAGTCGGGTTTGACTCGATGGCAAACAACAACAAAACAACATATCAACTGGCCAAAGCAAGGCTTGAAAGGGCATTTGTAAATTCCATTGATCAGTTTTTACCAATTTGGTGAAAAGAAAGAAGGAGAAAGTAAATTGTATCTGGTAGCTAAAAGGAGGCTGGATTATCTGTGTGCTTTGGTCTACTTCTGGCTCATCCACCTTTGTCAGCTTGGAAAAGCTGTAGTTCCATATTTCAAATGCTTAATTTATCGCCTCTCATAACATAAACGTCTTCATTAAAAAATTTATTTTCCTGTTCTGAATTTTGAGAGTAAAATTAATACACTCTGGATTGAATCTGAGTAAAAAATACATTTTAAGTCAGTTAAAAGACATTCTTTCTAAGAATTTTGATTTTGTGGATTTAAAAAGAAAAAAAAAAATAAGTATTCTTCCAACATTGGAAGAAATCCTCATTAGGGGAAAAAAGAAGAGGACTGTATCCCAGTTTTTTTAACCTTTCGTTACCTTGTCTTCCTTATTGTACCCACTGTGTTTGTTTCTACAACATATGAGACTTCATATATTAAAGCAAAGCTGTGTTTGCTTTAATATAATACAGCAACAACAACAAAAAGAAAATGGCTGGTTTTAAACTCCAGTTTTTATTCTATGTGTGTTACACCATGTTATAAAATGGTTACAGATCACTGCTATTTTTGCCCAAATTTTACCTTACAGAAGTCCTTTTATTAAAAAAAAAAAAAAAAAGACTTAATGAAAAGAAAAGTACAGCTACTGTTTTCATGGCTGCAAATACCACTGTGGAAATATTTCATGTTTACATTTTGTTGAAATATTTATAGTGTGGATACATACTACAGTAAAGCCCTCTTTTTCCCATATAATGGATATCTTTGTGCCTGAATTCTATATACTTACACGGTTTACATTTTTATCCAGTCTTACCATGTTTAGTCCACATTACTTTATCCTTAGGCCCAGCTATATTATAGCAACACCTTCTGGCAGAATAAAGACACTGAAGACCTACTGAAATAAAACAGTGTCTGCCTAACAGTGTCTTGCAAACTAAATGGAGCTGTTTAACAAATCTTTCGTATATCCGTTATTTGGGCTTTTTTTTTTTTTTTTAATCCCCACTGGTGAGCTGTGAAATCTCTCAATTTTAAACAACTCAGTTTCTTTTTCTGAATTGATGTCTGATACTTACTGCTGTGTTTTAGCCATATTTTAACTATTTAGTGTGGTGTATTCATAAATCTCAATCTTCTAAAATGTTTTTCGCCTGATGTACAGTATTGATCAGTGAACTTTGGAGTCTCTGTAATGGTCATTTAAGTCAGTTTTAAATGAGATTGATTTCTCATATCCTCTCCGAGCCACTTGCCTCACCCATTGTTGTTGTTGTTATGTGCCATCAAGTCGGACCTGACCCATAGTGACCCCTCCTTGGGTTTCTGAGGCAGTATCACTACAGAAGTAGATTGCCCCATCTTCCTTCCGAGGAGTGGCTGGTGGGTTTGAACCGCCAGCCTTCTGGTTAGCAGTCAAGTGCCTTAGCCACTATGCTACCAGAGCTCCCTGCCTCACCCATAGGCCCTCTTATTTGTATTCTTGCACCAATAGGCCCTCTTACTTCAACTCACCCAAGCCTACCTTACTCCGTCCTGCATACAGTTCTTCACCCTTTTCCTATGAAGTATATAACTACAACACAATTAATTTCTATAAATTCCTAATATTTGATTGTGGGAACATCTTGCCGATCACACTGGAGCTGCAATAAAATCTTTTCACATTTTATGACACTGTTGAAAATAAAAACCATTGCCAGTTCCCTGGTTCCTCAATTGGAAATTGTGGCTTGGCTTTTTCCTTCATTAAACAGATTTTAGAAATAAACTTCAATATTTAAAGAATATCTTTTTTCATTTGTGTGACCCTTGATGACTTGTATTTCTTTTCAGTCACATAATTTAGTTTCTTTAAACATTTATTTAATTGTGTTAATTCAAGGACTCGAGTAGAAAGCAACAGTACACAGAATAAACAGTGGCTTGGGTTGATCATTGTGCAAATAAGTCTGCCTTCTTATTTTTACCTACGTAGGGGCAGAAATCTTTCTTGGACAGGCCCTTGAGTGATGGAAGAGGCTTTCAGGTAGAGTCTTGCATTGTGCTTAGAGGAGATTAAGAAAGTATTTACTCAAATGGGAATGAGATATCTCCCTGACATTATGCCTTTCACCCTTGACATTTCTCTCATTTTCTATGTTTCTACTTGATAGTCTCAGAATTTCAGAACATTCAATACTTAGTTCCTATGAGTTTATGGCTTTTCTGAAGGTTGGGCAATCTACTTCCATAGTGATACTGCCTCAGAAACCCAAGGAGGGGTTGCTACAAGTGGGGTCCAACTCAATGACACATAACAACAACCACATTTTTACATATAATGTATGTGCTATACGTTTTTACATACCACACAACTTTGTGCATTATTTTCATAAGCCCATTATACCCACGTTATTATTTTTTTTTTACATGTTAACTTCTATTCCTTTTTTTTCCTGTTCAACAGATTTAACATTAAGTCTTTGTCTTGGTGCCTATTGATATGGAGATTGGGTCCCCAGCAGCAGAATCTCACCAGCCAAACCCTGAGTTCCTAAATCAGCCCCTTTCACAGAAGGATTCCTTGCCTGCTCTGCAAACCACTTTCTGTCAAGCAGGAAGAAATCATATTTCCCACCCTGTAAATCACCCTCACCAGGACACTGACCCAAACCCAGAAGCCTCTCTGGCAGGTGAGGCTGGTGCACCACGGCCATGCATATTCTGCTGCACTAATCAGGTGGCTAGTCACACTACTTAGGCTGCTTAAATCTCCCAATCCACATGGACACTGCAGGGGCAGCTGTGAGAGCCATGGGCGCAGGCAGAGGCATCATGTGTCCCTTGCTTGGATGAGATTGGTTAGGGGTTCCTCAGGGCCAGGGTAGTACACGCCCACACCCATACCACCCTGCTGCCAACATCACAGGGGGTTTGCACTGTGGGACCTGGGCGTGTGTGGGCAATGTCTCCTGCCCACCACAGGACCAGCCCACGCTTGGGGTGTGGCAGCCCTACATGCAGCCCTCCTCCTGACCCTCTACCTTTCTCTGTTGTTGTTGTTGTTGTTATGTGCCATCGAGTCAGACCTGACACATAGCAACCCCTCCTTGGGTTTCTGAGGCAGTATCACTACAGAAGTTGATTGATTGCCCCATCTTCCTTCTGAGGAGTGGCTGGTGAGTTTGAATCACCAGCCTTCTGGTTAGCAGTCAAGTGCCTTAGGCACTACACTACCAGAGCTCCCAAAATGAGAATATTTAATTTACTATTTTGAAAGAAAAGGGGTGAGAGTAGTGATTGTATTGATACTGAGATCTTGTTGTCATTGTTGTTACGTGCCATGGAGTTGGACCTGACACATAGCGACCCCTCCTTGGGTTTCTGAGGCAGCATCACTACAGAAGTAGATTGCTCAACCTTCCTCTCAAGGAGTGGCTGGTGGATTTGAACCACCAACTTTCTGGTTAGCAGTCAAGTGCCTTAGGCACTATGCTACCAGAGCTCTTAAGTGTTCCTAAAACTTTTCAGACACATCTCTTCCCAAAGTCCTCAGAATGCACTGTCTTCTGCTCTTATTGTAATGAGTTTGCTTGAGTATGGAAATGCATTATCCAATACTGGTCATCATATCCAACATACCAACCTCCCATTTGATTACATTAGAAAGAAGAAATTTGAGGATAAAACTGTGATTATCATAGCACTGACTATGTTTTTGAAATTATAATAATCAAATATATTTTTAAAAATCTACATATACATATATTTATACTTTTTAAAAATAAACAGGTATTATCCTGCACACTGGGAACAAAATATAAACAATGCTGTATGTATTGAAGTCAACAATAATAAAGAATCATACAGTGAATTATTTGCAAAGAAAAACATAAAACCATCTTCCTTAAGTGTTCCACCACATCATGTATTAAAGCAATCAACAACAACATAACTTCTTTTGTGAACATCTTTCCCTTATAGTTTCTAATCTACAATTCACTGTAATATACTGTACGGTCTTAGGTTGTTCAGTATTTTTGAAGGGGGGCTGGTGTTCATATTTTAATATTTTTAAGGGATATAAGTGATCCAATATAGGAAACAAAATATATTTCCTGTTCTTTTGATGTTTAATAAGTATTTTTACTTTTGAATTATTGCAAGTAAATCCTCAACATCCTGGCATTCATTACTACTCTGATGACAGTTTTCTGAATCTGAAATTATGTGATTTGTAGACTTTCATGAGTAACTGCTTCACCTGTTATCATATCATATGGTCCTAATTATTTTAAATTGGAGTATTCGGCTGACAGTTCTAGAAACATGGATGTTTAGCACCATCTGTTGTTCAAGAACAAAACAACTGTATGGTAAATAAAAGGGAAAAACATTCTGGAGGTGGGTATTCTAAAAAGATCTGTATTAGTTTTGTACTGCTGCTGTGACAAATTATCACAACTTTAGTGGATTAAAACACAGGGGTTTATTGTTGTATAGCCTGTAGATTAGAGGTATGACATGGGTCTCACTGTGCTAATATCAGCACATCAACAGGACAGTGTTTCTTTCTTGGAGACTCTTGGAAAGAATCTATTTCTTTGTTTTTTCAATACTTCAAGGGGATGCAAATGGAGTCCCTCGGTACCACAGATGGTTAAGTGCTTGACTGCTAGCAGAAAGGTTGGTGGTTCAATCCCAACCAGAGGCACCTTGGAAGACAGACCTGGCAACCTGCTTCTGAAAGGTCACAGCCTTGAAAACCCATTGGAGAAGTTCTACTTTGCACAAATGGGATCACCAGAATTGACTCAATGGGAACTAACAACAACAACAAAAAGAATGCAGATGTCAGAGGCCACCCACATTCCTTAGCTCATGTTTCTGTTCCTCCATCTTCAAAATTAGCAACATTTCATCTCCCTGATCATTTTTTCACAGTCTCATCTCTCACATTTCCCTCAGCTAAGAGAAGTTCTCTGCTTTGAAAGACTACTGTGGGTAGTTTGGGGTAATCCAAGATAATCTTTTCATTTTAAGATCTTTACCCTTAATCTCATCCAAAAATTCGCTCCCCCCCCCCAAAGAAAGTAATGCTCACAGGTCCTAAAGATTAGGGAAAAAGGAGTTCTTGTGGTGTCGTGGTTAAGGCATTTGGCTTCTAATTAAAAGGTTGGTGGTTCTAACCCACCAGCCACTCTGCAGTCCACTTCTGTAAAGATTTACAGTCTTGGAAACCCAATGGGGGTCTCTATGAATCAGAATCAACTCAATGGCAGTGATTTTGGTTTTTGGTTTAAAGATTAGAATGTCCCTGGGTGGTATAAATGGTTTGCTTTCAACTACTAACCTAAAGTTTGGTGGTTCAGAACCACTCAGCAGTTCTGTAGAAGCCTGGTGATCTGCTTCCATAAAGATTACAGCCAAGGAAGTCTTATAGCGCTCAGGTCTAGACTGTAGCACATGGGGTTGATAGGAGTTGTAATTAATTCACAGAATAGGTAAACAGGACAGGAACATCTTTGGGGTGGCATGATTCTGCCTACCGCAGGATGTGAGAAACAGAACAGTAATTAAAAACCTTGTGCAAAAACTCAAAGTTTAACCCTTTGACTTTTGGTCCAGTTAACATGTTGGTAATGGTATATTACAATTTATGTTGGGAGAAAGGAAGAGGAAGCCTGCATTCTACTGATTGCAACATTTGTCATTTTATTATTTTTAGTTCTTTTGAACTCAGACTACCAATTTACTTTCACTAATGCATATTAAAATAGCCATCTCTTAATAACCTCCCAACTAAGTTTAGTATTCCTTAGGGGAAGGGTATATATTTATTTTAACTTCTAATGCCCACTCTAACACCCAGTGAACAAATCCATCCTGGAAGAAGTACAGCCGGAATTCTTCTTGGAAGCGAGAATAGCCAGACTCCATCTCATCTACCTTGGTGATGTTTTCAGAAGGGACTTTCTTGGAAAAGGATATCTTGCTTGGTAAAGTAGAGGGTCAGTGAAAAAGGGGAAGACCGTCAACAAGATGGATTAACACAACAATGCAACAACGGGCTCAAGCTTAGCAAGGATCATGAGGATGGTGCAGGACTGGACGGTGTTTCGTTCTGTCATACACAGCATTGCTATGAGTCAAAACCAACTCAACTTCACCTCACAACAATCACAACACTTAACCTTTTCCCTTTGCCTATCCCCTGCCCTTTTCAATTGGATCACCTGTGCACACATACAGACATCTTCATATACTCATAAATTCAATATAAGTTTTCATTTTCTAATGTTTAATTTAAGTTTTACTGAGAAGCTCTGCTTTGAATGTCTCTTTGGGAATATATAAATAACGATTCCATTTACTTGACCATCCTGAAATGGCATTTTAAATTGGTTATTCTTTTTATTTCTCTATAGTAATACTATTTGTGTGTCAGTGATAGACAACTTTGATGATATTACTCCATGTTTAGTTTTATTGCATTCATAATAGCAACACAAACCAATGAGCTGCCTGATTCTCAAGATATTTCTGGCTTTTCATGACCAATCTTGAAAAGACAAAGAGGAGATACTGGAGGAATGCCCAACAGACTTGCTCCATATTAAACTCATTCCCTCTTCTGACCAGGAGAGGCTGGTAGAAAGTGGAAGTAGAGGCAGTTTTAACTAATTACATTATAAATTGTCCTCACTTATTTATGACCTATATCCAAAAAAACAAATTGGCATCCAAAATAAAGGACATTAACCATGAGCACAGTGCTCCACTTAAAAAAAAAAAAAAAAAAATTACATGAGACAAAAAGATCAACTATTACTATAAGCAAAGATGAGAAGGTAAAGGGGCAGGAAAACTAGAGTCTGGAAAGGGAACCAGAATACAATTATGTTGACAAATTGTGGAAAATGTAAATAGTATCACGAACTATTTGTGTGGAAATTGTCAAATGGCAACCTAATTTGCATTGTAAACTTTCACACATACACACACACACAAACAAACAACAGTAAAATATTATTTAATAAAAAAATAACTTATAACTTGTGCCAATCACTTTAAGATCGCTGGGGGAGAGGGAATCACAAGGTAATAGTTTACCCTGCCCACATTCACTCTGGAATGTTTGATATTGCTCATTTCTGAATGAGAAGGATGGACATTTTGGAAAGTAGCAGCCGCCTTTTTATAATTTGGTAATAACATAAAGGTGTTGGGCTTTGGAAAGGACTTGAAAACTAATGTAGCCATTCAAGGCTATAAGAACTTAGTTTTCAAAACAATATGTGTACAGAGATTTATAGTTTATAAATCAGCTCCACAACCATCTAAGTTGATAATGATACCAACCCTATGAAACAGGTATCATTTTACAGTTGAAGAAACTAATACTTATATCTAATTGACTAGGATTCTCAAAGAACATGCTTACTGTTGATAAACATATGGAGAAATGATCATTATTATATAATGCTGGTGAGAGAAGAAACTGATCCAATTTATCAGAAGGGCAACTGACTACATGAAAACACAGAAATATGTCTTACGTAAGTCTTTGACCCAATATTTCCACTTTAAATAATGTATTCTAGCTGTTACATTGTGGGGAATTACAGTCAATGTCATGAGACAAAATGTGTATGAACTGCTGTATGGAAAATGAATTTGCTCTGTAAACTTTCACCCAAATCACAATAAAAATTAAAAAAATAAACACTTATGAGATTTTAAAAAATCAATAAAATATTATTTTTTAAAAAATAAGGAAAATGCATTGGAAAAGCATTGCTCTCCTTAGAATCGTTATAACAATCAACCATAGAGATCAAAAAGACAGCATTTGCCCCGGGAGAACACTCAGAAGGCAGGAATGGCTAGAAAAGAAGGCCGAATGGAAACAGCGACCACAGGGAGGAAGTGGGAAGAGAGCTGTTACATTGTGGGGACTGCACTCAATGTCACAGAACAAAGTGTGTATGACCACCTGAATGGAAAACCAATCTGCTCTGCAAACTTTCACTCAGATCACAGAAAGCTTAAGATACATAAGTTAAATAAATTGTGAAAACAAAATGTGGATACAGATTGAAATGAGTGGTGTTCATCTCAGCATTGTTTATAATAGCAATAAATTGGAAATAACTTATGGCAGGAGCTGCTGGGTGTTCACCAAAATCATTTACCCCCTGCCTCCTGGACAGAGAGATGAACACTTCTCAGCCTCTTCTGATGTTAGATATGGATTATATAACTGAGTTCCAGGAAATAGAATGTGGGCAGAAGTGATATAATCAACCTCAAGCTCTGATCCATAAATAATCCTCAGTTTTACTTCATGTTCTCTTGTCTTGATGTTGGTAAGAAATGGAGGATCCAATAAGGAAATCAAAGGCCCTACATAATGATGAAACTACTTGAAAGAAGGAGCCTGGGCCTGTCCCTGGAATGACCATGTGGAAGAGTATCTCCAACAACCAAAACCAAACCAAACCCACTGCCCTTGAGTTGGATCTGACTCATAGCCACCTCTCCTTGAGTTTCCAAGGTGGTATCACTACAGAAGCAGATTGCCCAACCTTCTTTCCGAGGAGTGGCTGGTGGGTTTGAACCACAAGCCTACAACAAGAAACATCCAAATTGTGCTTCATGTGAGCAAAAGATAGTTTTATTGGATTAAGACACTGAGATTCTGAGCTTTATCTGGTAGAATCGCTAGAGCCAACCCTAATACAAAATTGAAATGTGGGCTGGTGGTTCAAATTCACCAGCCACTCCTTGGAAAGAATGTTGGGTTGTCCTACTTCCATAGTGATATTGCCTTGGAAACACAATGAGGGGTTGCTATGAGTCAGATCCTACTCCATGGCAGTACGTTTGGTTTGGTTCTTGATAATGACAGAGAATCAAATAATGTCAAGTGACTTTCTTGCCTCATGGACTCTCTTTGGATAAGTTATTGATCACAATTTGGGCAGTAGCCAAATGCAACCCAATCCACTACCACTGAGTTGATTCTGATTCATAACAATCTCCACTGGGTTTCCAAGGCTGTACATCTTTATGGAAGCAGACTGCTTCATCTTTCTTCCACAGAGCAGCTGGTGGGTTCAAAACCCCTGACATTTTCGTTAGCAGTCCAATACCTTAACCACAGCACCATCAGAGCTCCTTTAGTAGTCAAACCAGATTAGGGATAAAAGCATATGTCTCTGTTCTACTTTATTATCATCCCTTTTAATCCCAGGCTATTAAATGAACGTGCTCCTACTCATTGAGTATAACCTCTATGTGGGTGACTTGGGGTGATTCTGCTTCACAGCTTTGTTTTTGATGCTATAAAAGGTAGCAAAAAGAGATAAATCACCTATAACTAAATCCTCAAAATAAAATGATATATTCTGATTGCTGGTTTGCCATGGAATCATAAGATTCGAGAGTTAACATGAATTAAGGATTGGTTAAGCCAATTAACCAACAACATTCAATTCCAGCCACAACATTTCAATCAAGGAATCACGCATTCTTTCCTTGAACACCTCCAATTATGGTGACTCAATAAACATAGAATAAAAAGCACACACACACACACATATATCTTGTCTTTTTGCTTGTTTGTTGTGCAGATTCAGGGACAAAGATGGAGAAAGAAAAGTAGGTAGGCAGACAAGATAATATTTATTGACTTTCCATTGCCCAGTCCCTGGGTATAGCACCTTCACACATATTATTTCATTTAATCTTTATAACAATGCTGTAAGATTGACATTCCCATTTTGCAAAAGATCTGGATCTTAGAGAGTTGAAGTAATTCAATAATCTTCCAAATTCATGTATCTGCCAAGGTTGGGGAGACAGCTTACCCCCATCAGAGGATGCTAGCTCCTAAGCCTAGAAAAGAGGATATAGGAGAAGAAAGATGATAAAAGAGATGTTGCTGATGATTGGTGAACTGATATTTGACATTGATTTCACTGAAGAGGTGGGCAAAATAGCCTCACAGTAGGCACTTGACTTCTAGAGATAGACTGCTGGGCTTTATATTCTGCTTCCTAGTAATATAGTCTTGGGAAAGTTTCCTCTTATCTCTAGGCCTCAACTTTCTTATCTGCATAATAGGATAATAATGATAATTACATCAGACATGTATATTGCAGATAGTTTGAGATCATGCATATAAAGCACTTTGAACAATGCTTCACAGATAGTGAGTGGGTAAGAATGTTGGTTATTTTTATTTTCACAGAGCAGAATCTGGCACACAGAAAAGGAAAAAGTGGTAATAGTTACATTGGTTGATAAATGAAAATACTTCAGGGTATTTTCAGTTTTCTGAGAGACAGATAAATCATTGTGAAAAATCGCATAAATAAATATCACAGTTTCAAAATAATATTTTATTTCATGTTCACACTATTTTCATTAGGAAAAAATTCTGAAACATTCTGTGCTTTGTATGTGAACATGACATTATAGGTATGCACTTTGAAACCTACCTTTAGGGATCATCAGGAATTTGTGCTTAGTATTGACCACTCTCATTCCCTAGACTCTCTCTAGTTAATTCCCTAGGCTAACACCATGGAATCTTAGGGGTACAGCCTATAATCATTGTACACAGACGAAAAAAACCTAATAGTGCCATTGAATAATGGAAAACATTATTTTACCATAGTAATGTCAGCTTCTGATTTTGAATATTGTATCAAGCTAATTAAATATTCCTCTTTCTTTCAAAACATGTTAATATAAATGACAACCATAAATAAGGTCATATAGCTATATAGAAAATTATACAAAGAAAAACTTAGAAGTTTTTTTTTTTCATGCATGCAAAACCTATATGTATGTCAATTTGAGGGGTATTTCCAGCTCCATTCTAGCTGTCTAAGAGAGTCACAAAAAGGGAAAATGCAAAAATTATTTCCACAATGGAAAAAAGCATCCTGGTAAGTTGGAAAAGAAAAGTTTATGGGACATTTTGATGAGGCTAGGAATTAGACCAGAAAATATAAAGTCAAGGGGGGTCATTATATTTGAGAATAGCAGTGATTTAAAAAAAATGAAAGCAGGATTCTTATATCAAATAAAAGCAAATGAAACCCCAATGTATAAACGAGTTAAAAACGGAGTTGCTCTGACTGAAGTAATGTATGTAGAAGCCTGTCTAATAAACCCACCCTCTGCTGAGCCCCAAGTCTCTTCAGACCACAGTTGGGAAGCCAGTTCCCAGCTGAATGCATAATAATCACATGGCAATGCTTTCTAAAAATGCAGTTTCCTGGTTCCCAATCCCAGAGGTTCTGACACAGTAGATATGATATGAGATGTCAACATGTTTATTATTGAAATGCCCTCCTAGGGATCATGATGTGCAACATGGTTTGGGAAGTGCTAATAAAGCAATCTAATACAAGCCCTTGGAGCTAAGGCTGTTGAATCAACTCTATAGATAAAGTCCCTCTTCAGGTGTTTAACAAGGTAGATCCATATTATAGGTTGATGTAGCTAACAGAAAGATAGATTTGCTGCTCCACTAAGCCTGAAAAGAACAATGGAGGCAGTGGAGAAGATAAAAGTTATAAAGTTAAGGGATGACCAAGCTTGGCTTGAGGATTTGGCAACAAAGGAAAGAAAAAAACAAGTGCATCAGAAAAGAAAAGACTGCCTTCACATGTCCAGTAGGCAGCAGTCATAACAGAGGGGCTGAGTGCATGGGCTCTTGAGTTAGACTCCTGGGCTTGACTTTATCTATGCTGCCCTATTAACTGTTTGGCTGTTGCAAAGTTCTTTCATCATTTTGCCCTATTTTCCTCCTATATAAAATAGGGAAGTGATAGTACTTGCCTTATTAGATTGTTTTGAGAATCACATGAGTTAAATTATTATTGAGGACATAAAAAGCTCTCAACAAATGCCAATTATAGCTACACAGGCTACAGTCAGAATGTCTGACTTTAATCACAGAAATTCTACTTACTGGCTCTAAAAACTCGGGTACCATTTTTTTTAACAAAAAGATTTCAAATAATTAGTTTCTTCATCTGTAAAATAGGGATAAATAAAGAAATGGCCAAACCCTAGCCTTTTGCACTCAGTCATTTCCTAGGAACCTGTCACACAGTCAGCTCTTTGTGAATACTATATATTATTCTTATTATTGTAGAATGAAAATAGGGAAAACTGAAGATGATTCTGAAATTTCTTGCATAAGAAGTAGATGAAATAATAGTTATCATGACTCTAGAAGGTAAGGATAAATTTACTTTCATTAGGTTTAATTTGAGTAGCCACTGATGTTGTTAAATCAAAGAGAATGTGGGTCATCACTGGATGACAGAGAGGGTTTGGGTTAAAAATTTTATCAGTTAGTTGCAGGTGGCAGATGGTAAGAGAGTAAGGGCCCTCCCCCAAAACCTTTAAGGACCTGTAAGTAAATTAAATCAGTCTAGAAATAAAAAAAGTAAAGACTATTATATAGTTGAAGACTTATAATGTGCTTTTGAGAACTGGGACAGTCACAGAAGTATGTCGCTTGTGTGGCCATTCAAAAAAATTGCCATTCAACTGTAAGGAGTGCATTTCACTCTTAGTCTCTAGCTGCAGCACCTTCAGAATTGCTCTCAGCTGTTGAGCGTAGGCCATGCTCTTCCTGGACAGTTCCTAGGAAATGACTGAGTGCAAAAGGCTAGGGTTTGGCCATTTCTGCCTAATGCACAACCCTTCTGATGAGCAATCTTTGCTCCTGATCTCCCTTTGAGCTAGCTGGACTTTGTGAGTGCTGCATCATAGTCTGATGCTCTGCTCGTCCAACTCCTCCCCTTTTCACAGGCATTGTTGTTCTTGTTCTTGTTCTTGTTATTTTTAGGTGCCATTGAGTCAGCTCTGACTCATAGAGACACTATGTACGGCCCATACATTGCCCAGTTCTATACCTTCTCACAATCAGTGCTATGTTTGAGTTCATTGTTGCAGCCAAAATGGCAATCCATCTCACTGAATGTCTTCCTCTTTTTTTGATTCTCTACTTTACCAAGCATTTGTCCTTCTCAAGGGATTGCTCCCTTCCGATAACATGTCCTAAGTACATGAGACAAAGTCTGGCCATCCTCTAAGAAGGATTCTGGCTGTATTTCTTCTAAGATAGATCTGTTTATTCTTCTGGCAGTCCATGATATATTCAATGTTCTTTACCAATACTGTAATTTGCAGGCATTTCCCCCAACAAACTACTTATATTCCTAAGTCCAACTCAGCATCTGCTTCCTGGAAGTGTATCATTAGGCAATCCTCTCTATTGTTGTTGTTGTTGTTAGCTGCAATAGAGTTCATTCCAAGTTATGGTGACTCCATGTGTACAGAATAGAACTGCTTCATGAGGTTTCCAAAGCTGACTTTTCAGAAGTAAATCACCAAGCCTGCTTTCTGAGGCACCTCTGGGTAGGTTCAAACTATCAAACTTCTGGCTAGTTGATGAACACTTAATCATTTGCAACATGCAAGGATCCTTTACTATGAATTAAGAAGCAGAGATTAGAACTGGAACTATTTATTAAATTGCTATTGTTGTTGTTGTTATGTGCCGTCAAGTCGACCTGACTCATAGCAACCCCTCCTTGGGTTTCCGAGGCATTATCATTATGGAAGTAGATTGCCCAACCTTCCTTCTGAGGAGTGGCTGGTGGGTTTGAACCACCAGCCTTCTGGTTAGCAGTCAAGTGCCTTAGGCACTATGCTACCAGAGCTCCCATTTATTAAATTGGGTACTTATAAAATGGAAAAGTAATACTCTTCTTTGGAACAGAATTCAATGTGATTATTTATCTTTCTCAAAATTTGAATGTGAATGATCACCTTGCAGACAAGTTCTCACTTCTTCACCAAGTCAGATATTACAACTCCATATAAAGCAGTACTCTGAAATCTGTTTCAAATGCCACAGTAGATGATGACCAATAAAACTTATGGAATCCCGGTGTGATGGTTATGTTTGTATGTCAACTTGGCTAGGCCTGGTTGAATGGCTAAGCAGCAGGATGTAGTATTCCCCATGATGAGACTGGTAATCAACTCCATGGTGGAATATACTGGGATCAGCTGAGTAGCTGCCTTTGAGTATGTGGTCTGCTTCCTGTATATAAGGAGAAGCTTTGAGAATGGTCTCTAGCCTATGGCACACTTGGACTCTGCATATAGCTGTGTTGTTGTTCAGCAGCCTGCTATGCTCTACTGACCTTGGGACTTAAAATGGACTTAAGTTAATGGCCTGCCGTGTGGTTTGGTCAACACCAGGACTGTGCTTTTTTACTTGTCAACCTTGGGGCTTCTTAGTCTCAGCAGCCAGCAGCTGTCTGAGTGAAGAAATGCTTCTAGCGCCAGTGGCCAGGAGCAGGAGGTAGAGCTGGACCCCAAGGCTGAGGGGCTTTCACCCAGCCCCTAGAGCCTGGCACTTTGAACTTGGACTTAACGCCTCCAAATTGAAGAATAAACTCCTGTTTAAGGCCATCCCATTTGTGGTATATTTCTTGTCAGAGCAGCACTAGGTAACCAGAACACCTGGTCTGTCCCTTTATTTTAACCCATGAATCATAAAAACAACCTTGACATGGAATTGGTCATGAAGATTAACAACATCCATGAATAAACTTCAGTGAAATAAGAGGTTGGCCATCTGATGGTAAAGGGTATACTTAATGTAGATGCAGAAATTAGTGTATGGAGGTTCTTTTTTTTTTTTTTTTTTTTTAAAGGCATATTATGTAAGTCAGGTTTTGGTTAGGAAATTAGAAGCTACTTTAAATAGAAAGTCATCTAATACAGTTGATGAGAATATTATAAAATTCCTAAAGGGCTGGTGGAGCAAAGGACTAGACTGCTGCTTTCAGGTCACAAGGAAGGACAGGAATCATGGGGAAGCTACCACCAATGATCTTTAGCCACCTGCAGTACCACAACAGGTAACTCCCAGGAGAATGCTAGACGCCCAGGGAAGCACTGTGGATCTCAGCTGCATGATCTTAGCTGCCACTGGAGAATAATGGCTCCCCCTTCCTTCACCTTCCCAACCTCATGTAACTCTCCATCATTTAGCAGAATCTCTAACCCAGAAACATTCTAAAGGGATTCTGAGAAATTTATTTCCAGAATTCTCTGTAGAAGTAGAGGGGGTCAGGGAAGCTGTTGAACACCAACCAACAATCCAGTGAACCAGTAAGTCTGTTTCTTGTGTCTCTGGCTTTGCTTACTCATCTGCTATGTTCTCTCCTGCTGCTGGTTCTTGTGAGGCTATTAAGAGTCTGGCATTTGCACAAAACAAAATGTATATGAACTGTTGAATGTAAAATGAATCTGCTTTGTAAAATTGCACCCAACTCACAACACAAAGTTGAAAAATAAAAAGAGTCTGGCATTTGCTTGTATCCTAATATTTGCACTTTACCTACCATAAATATGACAGCTACTAAAAACTCTGCAAGAATGCAACTGATAAGCAGAAATATCTTGTTACATTTCATAAGGGCTTACCACCTGATTTCTGAGAGAGTGACCTTATTTCTCTCGGAGCTTATGGGCTCACAGTAATTTCCTTAGCTAACTTATGCTACATTATTTTACTCCTCTTGGGCAAAGAGGAGTCTATTTTGAGAACATGTTAGAGTAACATTGCCTTGGGCCACTTGAAATACATGAGTCGATGATTCCTTCACCACATGAAATCAGTACTAACTTAACTCAGACTTCTATGCCCTTCCCACTCTGCACCATCATTTCACAAATTCACAAAAGAGTCTATTTTGAAAATGAGACATTATTTATTATTCTACAAGATTTTGAAAGTAAGTCCAGATCCTCATCTAACCTTGGGACCATATTATGAAATAAAATAAAACAGAGGTGGAATTTGATTGATACTACACGCCATTTGGAAGAGGACACCTGTGCATACTGATACGTAGTAGTATGCATATTTTACAGATATGTCCATGAACCCACAAAGCTAAGTTAAAATATGACTTACCTAATGTTATGGTTTAGGAGCTCTGGTGGCATAGTGTCTAAGGCATTTGACTGCTAACCAGAAGGCTGACGGTTCAAACCCATCAGCCACTCTTTGAAAGGAAGGTTGGGCAATCTACTTCCGTAAGTGACACTGCCTAGAACACCCAAGGAGGGGTCGCTATGAGTCGGATCCGACTTGAAGGCCGTGAGCAACGTTATGGTTGGAATTATGTCCCCAAAAAACACACGTTGAAGTTCTAGCCTCTAGAACTTGAAATGTGACCTTATATGGAAATACGGTCTTTGAAGATGTAATCAAGTTAAGATGAGGTCATTAGGGTGGGCCCAAATCCCATATGACTGGTGTAGTTATAAGAAAACGAAAAGAGACACGGAAAAACAGGGAGAACATCATGTGATGACACAGGCAGAGATCAGAGTGATGGGTCTACAATCCAAGAGTTGCCAGTAACACCAGAAGTTAAAAGGACAGATTGAAACAGATGGAACGGATTCTCCCTCTAGTGCCTTCAAATAGAGGATGGACCTACTGACAACTTGATTTCTGATTTCTAGCCTCCAGAACTGAGAGAATATGTTTCTGTTATTTTAAGCCATGTAGTTTGTGGTACTTTGTTTTGGCAGCCCTAGGAAACTAACACAGGTGGGTAGTTGGCAGCTAAGTCCTCTTGAGGAATGCCAAATTCCCCACAGATATTTTAGAGGATATATGTAAAAAATGAAACCACAAGAGAGAGGAAAACAAATCACATTAGTATTACAGTTTCAAATATACCTATGAGCCTAAACTTGCAAAGTGTCCAAATAAAAAACTTCCAAGGTATATTTCTTTATAAATGATTTTTTTTTACTAAATACTTTTAAAAAATAGATGCCATTTCTAGAGACATGTATCCATGGAGTCTGGGCACTAAAACTAGCAAAAACAATTACAATGTTATATGAGATGTTTCAAATTGCTACACATAATTTAAAAGATTTAACAACAACTTTAAAATGTCTTAAATGCTACATAATGAAACAATAAAGGAGGATGCACCTATCTTGAAAACCAGCTACTGAGAAGGGGGTGTAGAGGCTGTAATTCTTGTTTAAGAGCTACGGAGCAAGTATGAAATTTCAAAATGTTTAACTTCTTAGAAGCAAAAAATGCAGCATTCTTCAATCAAACCCAAGTGTCGAAGTTTGCTAGAGTTGCCATAACAAAATATACCACAAGTTGGTGACTTTGAAAAACCAGACATTTATTTTCTCACAGTTCTGGATGTTAAAAGTCCAATTCAGGGTCTTAGCTGTGTCATATCCTTCTCTGGGCCTCTCTCCTAGTTTCCAGTGACTGCTGGCAATCCTTGGCATTCCTCTGTTGCTTATAGATGCTTCTGTGGTGTGTCCCCCTGTGTGTCTTCGGTTCTTTTTGTAAGACTCCACTTGTCTTATGCTGGGTTCTCTAGAGAAGCAAAACTAGTGAGATGTACACACACACATACACACACAGAGAGAGAGGGAAGGAGAAGAAAGGAGAGAGAGAGAAAAAAGAAAAATTATCTCAAGGAAATGGGGAAGTGTCTCACATAGTTGTAGAGCCTGGCAAGTCCCAAGTCTGTGGGTCAAATATAAAGTTGGAAGCTTCTCCCGACTCATGCAGCTACAGGGGCTGACAAACCCAAGATCATCAGGCAGTACACCTGGCAGCTAGCTTCAGAAGATGATGAATCCAAGATCAGCAAGTAAAATGGCAGACTGTTGGCTCACAGGCTATGAAGGCAACAATCCCAAGATCAGCAGGCAAAATGGCAGGCCATGGTTAGTTTAAGCCCAGGAACCAATGAGCTAGATGCAGAATCCAAATTCAGCAGAAATGCAGACAATTTCCCCCAGGACATCCATATATATCTTGGAAACAGGCCATACGCCTGAGGAAACTCTCTTTCAACTAATTGGCTGCTCATAGCACATCTCAACATTGAGGTAATTATATTGTATCAGACATCATCCTAGGGGACGACTACATCACAACTGCTTAAACTACTTAGACTCATGGTCCAGCCAAATTGATATACAACATTAACTATCACACCACTCAAAAAGGAGTCAAAAAAAAAAAAAAAAAAAAAAAAGGAGGTACAAATGGTTAAGCACTCAATTAGTAGCTGAAAGGTTGGTTCAAACCCACCCAGAGGCACCTCGGAAGACAGGTCTGGCACTCTGCTTCTGAAGGGTCACAGGCTTGAGAACCCCACAGAGCATATCTGCTTTGCACACATGGGTCGCTATTATAGCTGTAATACATTCCACTGCAACTAACAACCACTCAAAAGGGATTAGGTTTAAAACCTACCCTACTCCAGCATATCTTCATTAGCAAAACAAAAGTAAATTCTATTTCCAAACAGGGTCACCTTCAGGGGGTACAGGGGGATTAGGACTTCAACTCCTTATATATAAATACAGTAAAACTCATGAAAGCTGGAAACTGTAGTATAAGGCAGAAACTTGTCAGAGAAGGAAAAATCAAATTTTCCACTAAAGTGAGAAAAAGAAAACTAGTAAGGCTCCACACTGTCAAGGATGGAAAACTTGCAAGACTCAGAAAAATAAGGCAATCCTAATAAGATCTGCACTCACAGGTATCACTGTATATTGTATGTGTGTTGGGAGCAGGGGGGCCTGGGAAATGTGATTCAATCTGTAACACCAAGGAATACTGCTTCCTTGCATTTAATCATTGCTTGCTTCAAAGGAGACAGGTAATGGCATTTTCTTTGGTCAGGTTGCCCTTGTTTCCATCCTGTCTCACATTTTTAGTGCTACTATAACAGAAGTACCCTAAGTGGGTGGCCTTAACAAATAGAAATTTATTTTCTTACAGTTAGGAAGCTAAAAGTCCAAATTCAGGGGGCCAGATTGAGGTAAAAGTTTTTTCTCTCTGTTGGCTCTGGGGGAAAACCCTTGAGTCTTTTCTGTTATATTTAAAGTCCTATTCCTAAATGGGATTACATCCACAGGAATAGGGGGTTAAGATTTACAATACATAATTTGGGGAACACAATTCAATCTGTAACACATCTTAAAAGTTAAGCCTTATTGCATGAATTGAGAGGTATGGCAACTATACTTTCACAATTTGCCCCCCCCCCTTTTCTGCAAGCTTAGTGATAGCATGCAAATTGGTATCTATAATATCAAAATTTTAGCTCAAAAATAATTAAATATTGAATCCTTTAAATAAAATCCTTTTCATGACACAGTTTACAATTTTAAATAAATCTCTACTTATTTGCATCCCAACTGGGGCAATGGCTATTGCATGACAATGAATGAAATTAATGCTTTTTCATCACTAAAACTATATCTGCAGTCTTTGCTCAACAAAAATCAAGAGTTCTTTTTACCTGCCTATGGGAATTAATTGAAACTCTTGATTTTTAATTAAAATCTTTTCTAAATCATCCTTATGAGTCCATGACACATATGTAATTTTTAAAATTGAAGATAATTTGAGGACAGAGCTCATGCATTTAGAAGTCTTGAGCATATTCAATTCCTGGCAAACAGTGGGCACTCAAAAGTGAGTTGAGACGAGTATGAGTTTTAGATGATGCAGAGAAAGAATTTTAAGGAGAGAACATATTAATTCTCATAAGTAGATCCCTATATATATCAAACATGCTGTTAGTGGAAACACCATTAGAGAAAACACTTTCTTTTTTAATATATTCATCTTTATGAATTCATCTTTATGAATTTATTCATAAAACTTTATAAAATGTGTGGCTTACAGGCATTAGCCAAACATTCTGTGCAGAGACTTACACTTCATCTTGCATGGAGGTAAATAGTAGTTCGGTTAACACTCAAATATAGCCTAAATTAAAAAGAAAGAAATGTACCTTCACTTCAAAACCCATCAATCACCTTTTTTGAAACATTCTGTTCCCGTGTTTGGCTCTCCATCCTTATTTGCCCCCTGTTCTAATTCTCCTCTGCCCACACTGGCATCCATTTGTTCTTTCCCACCACCTATGTGCATTGCATGTGACACCTTCCTGAGCACTGCTGAGAATTTCACCATGGAACATCTGTTGCTCAGATGTTCAGTTCTTTTCTTTCTTAACCACCTCTCATTCAAACCTAGAATGGAGGAAATTTATTTCAACCAACATGAAATTATAAAGTTACATTAAATAATTAGAGCATCTTCTTAACTGATCTGCATTTTCCCAAGGAGAGAAAACTAGAAGGTCCCATTATGCAACCCACTAAAAACAATCAGGTATCTCCAGTCCCATATTAAAGTGAGGAAGTGAATATTAATAAATATAAGAAAGAAATTGAACAAATCTTTTAATACTACTGGAGAAGTCCAGAAATCTCTGGGAAATTATCCATTTAGCCATATTTCTAAATTATTACTGTCAGTCTACATACTCCAGGAAGCAGCCCCAAATTAACCTTACCCATTCTTAATAAACTAAGGCAATGCTTGATTTTTTCCTTACACTTCTGCCCTTACAAAATTGTAGATTTCTTGAGGAAGAGATACCATCTTTTGCTTTGTAGACTAAGAGTCTCAAAGCCCTCTTGTCGAAGATTAGAACTTCAAAGATGGGAAAAGGACATTGAGAGTCATGATTTATTAGAAAGCATGAAAACATACAACAGATATAATATTGCTTTGTATTGGATAGAAACAATCAGATCTCAAAGATGATTTGAAAAAGAAAGAAAAGGTCTGGTAATTTTTAAAGGAAAAAAAAGTAATTGTGTCTACCTCATAAAATAAAACCCATACAAAATCTGATGTGAAGGAAAACCTGGAGAGATTGTGGCAGCTCAAAGCAATGATGACCTCTCTAATCACTGAGGACAAGACACGTTTAAACATTAAGTGGAATGAGTAAGAGTTGGAAAGTGCATTTAATCAGGGATATATGCTCAAGCAATGAGAATTAGATTATTTTAGAAAAGCTAAAATAAAGAGAAGGTAAAAATGGAAATAACAGGGGCTGACTGGAAAGACTGAAGAAAAAAAAAAGCATTAATTTATACTCTTTCAGAGGAAGATATGTGTATTAAATTCCATGAAACTATTCATCTTCTTCCCCACATTAAATAATGCAGGTTTCTCCTTTCAAGGACTGTTAGAACTGTTGTTATTGTTGTTGTTATGTGCTGTCGAGTCGGACCTGATTCATAGGGACCCCTCCTTGGGTTTCCGAGGCAGTATCACTATGGAAGTAGATTGCCCAACCTTTCTTCCAAGGAGTGGCTGGTGGATTTGAACCACCAGCCTTCTGGTTAGTAGTCAAGTGGCTTAGGCACTACGCTACCAGACCTCCCTTTCAAGGACTAAGAGGTCTTATTTTGTATGAGATCAGACTTTGTTCTTTGAAAAGAACCAAATCACTCTTTTATTTTTTTAAAAAATGTAGCTATGACTTAAACTGTAGCTTATATTTAAAAATACACTAATCAAATAAAAATGATAGTTAATGATTAAAAATCTAATAGGACTCATATATGACTACTTTTCATTTAGCTGTAAAAACAGGCTACATGAGATCAGACAGTTCAACTAACTCTATAAAAGGGTCAGTATTAAACAGACAAAGTGATCTCTATTGTTTGGGAATTTATCAAAAACATGTTTTGACTTAATGTAGTTAGAAGTTCTGCCTTTCCATCTCTCAGAGTAATATTCACTAACAATGGAGCTCTAGTTGTGTAGTGGTTAAGTCATTTGATTGCTAATGAGTCGTTCAAACCCACCAGATGCTCCATGGGAGGAAGATGAGGCAGTCTGTTTCCATAAAGATTTACAGCCTTGGAAACCCAATGGGGGTTGCTATGAGTCCAAATCAACTCAACGGCAGTGAGTTTGGTTTTTACGCTTTTACTTACTAATAGGTAAAATGATGATTTTGTTTATTTGAATACAACTGCCTTCAATGGGTTTCAAGGCAAAATAAGCTAAAATTTACCAAAATAGTTTTAACTTTGTGCCAAGAAAAAGTAAATATAGGGAAAAGAAACCAATTGGGACATTTCAAGTTGAGAAATGTAGTTGGAAAGATAGATAATGATACCATTAGTCTCCTGGGTATTTTTCTAACTAACAATGAGTTGATTCATTGAATATGGTATCTGAAAAGAAGCCAGAGATTTTTGTTAACAGGCCCCCTTTTTTGCAACTGGAAAGACTGTCACGGCTTCACCATTACCCAAATGAACACCTCCCCATTCTCAGGACATAATAATAATAACAATTATTCATGAGCTAATATTTTCATTGAGAACAAATGAGAAATAACCCACAATGTATGAGTAAAGCTGCTGAAAGAAAGAATACTAACCAGGAAAAAAACTAAATTCAGTGACCTGAGTTACTCGTATGTGATTTAATCTTTTAGAAATACTCTACAGCTGTTCAGAGCTACCATTGTCGGGGAGGGTGCAAATGGGTCATATAAATATCTGATCTGTGAAGTGAACATTTTAAAGAAATATTTTATAATTATCAGAATACAAATATATATATGTATACATACATATATAACATACAAGTACACAAATATATATATGTACGTACATATGCATACACATATATATGCACATACACTCATACATATACACATAAACATATATATGTTTGTGTGTGTATATATACATGTATATATTCAGTAAGAATTCTTCCACAGGAGCTTATTCTTATAACATTTGAACTGAAAATACATTTAAAATTTTGGTTTAACGTTCATGATGGTAACATTTCTGTCAGAAATGATCAAGGAAAGAGAAGCTTGGTTAACAGAACCTCCTTACACAAACACAACGTACTGCTAGCGACCCCTCCTTGCATTTCCCAGGCAGTATCACTACGGAAATAGAATGCCCAACCTTCCTTCCAGGGAGTGACTGCTGGATTTGAACCACCAGTCTTCTGGTTAGCAGTCAAATGCCTTAGGCACTATGCTAACAGAGCTCCCAGAACCTCCTTAGAGGGGGAAAAAATAATATCTATGTCATTATAATTCTCTGAAGCTGAGATATAGCAGTTCTTTACATAAAACTTCTAAGCAATACAAATATCTTCAATAGGTATAAAGGCACTCCTCAAACTTTCATACCTAGACACAAACTTGTCATCTGCACTCACTGCCATTGAGTCTGATCTGACTCATAGCAATCCCTCCTTGGGTTTCCCAAGTGGTATGACTATGGAAGTAGATTGTCCAACCTTCCTGCAAGAACTAGAAAGTTGAAATAAGGAAATCCCTGAGATGCAGCTGCTTATGTGAATGTTTTGGTTACTCTGTGCTGCTTTAACAGAAAATAGCACAAATGGGTTACTTTAATAAACAAAAGTTCATTCACTTACAGTTTTGGAGGATAGAAGTCTGAGTTCAAAGTGCCAGGTTCTAGGGGCTAGGTGAAAGCTCCTCAACCTTGGGCTTCAGCTCTGCTTTTTGCTCCTGGCCCACTGAAGCTGGAGGCTTTTCTTTACTCAGACAGCTACTGGCTGCTGAGGCTGACAAGCCCAAGGTTGACAAGTAAAAGTATACAGTCCAAATATTACCAAACCATACATCAGGACATTGATTCAAGTCCATTAAGAGTCCTAAGATCAGCAGACAACATGGGAATCTGTCAAATAACGACTTGATAACATGCAGGATTCAAGCATGCCAAAAGCTACAGACCGTTCCTGAAGCTTTTCCTTATATACTGGGAGCAGACCACATTCCCTAAGGCAGCTACTCAGCTGCTCACAGTAGATTCCACCATGGTGTTGATTACCAGTCTCATCATGGGGAATACTATATTCAGCTGCCCAGCCACTTTGACATATAACCTTAACTACCACAGTGAACAGTGTTTTACAAACAGGGGCAATAAATAAAGTTGAAAGGAAGCCATGTAAAACACACAAGCCATCACTCTGCAGAGCAATATATGTTCATTGATTTTCATTGCTGGAAGTACACCTCTAATGTTTAAATAGGAGCTCTGGTAGCATAGTGGCTAAAGCACTTGACTGCTAACCAGAAGGCGGGTGGTTCAACCCC
>NW_006921758.1:109550-126393 GCF_000298275.1 Orycteropus afer afer | reverse complement strand
ACTTCCGTAGTGATACTGCCTCGGAAACCCAAGGAGGGGTCGCTATGAGTCGGGGCCAACTCGACGGCACATAACAACAACAACAACAACATATGCACCAGGAGTTCTGGTGGTATAGTGTCTAAGGCATCTGACTGCTAACCAGAAGGCTGGTGGTTCAAACCCACCAGCCACTCCTGGGAAGGAAGATTGAGCAAACTACTTCCGTAGTGATACTGCCCTGGAAACCCAAGGAGGGGTCACTATGAGTCAGAGCCGACTCCACGGCAGTGAGCATGTGCAACAGGACAAAATGTTGCCCGATCCTGCATCATCTTCATGATCATCAGAGTGCTCAAGTCCATTTTTGCGGCCACTGTGTATTTTGAGTGCTTTCCAATCTAGGGTGCTCCATTCTCAGCACTGTATCAGACAATATTCTATTGTGATCTAAAGAGTTTTCACTGGCTAATTTTCAGAAGTAGATTACTAGGCCTTTTTTCCTAGTCTTACTTAATCTGCAAGTCCACCATGGGTGACCCTGCTGGTATTTGAAATGCATAGCTTCTGAAACAGACAAAAAAACTCACTGCCTTCGAGTTGGATCTGACTCATAGCAACCCCTCCTTGGGTTTCCAAGGCAGTATCACTACGGAAGTAGATTGCCCAGTCTTTCTTCCCTGGAGTGGCTAGTGGGTTTGAACCACCAGCTTTCTGGTTAGCAGTCAAATGCCTTAGGAACTACACCACCAGAGCTCCTACATAGCTTCTAGTATCATAAAAATGTTTATGCCACCACAGTAAGATAAACTGGCAGACAGCTGGTGGTCTTTATATTTATCACTTCACTTAATATTTTATGAATTGAGTAATATTTTTATACCCATTTTACAGGTGAGAGAAGTTAAATGACCTGGAGGTGGCAGAACAATCCCTCTGTATTCAATTCACTTCTGTATTTCTCGGTACAAGATACGGCTTGTGGAGCCAGACTTTGTCCTGAGGGGAATGAGGCTAGGAACATACCTCAAACATAGCTCTAAAAGTCAGTGACTCTTTCAGATGTACCCAACTAGCAGAGTAACTTAAAATACTTGCATCTTTGAAAATCTCCAACTTTGGTCTCTCAGCATTTATATTTCGCCAGCTGTCTTATATTATCTGAAGTGGCAGAATAGCGACAAAAATGCAGGCACTTAAATAGTGCCCTGAGGATGTGTGTGACTTCTTTTTTCCTTCCAGATCTCCTGCATCAAACTTTTAATGTTGTACCCTCCTCAGCAGCTGAGCTGGAGGAGGGCGGACAAAATAAAGTGCCTAAAATTCTTATACTTTCCTAGGCCCTGTGGAGTTTGAACTTTTGAACATTAAATCTTAAATGTCAAAATATTCTTCAAGGCAGAGAGAGGACTTCAACATGGCATCCTCAAATCTCTTTTCCATGCACCTTTGGCAGCTCTGAAAGAAAATTTTGCTACTGCATTTAGAAATATTGTTTTTACATTCCCGTGGAAATTCACAAAGGGAATATTATATTTAAATTTTGCCACAAGCAGAAATAATTATTTCTGATGGAAATAATATTAGACATGAGTATCATGGAAAATATTTTCTAAAATTTTATTTTGAGTAAAAAAAAAAAAAAAATCCTGCCCCTCAGGGGTATTACACACTTGGAAAAAAAAAAAAAGGAAAATTGCCAGTGACTCCCCACTGTGGAACTTGTTACTTTGATAAACATGTTATGCTCACAGTCAAATTGTACCACCACACATCTTCATATAAAACCAGAGAAACAAATTAATCTTAGCAGCTGTTTAAAGGAAGCTATCTGAATGTGCCTCACCCCCCTGTACCCCAAATCACAATGCAATATTAATTCATAATCTCTTTCATTGCCATTGGTAATTGTACCCTTTGAAGATAATCTATGAATATGCATATGGCCTTTAGGCTCTTTAATTGCTGTTTCATCCATTTAATAGATAATTAAAAATGCTTCCTGCAAGTACCTTTTCCCTTCCTTTTATCACCAAAGAGTTCACATTGCCTATAAGGATGAAGTATAGCAAACAGTCCACTCAATGGCCAATTTCATGTGTATCAAAAGCAAACACAGCCAATCTCCTTCCATTTAATTGAGTCCCGGTCACTTTGTAACATGACCCTGTAAGTTTGGTTCTTAATGATCTACTGTCTTTTTTCTTTTTCAGTAGTTAATTTGTTCTTATTGGACTAGTCATAAAATGTTTCTAAAGATTGAAAGTATTACCAAAAATGCATGGAAACAATTAGTCCAAAGGGTTGGTAGACCATGGGATCCTCAGCCTATATGACCAGGGCACCAGAAGAACTAGATGGTGCCTGGTTATCACTGTCAACCACTCAGAAGAGGATTGGTGTGGGAAATACTGGATAGAGTTGGAGAACAATGTGGAACAACAACAACAAAAAAAAGACCTGGGTTTGCTGGTCTGATAGAGGCTAGTGAGACCCCTGAGACTATGGCCCCTACCTACCTTTCAGGTCTATAACTGAACTCACTCCTGTGGCTTCCAACCAAATGATAGACAGGCATATGGGGTGAACATTTACATCAGGTGGATCCACTCGTTGGAGAGATCAATGATGGGAGAACAGAAGGGCAGTGTTTGCACAGGGAGACAGTCAGGGGGTGGGAGTGCATGGGAGAGAAGGACACAGGGAGGAAGTAACTATGGGGAGGAAGTTGGAAGACAACTGTTACATTGTGGGGAATTACAGTCAATGTCATGAGAAAATGTGCATAAACTGCTGTATGGAAAATGAATTTGCTCTGTAAACTTTCAACCAAATCATAAAAAAAAAATTAAAGAAAAAAATATTCAAAGTGTTGCTAGAGTCATTCTTCTATGATATGGTGGGTTATTTTTAGAAGAATAAAGAGTGAATCATACCTATAGATAAATAGACCAGGAAGATCCATATATAGACGCTAAAACCAGACTTTTCCACACTCAACGAGAGGAAATTGGCATAGTCTCAAGAAATAGATACTGACTTGACAGAATAATCAAAGTATATTACAAGGGATTTCTTTGAAGAAATTTCAACTGTCATGAACTGAATTGTGTCCCCCCCAAAAATCTGTGTTGTAATCCCTAATCCCTATACCCGTGGTTATAATCCTATTTAGAAATAAGTTTTCTTTGTTATGTTAATGAGGGAGGATTAGTGTAGAGCATGTCTTAAATCAATCTTTTTGGAGATATAAAAGCAGATTAAGCAAGCAGCAATAAAACAGGGATAGGGGAAGACAGATACCAAGCCACATGGAGATCACCAAGGAACAGAAACTCAAAAGAGACAAGGAACTTCCTCAAGAGCTAATAGAGAGAGAGTCTTCCCCTACAGCTGGTACCCTGAATTCAGACTTCAGCCTCCTAACTGTGAGAAAAACAATTCTGTTTTTAAAGCCACTCCCTTGTGGTATTTCTCTTATAGCAGCACTACATAACTATGACACCAAGCAAGATAAGCTAAGTTAACCTGTGATAATGAATAACACCTTAATCACAATAATTTCACTCATTCATGGGTTAGCAGGGGTCTCTGCTCAATTTCATCACTCAGAGACCCAGGATAATGGAGGCTTATGTTAATTCAATATTCCATGATCACTGAAGCAGGGAAAAGAAGTTTGCAGTGAGCACTACCACATAAATGTATCCATTTGGAAGTGACACATCACTTCCTCTCTCATTTCCTTGGCCAAAGTAAGTCACTGGCCAAGCTTAACTTCACCAACAAAGAAACCTACTGCCATTGAGTCGTTTCTGACTAATAGAAACTCAATGGGATAAAGTAGAACTGTCCCATAGGGTTTCCAAGGCTGTAAATCTTTATAAAAGCAGACTACCTCATCTTTCTCCCATGGAGTGGCTGGTTGGTTCAAACCACTGACCTTTGGGGTTAGTAGCTAAATGCTTTAAACAGTATGCCACCAGAGCTCCTTAAGCTTAACTTCAAGGGGTCAGGAAATCCATTCTTCACAGGACCCCAGAAAGAGAGTCAAAATAATTGTACTTCTAATTGTTACTATGCTACATATATTCCCTGTGATTAACCTATAGGTGTTTAATAATGCAATGTAATTTGGTGAAGTTTGAGAATTTAGCATCAAGTATTTCAACTATATGTGAGTGACTCTGGAGGTCTATAACAAAGTGTAATATCACGTGGGAGGTAGTTATTTGGCTAATGAATTAGTTTTGTAGCTCTCCACCTATTATCACCTTCATTGTAAATGAAAACGTCTCTTAAAAGCATATTTTGTTGTCCCTTATGAGGACTTGCACTGTTTTAAGAACTAAGAAGAGCTTTGTCTCCCTCTGAAGAACTGCTGTTTCCACCTGCAACTTAAATAGAATCTGTTGATTGTGCAGAGAACCAGGTTATCAACTGAATTAGCCCTGTGAATTAATATATTTTCTTACCTGCTTTTAAGTTTGTTTTCTCCTTTGTAATTGATTTTAAAACAATGGCATTGTGTTTGTGCTTTTAATAAAATGGCTCAAGCTCTTTTGTGAAAGCCCTTTTTGTGGAGAGTGAATAAAGAATTGGAATTGAAAAAGAAAAAGACAAAAATTGCCAATGTGTTATAAATGGTTTTCCTGGTGGTGATATTGCACTGCGTGAAGGATATACAAGATCTCCATGTATTATTTCTTATAACTGTACATGAATTTACAATTAGCTCCAAATAAAAGGCCACAATAGCCCCTAAAGAAGGTCAACTGCTAGTGCTAGTGATAGAAAAATTCTTTTAGAAAGACTTACAAATGCTTACAAATGCCAATATTATCCTTTAAATCAATAACTGAATGAAGAAGTTTTCAAATTACCATGTAATAAAAGTCATCAAGAGAAAAGCTTAGACCCATAATTCAGGGATAGTTCTTGGCATTTGGGAGAGCAAGGAAGGCAAAAGATTGTTACATAAAGAAAGCATTTATTCATTCTTTCTTTCTCTCCATAATAATAATAGTATATTTATTAAACCCCTTCTATTGCTAAGGAGTATGTTGGACAACTGGTATACAACACGGAAAAGTTGTCTGACCCCTAGTGTTTACATTGTAATGGAGGAGATAGATAAATAAACAAATAAATAAAAACAACTGCAATTGTGATATGTGCTTTAAGGAAAACTAAGAGAGTGCTGAGATGAGAATAATGAGGTGAAGAGCCACTCTGGACAAAGTGGTCAGAAAAGACTCTTCAAGGAGATGAAGGATAAGAAATTATTAGTATTGGGAAGAACAGAATGGGCTCAATTCAAGCAGAGTCCTTGAAAGGGAGTGCATATATTTAAGAACCTGGTCGTTGGCCAGTATAGATTGACAGATGGTTAGCAAGGAAGTGGCAAGAGAGATTGCCCAAGAATAGGCAGACAGACCGACCTTCCTCAACAAAGAAAAGAAAAACCAATTGACAGAGATACAGAAGATAATCCTGGAACCCTGAGCTTTGAAAGGAACTATACAGAAGTGGATTATGCACCAACTAGTGGAAAAACCTGAACAAAAACAGTGAGTACAGAGACAGTTGGAGCTGCGGACTGTCAGCTACTCTGATGAGACCAACAGCCTGAATATTTCCAAGTGGTGTTGGGACCCGAGAATTGACCTAAAGATCAGCCCTGGTTACCAAGAGCTGCAGGGACAACTGCTCTGGTGGCCTATGACTAGGAAGGGACACAGCAAGGAGGAGACAACTTGAGCTGTGGGCTTTCTGCTGCCTGGAGGGTGCAGACATTTTGATTGTTTACACATGGCAGCCATTTTGGATATTTAAAGTGATGGGGGGGTGCAGCCATTTTGAATGTTTAGAAGTGGCAACCATTTTGGATTTTAAAGTGATAGCATTCTCATTTGGATTCCAGTGACCTAAGAACAGGCTCTGTTTGCCAGAGTCGGCAAGGACATATGAGAGGCTGACAAAGGAAAAGAGACAGGTGGTGAATGTATAAGTGCTGTCAACTAGTGAATAGAGAAGCACAGCACAGTGCCCTGCCTGTATAGATAACATACAAATAAAACAAAGAAAATGAAAATTGTGGGCAAGTCACTCCAACATATAATCACCAATTAAATATAAACACAAAAATGTCACAATGCCTCAGAGACAACAAAGCAGCACAGTCCACACAAAGAAGCAAGATAAAGCAGGAGAAACAAGGGACCAGGATACAGACCCAAAACACATCTCTGAGGAAGACACAGCATTGGAACTCCCTGATAAGGAATTCAAAAGAATTATATTTAGGTATCTTCAAAGGATTGAGAGACAGACCAAGGAAAACACAGACAAAATCCTAGAAGAATTTTGGAAGAAAATACAAGAACAAAATGACAAAATAAATGAAAAATTAGAAATGATTCTAAATCTACAGATAGAAATACAGAAGATTAATACTAAATTGTTAGAAATAGATAACACATTGAAAGGGCAAATGAGTAGAATTGATGCAATGGAAGACAGAATTAATGAGATTGAAGACAAATACCTGAATACTTCTTTGGAAAGGGATCGATCAGAAAAAAGATCAAAACAAAATGAAGAAAGCCTAAGGTTCATGTGGGATACCATCAAAAGGAATAACCTACATGTCACTGGAATTCCAGAACAAGAAGAGAAAAATGAAACCACTGAGAAAATTGTTCAAGATTTGTTGGAGAACTTCCCTGATATGATGAAAGATGAGAATATATCCATTTAGGAAGTCTAATGAACCCCAAACAGGAGAGACCCCAAAAGAAAATCACCAAGACATATCATCATCAAACTCAACAAAACCAAAGACAAAGAAAGAATTATTAGAGCAGCATGGGAAAAATGAAAAGTTACTTACAAGGGGCAACCAATAAGACTAAGCTCAGATTTCTCAACAGAAACCATGCAGGTGAGAAGACAGTGGGATGATATACATAAAACACTGAAAGAGAAAAATTTCCAACCAAGAATTATGTACCCAGCAAAATTGTCCCTCAAATGTGATGGTGAAAGTAGGATATTTCCAGATAAGCAGAAATTAAGGGAATTTGTTAAAACCAGATCAACCTTTCAAGAGATGCTAAAGGGAGTCCTATGGACAGAGAAGCAACAACTGACCATTAACACACACGATGATATAACCCAGAAACCAACCCAGTTATGGAAGTATCCAAAGTAAATAAGCCTACAAGATTGTAAACAGAGAACCAGAGACACCAACCAACAAATGAGGACAACTACAAACCAAAAAGAGGGGAAAAAAATCTGTGTCGCTACAGAACTTCTAGATGGTACGGAAGTCAAGACAAACTGCAAGATGGAATGGACTGTTCCAAACTTGGGAAGAAAACTATAAATCACAGGATAACCTCAAAGAAAAACGATAAACCTTCACATCAAAATAAAAAACAGGACCAGCATAAATATTCAGCAAATACTAAAACAATAGCAGTGAAGGAAGTGATAACATGATTCCTGAACAAAATGGGCTCAGCATAGAAAATTATATGGAACAAAGAAATTGACACAATGAAAAAGCACATGACAAAAATGACAGCAACTAATTCATATTTGCTGATAATTACATATCTGGCAAGGAACTTATTTCTAAGATTGATGGAAAACTCCAATACCTCAACACCAAAGGAATTAACAATCCAATTGAAAAATGGGCAGAAGACATGAATAGACACTTCACCAAGGAGGATATTCAGGTGGCCAGCTAATACATGAAAAAATGCTCACAATCATTGGCCATCAGAGAGATGTAAATCAAAACAACAATGAGATACCGTCTTACCCCAGCACTGATGATAAAGTTCAATGAGACAGAAAATAACAAATGCCGGTGGGGATATGGAGAGATTGGGACTCTCATACACTGCTTGTGTAACTGTGGAGTGACACAACCACTGTGGAAAACAATATGGCAATTCCTTAGAAAGTTAGAACTGGAGATACCATTTGGCCCACAATTCCATTACTAGGTATATATCCTAGAGAGGTGAGAGCCAGGATAGGAACAGATACATGCATGCTCATGTTCATCACAACACTATTTACAATAGCAAAAAGATGGAAACAACCTACATGCCCATCAGTGGAAGATTGGATGACCAAACTATGGTACATACACATACTGGAATGCTACGCAACACTAAAGAATTACGTAGTTTGCAAAACACTGCATAATATGGATGAATTTGGAGGACATTATGCTGAGTGAAATAAATCAATCACAGAAGGACAAATATAGTATTAGTTTGTTGTTGTGGAGGGTCAAGGAAAGGTTTATATATGGAGGGAAGCTTTCTTTCTTGGTTGTAATAGGTGGGAAAGGAGGGGAGGGAACACTGCAAAAAAAAATAAAATACATTGACCCATGTCACTTTAGTTTTTTGCATTTCACTGTACATACATTATATTTCAATAAAACGCACTTTAAAAAAAAGGAAGTGGCAAGAGATGACATTAGAAACATTGGAAGGGGCCAGATGTAGGCAGAGGTACAGTCTAATTCCAGGTGTTGCTATAGTTGGCTTTCAGCTAAGGATGACATGATTACTGATGTTTGTTCTAAATAGAACAAATTAGTTACTGAACTAATTGAACGTAAAATAGTTATTCTTTGTCTTGGTTGTATGTATTGTCATTATTGCCATATTCTTCAATATTCAATTTCCTATGAGAAAGCTAATGCATGAGGAGGTTAAAATGGGGAAGAAAAGTCAGAATGAGAACCTGTTACTAGGGACCTACACATATAAATAGAAGACCAGCAACAGGGAAAATCCATTTGATTTACGTAGGAGAGAGAATGGAAGTACGTTAAGATTTACAGAGCCAGCCACTACCACTGGAAAAGATACCCTGCTCCCTACATCTTCACCATATGCATAAAATTCTACTAAAGTTATATTCAAGCTATTTACTTCATTATCAGAGATTTGGCTTGAATACAAATATCCTTTGCAGGTTTAATAATGTGACTTAAATTTACATTAAGGAGTAAATGACTATCATGGAGAGGGATTACAATAGCTGAGATTACAATAGTATGTGGAGGAATAGCTTTTGTTTATTTATTTTTGCATAAACACATGCACAGTTTAATGACTAATATGCAATTAGAATCCAGCTTACAAAAAGTAAAATACTGTCAGCACCCAGAAACCCTTTCACCATGTGTCCTTCCCCATCTTCACTTCACTTTTCCCAAAGATAATCACCATTTTGAATAATCATTTCCTTGTACATCATTATAGTTTTACCACTCATCAATGCATCTTTAAATAATATTGCTCAATTTTGCAAAAAATTGTGTAAGAATGGAAATATGCTATATGTACTCTTTGGTGTCTTGCCTCTTTCCTTCAATATTATGCTTGTTAGAGTTAGCCATGTTGTTGCATGTCTCTAAAACCCCTGTAGATCATTTTCATTTCTGTATAAATTTCCTTGGTATGAGTATGCTGTTGTTGTTGTTATGTGCCATGGAGTCAGACCTGACTCATAGTGACTCCTCCTTGGGTTTCTGAGTCAGTATCACTACGGAAGTAGATTCCCCAACCTTCCTTCCCAGGAGTGGCTGGTGTGACTATATCACAATTCATTTATCCATTCTACAATTGAAGGCCACTTGAGTTGTTTCCTAATTTTGGACATGATCATTCTTTTTTTCTTTGTTTATTTTGTTGACAATGTATACAGTAAAATATATGGCAATGCAACAGTTTCTACAAGCACAATTCAGTGACATTGATTACATTCTTCGAGTTGTGCAACCATTCTCACCCTCCTTTTCTGACTTGTTCCTCCTCCATTAACCTAACTAAACTCACAGCTCCCAGAGGTTTCTATCTAATCTTTTGAGTTGCTGTTGTCACTTTGTTCCCAAATAGATAGTTCTTAAAAGAACATAATGCTCAAGGCAGATATAATTTTATCAGATAAGCTACACTATTGTTTGGTTTTAAGATTTCAGGGGATACTTTTGGTTTAAGGTTTAAAGATTATCTCAAGGTAATAGTTTCAGGTGTTCTTCCAACCTTCATGGCTCCAGGAATTCTGGAGTCCTTGGGAATGTGAAATTCTGCTCTGCATTTTCTCCCTTTTGATCAGAATTCTTCTGTAGAATCTTTGATCAAAATAGTCATGGTAGCCATGCACCACCCAGGTCTTCTGGTCTCATGGCAAAAGGGGCAGTTGTTCATGGAGGCAATTAGCCACACAGTCCATATCCTCCTTATTCCTGACTTCCTTCCTCTGTTGTTCCAGGTGAAGAGACTAATTGTTGTGCCTTGGATGGCTTCTTGTAAGATTTTAAGACCTCAGACACTACGTAATGAACTAGAAGGTAGAATGGAAGCATTAAACCTGTTATTAAGCCAATATACTGAAATGTCCCATTAAACCATGATCCTAAAAGAGGAATGTCTTTCTTTTTTTAATTTTCACTGTGATTTGGGTGAAAGTTCACAGAGCAAATTCACTTTCCATACAGCAGCTCACATATTCTTTGTTTCATGATATTGACTGTAATTTCCCACAATGCAGCAGCTCTTTTCCTACTTCCTCTCCATAGTTACCTCTTCCCTGTGTCCTTCCCTCTCATGCAACTCTGCCCCCCAAGTTTTCTCCCTGTGCATACACAGCCCTTCTATTCTCCTACGATTGATCTCTCCAAGGAGTGTATCTACCTAAGGTAAATGTCCAGCTCATATGCCCGTCTTTGTTTGTCTGGAAGCCACAGGAATGGGGTAAATTCCAGACCTGAAGGGCAGCTAGGGGTCATAGTCTCAGAGGTTCCACCAGGCTCTATCAGACCAGCAAACCTGGTCCCTTTTTTTAAAATTTATTTATGATTTTGAGTTTTGTTCCACACTGTTCTCCCACTCCATCCAGGATCTCCCACATAGATACCCCCTAAAGGAGGAATAATTCTTATTTGTACTATTTTATTTCTTAAAATTGTGAGCTGGGTACATGGATGATGAAATATTAATCTTTATCCATGACACCAAAAGAAATATGCACACCCATATTCATTACAGAATTATTCACAACAGCAAAAAATGGAAACAACTAAAGTGCTCATTAACAGTACCATGGTTGGATAAACCAACTATGGTACATACACACAGTGGAATATTATGCAATGTTAAAGAATAACAATGAATCTGAAAAACACCTCATAACACGGATGAACCTGGAGGATAATTTGCTAAGTGAAATAAGTCAATCACAAAAGGAAAAATATCGCATGAGACCAGTATTATAAAAAGTCAAGAAATGGTTTACACTCAGAAAGAAACATTCTTTGACGGTTACCAAGGATGGGAAGGGAGGGGAAGGAAAAAATCACTAACTAGAGGGTAGACATGTATTAACTTGGGTGGAGGGAAAGGCAATATACAGTATGAGGAAAGTCAGCACAAAATGATCAAGACAAAGGAAGACACTGGGAGAAGCATGAGAGTTAAAAGCTGAAAAGATAGATACTATTACACACAAAATCCTGCAATAATAGTAGTAGCAATACTCTGTGAGTGGATACATAGATAGACATGCAAGCTGATCAGGCATAGGAAGGCAAATGGGATTCCATCCACAAATATGTATAGATTTGGCAGGAGATATTTCTACATATGCATTTATATGTGGTGCAAACATATCCATGTATATAGTACAGCATACAGGGGGCAAAGTTATGAAGATTTCTTAGCCATAACCAAATACCTTCAGCGAAGAAGTCATTGGGGTTGGAGAGGTAGGACCATGGTTTCAGGGGATATTTAGGTCAATTAGCATAACATACTCAACAAAGACAATGTTCTATATCTTAACTTTCAGCCAAACAATAGACAGGACTAAAAAGTGAACAATAATACCAGGAAGGAAGATACTCCTTAGAACATTCAACCTTACACGACAGAAAGGGCAGCGTTAGCACAAAAATAAAGCTCAGAAGGCAGGAAAGGGCAGGAAAGAGGAATAAAAGGAAATGCGAGAAAATGGAGGAAGCGTGTCGAGTGCTGTTGCATTGAGGGGATTGTAACCAGTGTCACAAAACAAAAAGCATATGAATGGAAAACCAATCTGCTCTGTAAACTTCCACTCAAATTACAATATAAAGTTGTTTTTTTAAAAAATATTTTTAATGTTCATAATATATTGGATTTCATACACATTTCTTAGTACTTTTATTTTTAATTTTTTCAAAAAAAGAGTAGAGGATTAAATTCAGATTATCTTCCAAGAGTAATTCTTAAGCAAATGGGCTCTTGAAACCGGGAAATTAGGGGATTTAGGGAGCTCTGGTAGCATAGTGGCTAAGACACTTGACTGCTAACCAGAAGGCTGGTGAACCATACCCACCAGCCACTCCTCGGAAGGAAGGTTGGGCAATCCTACTTCCGTAGTGATACTGCCTCGGAAACCCAAGGAGGGGTCGCTATGAGTCAGGGCTGATTCGACGGCACATAACAACAACAACAGGGTGGAAAGGATCATGGAAAACACAATTTGAGTCCACTAATGACAGATTTCTTAGAGTTGAGGAAGCTTAGAATGAGAGGGGACTTAGAAGTCAATGAATTGAAGCCCTTCCTTTTTAGAGCTGTAAATCTGTTCAAGGGCATACAGCCAGTTAGCGGAGTCAGTGAGGGGAAAGAGAACAGTGTCTCAAATCCAGAATCCTGACTCCAGCATTGCAATACAATTTATTTTAATTTCCTTTTTGCTTAGTCACTGATTATACCACATTTCATTGTAGTGAGAAAAAGGACATTTGGAAGTTATAAATAGGCCTCATAATGATATTTATTGACAAATTAGGAAAAAAAAAAAAACCATAAACAATGATAATGAGAGTCAATAGGGACAACCATCGCAATCGGAAATGAAAAACACACTGAAGAAATCATTATAATTGATCATCCAAGGAGGAATAAACAATATAGTAAAATAAGCTTCTTATCTATCAGGAAGTATAAAAGGAATGTAGCTTGTAAGGACTCTGTCCTCTCCACTGACCAGAATGTTACAAAAGCACTTTATCCAAGTCTAGATTTTGAAGTGTGAAAGAAGCAAAGAACTTTAAGAGGCTTATGAGAATAGGCACAAAATTAAAGAGAGAAAAATGAGCTGTAAAGAGGAGACCATGGAATTTCACCTAGAAAACAAGAGTTATCAGAAACTAATAATATTCTACTGTATGAATGGATATCATATAGGGGAAAGTAAGTGTTCTTCATTTTGTCTGTAGATAAAATATGAAAATATTTTTGTTGGGCAGCAAAAATAATTTAGATTTGTGAGAAAAACAAACAAAAAAATAACACATTAAACATTAGAATGATCTACAAAAGGGTCTGTAGCATGTACTGCTCTGGTTATGGTTGAAAATAGATTCCTGACATCTATGCTAGTTGACAGGAGCCCCAGTGGCACCGTGCTTAAGTGCTTAACTGCTAACCAAACGGTCGGCGATTGGAACCCAGCTAGCCGTAGAGTGGTGCCTAAGGCACTTGACTGCTAACCAGGAGGCTGGAGGTTCAAACCCACCAGCCATTCGTCAGAAGCAAGGTTGGGGAATATATTCCATAGTCATACCACCTCTGAAACCCAAGGAGGGGTCTCTATGAGTCAGGTCTGACTCCACGGCAAATAACATTAAAAACATCAAAAACAGCTGATCCATTGGATAAAGATGTGACAGTCTGCTTCAAGGAGATTTACAGCCTTGGAAACTCTATGGGGGCAGTTCTACTTTTTCCTATAGAGTCACTATGAGTCAGAATAGATAACCCAACTGACTTAATATTAACATCTCAATTTCAAGTTCCAAGAAAATTATTACATTCATAACTGGGGAAGGATATATCATCAGGATTGCTTGAGCCCAATACAGCACCTGCAGAATCTCTCAAGAGGACTCTAGTCCCTCAGGTTATCCATCAACCAATGATAATTGGCTAGGAACCTACTTCAGTATAAAAGGAAGTACTTATCTAAGATAGTATTCCAAGAAACATAAGAACAACTGCAACTTGGCTGGGAATGTTGTTTATTTTTTTAATTGTGTATATATACCCAGAGGCTCTACAGTGGCCCAAAATATAAAGAATGAATACCCACCCAAACCACTGCCATCAAGTTGATGCTGACTCAAAGTGACCCCCATTGGGTTACCAAGGCTGTAAATCTTTATAGAAATAAATTGCCTCATCTTCCTCCCAGGGAGCAGCTAGTAGGTTTGAACCACCAACCTTCTGGTTAGTAGCCAAATGCTTTATTCACTATGCCACCAGAGCTCCATAAAGAATAAATAGTGTACAGGAATTCAGTAATTAAGAATCTCCTGTTATTTCCTGTGTAGTAATTTTCATAGACACCACCATGATAATTAGTCACATGAGACTAAGACAGAAAGGCATTGCCAGGAGAAAACTCAGGAGAAATTAGCAATTTAGGAGGAACATTTCATAATCTCACCAGCATATGTCTGGTTTTGAGCAAATTCAATGTTACCCAAGAATGACAATGTAGTCACTTCAATGTCAGAACTATTACTTCAGTTATAAAATTATTTGTTTTTCAAATTAATCTTGTTTCTAATTTCACAATAGTTTTTCAGTAACACCTCCACTTAATGAGGGCCTATTATACTCAGTTTTCAGATCAGTATTCAAAAGTTTGAAACTGCTGATGAATCATCTTATTAAGATGCAGTTGCTGATCGATAGATCTGGGAAGGAGCCTGGGATTCTGCATTTATTACAAGCATGCAGGGGATGCTGATGCTGATGCTGCTGTTCTGGGGATGATGGTTTGAGCAGCAAGCTTTCAGGTAACTTCAAAACAAGGCCAGTCAGTGCTATTTTAGCTTTTAAAACATACTCTTTTTTTTTTTTTTAAAGTAATGTATCAGACAGTGTTTCACTATTATTCATAAGGTTTTCACTGGTCAATTCTTTGAGAAGTGGATGATGGTCTCTTCCTTTTTCTGAGTCCATCTTAGTCTGGAAGCTCTGCTGAAACCTGTCCACCATGGGTAACTCTGCTGGCATTTGAAGCACCAATGGCATAGCTCCATCCTCACAACACCAAGCAAATCACCACAGTATGACAAACTGACAGACAACTTTATGAATAGCCCTGAAACATTGTCTGATATAGTGCCAGAAGATGAGCCCATCAGGGCAGAAGGCACTCCAAATACAACTGGGGAAGAGTTGCCTTCTCAGATTAGAGCCAACTATAATGAAGAGGATAGAGTAAAGCTTTTGTAACCTCCGTTTGCTGATGTGGCATGTCTCAAGACGAGAAGAAACAGCTGCAAACATCCATTCATAATCGGAACATGGAATGTACAAAGTATGAATCTAGGAAAATTGGAAGTGGTCAAAAATGAAATGGAACACATAAAGATCAATATCCTATGCATGAATGAGGTGAAATGAATTGGTTTTGGCCATTTTGAATCCAACAATCATATGATCTACTATGTCAGGAATGACAAATTGAAGAATATGGTGTGGCATTTATTGCCACAAAGAATGCATCACAATCTATCCTTTAGTACAATGCTGTCAATGATAGGATAATGTGCATATGCCTACAAGGAAGACCAGTTAATACTACTATTATTCAAATTTACACACTACCAAAGGCAATGATGAGGAAATTGAAGATTTTTATCAACTTCTGAAGTCTGAAATTGACTGAACATGCAATCAAGATGTGTTAATTATCACTGGTGACTGGAATGCAAAAGTTGGAAACAAAGAAGAATCACCAGTAGTTGGAAAATATGGCCTCGGAGATAGAATTAAACCTAGAGATCACATATAGAATTTTGCAAGACCAATGACTTATTCATTGCAAACACCTTTTGCAACAACACAAACAACAGCTATACATGTGGACTTAGACAGATGGAATACACAGGAATCAGATTCACTACATCTGTGGTAAGAGGTGACAGAGAAGCTCAACATCTTCAGTCAAAACCAGGCCAGGAGCTGATTGTGGAACAGACCATCAACTGCTCATATGCAAGCTCAACTTGAAGTTGAAGACAATTAAAACAAGTCTACAAAAGCCAAAATATGACCTTGAATATATCCCTTCTGAATATAGAGACCATCTAAAGAATAGATTTGATGCATTGAACACCAATGACTAAAAACCAGAGAAATTGTGGGATGACATCAAGAGCATCATCCATGAAGAAAGCAAGAGGACATTAAAAAACAGAAAAGGAAGAGAAGACCAAAATGGATGTAAGAAGAGACTCTGAAACTTGCCCTTGAACAGAGATTAGCGAAAGGAAATGGAAGAAAAGACAAGATAAAAGAGCTGAACAGATTTCAAACAGCAGTGTAAAAAGACAAAGTCAGCTATTATAATGAAATGTGCAAAGACCTGGCATTAGAAAACTAATGGGAAGAAGATGCTCAGCATTTCTGAAGATGAAATAACTGAGGAAAAAATTTAAGCTTCTAGTTGCAATACTGTAAGATTCTATGGGAAATATACTGAATGATGCAGGATTCATCAAAAGAAGATGGAAGGAATAGACAGAGTCACTATACCAAAAAGAATTGGTCGATGTTCATCCATTTTAGGAGGTGGCATATGATCAAGAAGGAGCTCTGGTAGCATAGTGGCTAAGGCACTTGACTGCTAACCAGAAGGCTGGCGGTTCAAACCCACCAGCCACTCCTCAGAAAGAAGATGGGGCAATCTACTTCCGTAGTGATACTGCCTTGGAAACCCAAGGAGGGGTCACTATGAGTTGGGGCTGACTTGATGGCATATAACAACA
>NW_006921758.1:88088-103154 GCF_000298275.1 Orycteropus afer afer | reverse complement strand
CTTCAAGGCTCAGGGGTCTAGGATTATCTTCTGTGTCTGTGTTAATTGGTTTCCCTTTTCTTTGTTGAAGAGGGTCTGTGCAGTCTTTCTGCCTAGTCCACCATCTTGCCAGAACTCTTGTGCACTTGTTTTAATTGTCTTCAATTTCAAGTTGAACTTGCATATGAGCAGTTGATGGTCTATTCCACAATCAGCTCCTGGCCTTGTTTGGCTGAAGATATTGAGCTTTTCCATCACCTCCTGCCACAGATGCAGTCAATCTGATTCCTGTGTACTCTGTCTGGTGAAGTCCATGTGTATAGCCACTGTTTGTGCTTTTGCAAAAAGGTGTTTGCAATGAATAAGTCATTGGTCTTGCAAAATTCTATCATGCGATCTCCAGCGTTATTTCTATCACCAAGGCCAAATTTTCCAACTATTGATGATTCTTCTTTGTTTCCAACTCTTGCATTCCAGTTACCAGTGATAATTAACACATCTTGATTGCATGTTCGGTCAATCAGACTTCAGAAGTTGATAAAAAATCTTCCATTTCCTCATCTTTGGCTTTGGTGGTTGGTGAGCAAATTTGTAAAATAATAGTATTAACTGGTCTTACTTGTAGGCGTATGGATATTATCCTATCACTGACAGCACTGTACTTCAGGACAGATCTTGAAACATCCTTTGTGATGATGAATGTCACGACATTCCTCTTCAAATTGTCATTCCTAGCATAGTAGATCATATGGTTGTCTGATTCAAAATGGCCAAAAGCGGTCCATTTCACCTCACTAATGGCTAGGATATCAATCTTTATGTATTCCATTTCATTTTGACAACTTCCAGTTTTCTTAGGTTCATACTTCATACATTCCATGTTCTGATTATTAATGGATGTTTGCATCAGTTTCTCCTCAATTTGAGTCGTGCCATGTCAGCAAATGGAGGTCCCACAAGATTTAATTTACTCATATCATTATGGTTTGTTCCACTCTGATGAGGCAACTCTTTCCCAGTTGTACCTTGAGTACCTTCTGACCCAAGGGGCTCATCTTCCTATGCTATATCGGACAACGTTTCTAGGCTATACATAAATTTGCCCAGTAATGTATCAGACAGTGTTTCTCTGCTATTCATAAGGTTTTCCCTGGCCAATTCTTTGAGAAGTGGATGACCCCTTCCTTCTTCCTAGTCTGTCTCAGTTCTTCCTAGTCTTGAAACCTGTGCACCATGTGCAAACCTGCTGGCTTTTGAAACACTGGTGGCACAGCCTCAAGTCTCACAGCAATGTGCAGCCACCACAGGATGACAAACTGACAAATTCATCTCCTTTAGCTGGTGGAAACCTCTCTGCCCTTCCCTTACCTAATTCCTACCTGGATCCTGCTGCTTTTGTCATTCCTGGCAGTTCCCTCCCTTTCCTGTAATCTCCTGTAAAAACTATAGCCTGGGAAACCCTATGGAATAGTTCAACTCTGTCAAAAAAAAAAAAGGTCACTGAGTCAAAATTGACTCTACAACACACAACCACTACCACTAGATGCTAGATCCTTAATACATACTTATATATGATTAAACAATTTTGCTCTGGGAAGATAGAAAACTTAAATAATTTTAAAGGGATAGAGCTTATCTTTTGTATTCCTTTGAAGACTTACTAGTATTGTTGTTGCTGTTGTTTGGTGCTGTCATGTTGGTTCTAACCTACAGCAACCCTATGCACAATAGAACAAAACTCTCTGGTCCTGCACCATCTTTACAATCTTTGCTTTGTGTGTGCTCATTGTTGCAACCACTGTGTCAACCCATCTCCGTTGAGGTTCAGTCTTCCTCGTTTTTCACTGACCCTTTACTTTACCAAGTGTTATGTCCTATTTCAGGGACGAGACTGTCCTAACTAATCCAAAGTACATGAAACTAAGTCTCACCATGCTCCCTTCTAAGGAGCATTCTGACTGTACTTATTCCAAGACAGATATGTTCATTCTTCTGAGAGGCCATGAACTATTCAATATTCTTTGCAAACACCATAATTCATAGGCTTCAATTCTTTGGTCTTTCTTATTCATTGTCCAGCTTTCACATGCATATGAGGTGATTGAAAATATTATAGCTTGGGTCAGGTGTGTCTTAATTTTTAAAAAGATTACTTATTATTAATTTAACACTTTAAAGAAGTCTTTTGCAAGAGATTTGTCCAATGCAATATGTCATTTGATTTCTTGACTGCTGCTTCCATAGACATTGATTGTGGATCCAAATAAAATCAAATCCTTGACAACTTCAATGTTTTCTCTGTTTATCATGATGCTCATTTCTGGTCCAGTTGTGAGAATTTTTGTTTTTTTTATGTTGAAATATAATCCATACCGAAGGTTGTATTATTTCATTTTCATCAATAAGTGATTCAAGTCATCTTCACTTGCAGCAAGCAAGAGTGTCATCTGCATATTGCAGGTTGTTAATGAGTCTTTCTCCAATCCTGATGCCACACTTCTCATATAGTCCAGATTCTTGGATTCTTTCCTCACCAGATTGAATAAGTATGGTGAAAAGATACAACACTTATGCCCACCTTTCCTGATTTAAAATCATGTAGTATCTACTTGCTCTGTTTGAATGACTACCTCTTTGTCTATGTACAGGTTCCTCATGAGCACAATTAAGTGTTCTGGAATTCTCATTCTTTGCATTGTTATCTATAATTTGTTATGATCTACACAGTTGAATACCTTTGCATAATCAATGAAATGCAGGTAAACATCTTCATGGTATTTCCTACTTTCTGCAAAGATCCATCTAACATTAGCAATGATATACCTTGTTCCACATCCTCTTCTGAATCTGGCTTGAATTTCTGGCAGTTCCCCGTCAATGTACTGCAACTGTTTTTGAATTATCTTCAGGAAATTTTACTTGTGTATGATATCAATTATATTGTTTAATAATTTCAACATTCTGTTGGATCACCTTTCTTTGGAATGTACACAAATATGGATCTCTTCCAGTCAGTTGGCCAAGTAGATGTTTCCCAAATTTCTTGGCATAGATGAGTGCATGCTTCCAGAGTTGTATCCATTTGTTGAAACATCTTAACTTATATTCCATCAATTCCTGGATCTTTGTTTTTCATTACTGCCTAGAGTGCAGCTTGGACTTGTTCCTTCACTACCATTGGTTCTTGATCACATATTACCTTCTGAAATCGTTTAACATTGATCAATTCTTTTTGGTACATTGACTTTGCGTATTCTTTTCATCTTCTTTTGATGCTTCCTGCATTGTTCAATATTTTGCCCATAAAATCCTCCAACATTGCAATTGAGCCTTGAATTTTTTTCTTATGTTCCTGAGCTTCCCTTTGAAATCTTCTGTTCAGCTTTTACTTTATCATTTCTTCCATTCGCTTTAACTATTCTACATTCAAAATCAAGTTTTATAGCTTCTTCTAATATTCATTTTGGTCTTTTCTTTCTTTCCTGCATTTTTTAAAAAATTTTATTTTGAGTTTATTTTACATTCAACATTATGTGTACATTTAGTTTCACTCCCCATTTACCATCCCCAACCCTAACCCAGTCTCCTCCCCTCCCTGTCCAGTAACCCTCCCTCCATGCCCCTCATAGTTATGCACTCCTGTGTGTCCTGCATTTCCTCCATGCGAATGTTGCCCCTCTGAAGCCCTGTGGTCGATTGCTCTAAGGGATGCATTTCCATAGAGTATGTGGGTACGTCACCTGGGACTGAGTGGTCTGCATGTACATCTTGTTTACTATTGGACTGAGAGCCAGCCCGTGGGAGTGAACTTTACTCCAGACCCAGAATGCATCCCACACCATAGTCTTGGGGGTCTCATCAGACTCCATCTGACTAGTAACTCTGGTCATTATCAAGTTTTTGGACTATGTTCCATGTTTCTCCCCCCACTCTATCCAGGATCTCCAGATTTTACCCTTTCCTGAGTGGTTGGCATTGGTAGCTGGGCACCATCTAGTTCTTCTGGTGCCGAGGGCCATCGTGTCATAGGGCTGATTGCTTCCAAATGCCTGCCTTTTTTTGGAACTCTTCTTCACTTCCGATGATAGAAGACCATTAGCTGCATCTTACATGGCCGCTTGAAAGCTTTTAGACCCCAGTCGCTACTCAGCAATGTAGGATGAAGAACAAGACTTTAATATATTTTGTTGTGCCAATTGAGTCTGATGTCCCCCAATACCATGGTCGTGAGTCAGTAGATCCATTGGATCTCTCTCCTACAGTGTCTGGTTGTCTGTGAGGGATTCCTCTATGTCTGTCTTCTGTTGTTTCTGTAAGGATTGTGGTTATTTTGTATCACTGGTGCCTGTGTAAGATTAGCCTCTGCAGAATCTATCCTTGGTCTAGAGTATACTACTGTTCACTTACCCCCATCTGATCTTCTCAGATGTTTATATGTTTTTCTGTAGCCTGGTGTTTGGTGTTAACAGTAATGCAGTATTGTGGATATACTGGTCAGTATTAGCATCTGTTGACTATATAGTATGCTTACGATTCAATGTCCTCCCTTTTCCTAATGCTCTTTCTATGCCATCCTTCCCCTTACCAGCGTGTGGCCCCCAACTAGCCTGAAATTAATCCCTCTCCTTCCCTTTCCACCCCAGTAATCTCCAAAGTGGTTCCCTTTCTCAAGCAAACCCTTCTTTGTCTTTTTATAGTAATGGGCTCATACAGTATTTGTCCTTTTACGATTACTTATTTCACTCAGCATACTGTCCTCCAGGCTCATCCACTTTGTGAGAGGATTCACATATCCTTCATTGTTCTTTAATGTAGCATAGTATTACATTGTGTGAATGTACCATAATTTGGTTATCCATTCATCCATTGATGGGCACTTAGGTTGTTCCCATCGCTTTGCTACAGTTAATTGTGCTGCGATGAACATAGGCATGCCTGTGTCTGTTCGTAGGCTGTCTCTCACCTCTTAAGAATATATTCCTAGTAATGGAATTGCAGGTCAAATGGTATTTCTATTTTCAGTTTTTTAAGGAAACACCATACCATTTGTCACAGTGGTTGTACCATTTTGCAATTCTACCAGCACTGCCTAAGACTTCCACCCTCTCAACAACCTCGCCATCATTTGTTATTTTCTGTCCTGTTGAACTTTGCTATTTTTGCTGGGGTGAGATGATATCTCATCATTGTTTTGATTTGCATCTCTCTAATGACTAAAGATCAATAGCATTTCCTCATTGTTTGTTGGCCACCAGCATATCGTCTTTAGTAAAGTGTTTGTTCCAGTCTTTTGCCCATTTTTGAATTGGGTTATTTGTCTTTTTGGTGTTAAGGTGTTGAAGTTTTCTATAGATTTTGGAGATAAGTCCTATGTCAGATATGTCATAGGTAAATATTTTCTCCCTATCTGTAGGATCTCTTTTTACCCTTTTGATGAAGTTTTTTGATGCACATAAGAATTTAATTTTTAAAAGGTCCCAGTCATCTAGTTTCTCTTCTACCTCCTGTGCATTCTGGGTTATGTTTGACAGTCTCTTTATGCCATAAATTAGGGCTCCTAGATTTGCCCCTATTTTATCTTTTATTAATTTTATGGTTTTGAGCTTGAGTTTATTTTTATGTATGGGGTGAGGTATGGGTCTTGTTTCATTTTTCTGCAAGTGGATATCCAGTCTTGCCAGCACTATTTGTTAAAGAGGCTGTCTCTTCCTCATTTAATGGGTTTTGGACCTTTGACGAAGATCAGCTGTCCATAGATGGATGGGTCTATTTCTGGACTTTCAATTCTGTTCCACTGGCTTATCTGTCTATCACTGTACTAATACCATGCTGTTTTGACTACTGTGGCTGTATAGTAAGTTCTAAGATCCAGGAGTGTGAGACCTCCAACTTTGTTCTTCTTCTTCTTCAGAAGTGCTCTGCTTATCTGAGGTCTCTTTCCTTTCCATGTGAAGTTAGTAATTAGTTTTTCCATGTTCTTAAAAAAATTTTGTTGGTATCTGGATCGGGATTCCATTAAATGTGTAGATTGCTCTAGGTAGTATTGACATTTTCACAATATTCAGTCTACCTATCCATGAACAAGGTAAGTTCTTCCATTTATGTAGTGCCCTTGTTGTCTCTTGTAGCAGTGTTTTATAGTTTTCTTTGTATAGGTCTTTTGTGTCTCTGGTAAGTCTTATTCCTAGATATTTTATCTTTTTAGTAGCTATTGTAAATGGTGTTGTTTCCCTTATATCTTTATCAGAAGTCTCTTTGTTGGTGTAGAGGAATCCAACTGATTTTTGTATGTTGACCTTGTATCCTGCCACTTTGCTGAACCTCTCTATTGGTTCCAGTAATTTTTGTTGTTGTTGTTGTTGAGTCTCTTGGGTTTTCTATGCACAGGATTATATTGTCCATATATAGAGATAGTTTTAATTCGTCTTTGACAATTTGCATGCCTTTTATTTCTCTTTCTTGCCTTATTGCCCTGGCCAGGACTTCCAGTACAATGTTAAATAGAAGTGGTGATGAAGGGCATCTCTGTCTGGTTCCTGTTCATAAGTGGAATGCCTTGAGTCTTTCTCCACTAATTTTGATGTTGGTCATTGGTTTTGCATATATGCCTTTTATATGTTGAGGAATTTCCCTCCTATGCCTATTTTGCTGAGAGTTCTGAACAGGAACGGGTATTGGATTTTATCAAATGCCTTTTCTGCATCGATTGATATAATCATATGATTATTTTCTTTTGTTTGTTTATGTGATGGATTACATTGATTGCTTTTCTGATGTTGAACCACCCTTGCATACCTGGTATGAATCCCACTTGGTCAGGATGTATTATTTTTTTGAATTGTTGGATTCTGTTGAAGATTTTTGAGGGAAATTGGTCTGTCATTTTCCTTTTTAGTAGTACCTTTCCCCAGTTTTGGTATTAGTGTTATGCATGCTTCATAAAATGAGTTTCTATTTTCTGGAATACCATGAGTAGTATAGGTGTCAACTCTTCCCTGAACATTTGGTAAAATTCTCCAGTGAAGCCATCAGGGCCAGGACTTTTCTTTGTGGGGAGGTTTTTTTTTTTTTTTAATGACCTGTTCAATTTCTTCTTTTGTTATGTTGTTGTTATGTGTTGTTGAGTTGGATTTAACTCATAGTGACCCCTCCTTGGGTTTCCGAGGCAGTATCACTACGGAAGTAGATTGCCCCATCTTCCTTCTGAGGAGTGGCTGGTGGGTTTGAAATGCTGGCCTTCTAGTTAGCAGTCAAGTGCCTTAGGCACTATGCTACCAGAGCTCTTTCTTTTGTTATAGGTCTGTTCAAATATTCTATCTCTGAGTGGGGTAGTGTAGGCAGGTCTTGTGATTCTAGAAAGTTGTTGATCTCTTCTAGGTTCCCAAATCTGTTGGACTACAGTTTTTCATAATATTCTCTCAGTATCTTTTTTATTTCAGTTGGTTCTTTGGGATGACACCCTTTTCATTTACTATTCTTGTAATTTGCATCTTCTCTTTCTTTTCTTTTGTTAGATTTGCTAGTGGTTTGTCTATTTTGTTAATCTTTTTGAAGAACCAGCTTTTTGTTTTCTTGATTTTCTCTATTGTTTGTTTTCTGATTTATTTGTTTCTGCTCTAATCTTTATTATTTCCTTATTTCTAGGTACTGTAGGATTCTTTTGTTGTTCTTTTTCTAGTTGTTGGAGTTGAGTTAGAGTGTTGATTTTGTTTCTTTCCTATTTTTTGATGTATGCATTTATTACTATAAACTAACTTCTGAGTACTGCTTTTGCTGTGTCCCATAGGTTTTAGTATGATGTATCTTCATTCTCATTTATTTCTAAGAATTTTTTTATTTTACTTTTTAATTCTCCTGTTACCCAGTAGTTTTTGAGTAGTGACTTGTTCAACTTGCACATTTGATGTTTTTTCCTTGATTTTCCTATTATTAATTTCTAATTTTATAGCATTGTGGTCCAAGAAGATGCTTTGTAGTATTTCAATGTTTTTGAATTTATTGAGGTTTGTTGTATGTCTTAACATATGATCTGTTCTGGAGGAGGATCCATGTGCACTGCAGACGAATGTGAATTGTGCTTTTGTTGGGTGGAATGCTCTGTATATTTCTGAGGTCAAGTTTCTTTCCTGCACTTTTAATGACCTTTTAGTTTCTTCATGTATGATGTCCTTAATGTCATCCAACAAGTTATCTGGTCTTTGGTCATTAGTATTCAATGCATTAAATGTATTCTTGAAATGATCTCTAAATTCCAGGTACCATATACATATTTTGGCTCTCCTGGGCTTGTTTTAATTTTCTTCAGCTTCAGCTTCAGCTTGCATAGGAGAATCAATTGTCTGTTCCACTGTCAGCCCCTGGCCTTGTTCTGACTGATGATATTGAGATTTTTCATCACCTCTTCCCACATATGTAGTACATTTGATTCCTGTGTATACCATCTGGTGAGGTCCATGTATAGTTGTATGTATAGCGGCATGTATAGTTACCACTTATGGTGTTGAAAATGGTATTTGCAATGAATAAGTGATTGGTCTAGCAAAATTCTACCATGCAATCTCTGGTGTTGTTTCTATTACCAAGGCCATATTTTCCCAACTGCTGATCCTTCTTCATTTCCAACTTTCCCATCCCAATCACCAGTAATTATCAATGCATCTTGATTGCATGTTTGGTCAATTTCAGACTGCAGAAGTTGGTAAAAAAAAATTCAATTCTTTCATCTTTGGCTTTAGTGATTGGTGTGTAAATGTGAGAAAACAGTTGTATTAACTAGGCTTCCTTGTAAATGTATGGGAGGCTGGCGGTTCAAACCCACCAGCCACTCCTCGGAAGGAAGGTTGGGCAATCCTACTTCCATAGTGATAACTGCCTCAGAAACCCAAGAAGGGGTCGCTAGGAGTCGGGGCCAACTCTATGGCAAATAACAACAACAACTAGCAGTATTATATTTCAGGAATGTGACATCATTCTTCTTGAATTTGTCATTCCCAGCATGGTAGACTATATGATCATCCAATTCAAATGGTCAACACTAATCCATTTCAGCTCACTAATGCCTAGGATATGGATCTTTATACATTCCATTTCATTTTTTTACAACTTCCAGTTTTCCAAGATTCATACTTTGTGCATTCCATGTTTAGAGTATTAATGGACATTTGCAACCGTTTCTTCTCATTTTGAGTTTTGCCTCATCAGCAAATGAAGTTTCAAAAGCTTTGCTTCATCTACATCATTAAGGTTGACTCTACTTTGAGGAGGCAGCAGTTGTATTTTGAGTGCCTTCCAACCTGAGGGCCTCATCTTCTGGCACTGTATTAGACAATGTTCTGCTGCTATTCATACAGTTTTCACTGGCCAATTTTTTCAGAAGTAGACTGTCACATTCTTCTTCCTTGTCTGTCTTAGTCTGGAAACTCTACTGAAATCTGTTCACCATGGGTGACCCTGCTGGTATTAGAAACACTGGTGGCATAGCTCCCAGTCACAACAACATACAGAGTACAACAAATTGACAGATGAGTGGTGGGAGACAAACATTGATGTAAGTAATTACAAGGTCTGATAGAACTTGATGAAAGGGAAATATAATGCAGAACTTCCTATGACTTCCTATGGACTTCCTACACTTGACTGTGAATACTATCCATTCATATCATTGAATAGAAAAAGCAGTAATTGTTATTATTTTATTGCCATTACAAAAAGTTTGCATAACATTGGATGGAAAATAACTTTTTACAAGCAATGCAAAAATTAACCGATGGATATGAGAAAAGCAAGCCCAAGAAAATAGTGTCCCTTCTTCTGAAGAAAATATGACATAACTTTCTTCTCTTAGAACAACCAGACTTGTGAGGAGTTATTTTGGATGATCCCATTCGCTATCATTTAACTGTATTATACTTACTACCTTTTAAATTGCCTTGTCAAGTCTCACTGGAGAGGCAGATCAATTTTTTTCTCTTTATTCAAGACTTTAAGAAAACTATTTTGAAAAATAAAACTTTAATAAGTGTGAAGGATAGGTAAGTAGAAGTCCAAATGACCACTTCTAAGTTGAGCGTGGAAGTGACAGCATCAGTAAGTATTGGGTTGACCCTGGTCATTGCATTGTGTGACTACTCATGCTGATCAATGTAGCCACACATTCATTGAAACTCTGAAACTGATTTTTATCATCACAGTGGCTTGTTTCTACGACAAAATAATCCTATCCCTCAATTATACCAAAAAGGGAGTTATTTTAGTCATTTTTGGTCATATTGCGCTCTCAGGGCAGAAACACAAAGATAACTATAGTTTATCAGACATTTAATGACCTAACACTCAGAAATATTATTTCCATTACTGACACTTGAAATTTCACTTATGATGTCTGCTTTCATTTGGGTTGTGCCAGGCTGCTAATCCTGGAATTATTATTTGCTCTTAGGCATTATGTCTGCAATTAAAATAAACCATCACTGATACGTTATTTGATTAACAAGTTTTTGAACTGTTAGGCGTGCCTTAGGCTAGATACCAAGTCAAAAGTGAGTAATACAATACACAATCTTCTTCCTTAGAAGAGGAAAACATAAATAAACATATTCTATTTATGTGAAATATGGAAATACAATTTTTAAAAACTAAATGATCTAGGACTTGTAGTAAGATGTCAGAATAGGCAGACAAGCTGCACAGATCCTCTTCAACAAAGAAAAGAGAAACCAATTGACAGAGATACAGAAGATAATCCTGGAGTCCTGAGCTTTGAAAGGAAGAATACAGAAGTGGATTAGGCACCAACTAGTGGAAAAACCTGAATGAGAACAGTGAGTACAGAGAGAGATGGAGCTGAGGACTGTCAGCTACTCTGACAGCATCAACAGCCTGAATATTTCCAAGTGGTGTTGGGACCTGAGAATTGACCTAAAGATCAGCCCTGGTTACCAAGGGCTGCAGGGACGACTGTGCTGGTGGCTATGACTAGGAAGTGAAACAGCAAGGAGGGAAACAACCTGAGTTGTGGACTTTCAGCTGTCTGGAGGGCACAGGCATTTTGAATGTTTACAAGTGGTGGCCATTAAGAATATTTAAAGTGACCAAGGGTGCAACCATTTTGAATATTTACAAGCAGTGGCCATTTTGGATATTTAAAGTGACAGCATTCTCATTCAGATCTCAGAGACCTAAGAAGAGGCTCCATTTGTCAAGGACAGCAAGAACATACAGGAGGCTGACAATGGGAAAGGAGAGAGGTGGTGATTGTATAAGTGCTGCCAGCTTTCAAATAGAGGGCCATAGTACCCTGCTTATATAGATAACATCCAAATAAAACAAAAATCATGGACAAGACACTCCAACATGCAATCACCAATTAAATAAAAACACAAAGTCACAATGTCTCAGAGACAATAGACCATCACAATCCACACAAAAAAGCAAGATAAAGAAGGAGAAACAAGGGACCAGGATACAGACCCAGAATATATCCTTAAGGAAGAAGCAGCATTGGAACTCCCTGATAAGGAATTCAAAAGAATTACATTTAGGTACCTTCAATGAATTGAGAGACAGATCAAGGAAAACACTGACAAAATTGAGGAAAATACTGAGAAAACCTGAGAAAAAATTCAAAAGACAATACAAAAACAAAATAGCAAAATAAATGAAAAAATTAGAAATGATACAAAATCTACAGATAGAAATCCAGAAGATTAATACTAAATTTTCAGAAATAGATAATACATTGAATGGGCAAAGGAGTAGAACTGAGTCAATGGAAGACAGAAGTAGTGAGATTGAAGACAAATACCTGAATACTTCTTTGGAAAGGATCAATCAGAAAAAAGATCAAAACAAAATGAAGAAAGCCTAAGGTTTATGTGGGATACCATCAAAAGGAATAACCTACGTGTAATCAGAATTCCAGAACAAGAAGAGAGAAATAAAACCACAGAAAAAAATTGTAGAAGATTTGTTGGAAGAGGAATTTCCTGGTATGATGAAAGATGAGAATATACCCATTCGAGAAGTCGAATGAACCCCAAACAGGATAGACCCCCCAAAAGGAAATCATCAAGACATATCATCATCAAACTCACCAAAACCAAAAATAAAGAAAGAATCCTGAAAGCAGCATGGGAAAAACAAAAAGTTCCCTACAAGGGGCAATCAATAAGACTAAGTTCAGACTTCTCAGCAGAAACCATGTGGGCAAGAAGACAATGGAATGGTATATATGAAAGAAAAAAATTTCCAATCAAGAATTATATACCCAGCAAAACTGTCCCTCAGATATGATGGTGAAATTAGCACATTTCACGATGAGCAGAAATTAAAAGAGTTTGTTAAATCCAAACCAACCTTACAAGAGATGCTAAAGGCAGTCCTTTGGACAGAGAACCAACAGCAACAAACAACAAACAACCATTAACACACATGATGACACAACCCAGAAACCAACCCAGTTATGGAAGTATCCAAAGTAAATAAGCCTACAAGATTGTAAACAGAGAACCAGAGACACCAACCGACAAATGATGACAACTACAAACCAAAAAGAAGAAAAAATTTGGGTAGTCTATTGAACTTCTAAATGGTAGGGAAGTCAAGATAACTGCAAGATAGAATGGACTGTTCTAAACTTGGGAAGAAAATTACAAATAACAGGGTAACCTCAAAGAAAATAATAAACCTTCACATCAAAATAAAAAAGAGGACCAGCATAAATATTTTGCAAATACTAAAACAAGAGCAACGAAGAAAGTGACAACATGATTCATAAACAAAACAAGTTAAGCACAGAAAATTATATGTAACAAAGAAATCAACAACACTACGAAAAAGCACATCAGAAAATGATAGCAACAAATTTGTACTTGTTGATAATTACACTGAATGTCAATGGATTAAATGCACCACTCAAGAGACGGAGAGTTGAAGACTGGGTAAGAAAAGATAACCCTTCAATATGCTATCTCCAAGAGACACACCTTAGAGACAAAGACAAAAATAGACTAAAAATCAAAGGTTGCATAAAGATATGTCAAGCAAATGGCAACCATAAAAGAGCAGGAGTGGCAATATTAATTTCTGATATAATTGACTTTAAGAAAAAAACAATACAAGACAAAGAAGGATATTATATAACAAAAAAAAAAAAAGATCAATTGAGCAAGAGGACATAATAAATATCTACACACCCAATGAAAGAGCACAAAGATACATTAACCAGGCTCTAACAGAACTGAAATCTCTTACTGTCATAGTAAGAGATTTTAATACACCACTTTCAATTACAGATAGAACGACTGGAAAGGAAATCAACAAAGACACAGAAGAACTAAACAATACAATCCACCAACTTCACCTTATAGACACCTACAGAGCACTTCACCCAACAACAGCACAATATACATTCTTTTCCAGTGCACATAGAACATTCTCCAGCATACACCATATGATAGGCCACAAAGCAAGCTTCAATAAATTTTAAAACATTGAAATACTGCAAAGCATCTCTCAGATCACAATGCTATCAAATTAGAAACCAGCAATAGGAAGATCAATGGAAAAAGAGCAAACACATGGAAACTGAATAATATCCTCCTTCAAAATGACTGGGTAATAGAAGAAATAAAAAATGAAATTAAAAAATTCCTTGACTCAAATAAGACTAAAAACACAACATACCAAAATCTTTGGGACACAGAAAAAGCAGTGATCAGAAGGCAATTTATAGCAATAAATGCACACATCAAAAAAGAAGAAAGAGCCAAAATCAACACCTTAACCCAACATCTTCAACAATTAGATAAACAGCAGCAAAAAAAAAAAAAAAAAAAGCCTACAGTCATCAGAAGAGAAGAAATAATAAAGATTGAAGCAGAAATAAATGAAACACAAAATAGAAAGACAACAGAAAAAGTTAACAAGACTAGAAGTTGGTTCTTAGAAAAGATTAATAAAATTGGCAAACCACTGGCAAATGTAACAAAGGAAAAGAGAGAATACAAATAATATGAATAAGAAAGAATTGGGCGACATTATGAAGAACTATACTCCAACAAATTTGAAAATCTAGAATAAATGGACAGATTTCTAGAAACAGACTACTTACCTAAACCAACAGCGGCTGAGGTGGAAAATTGAAACAGACTCATAACAAAACAAGAAATTGAAAAGCTCATAAAAAAAATTACCAACAGAAAAAAACAGCCCTGGCTCAGACGGTTTCACTGGCAAATTCTACCGAATATTCAGAGAACTGACACCAATCCTACTCAAATTATTCTAGAACATAGAAAAGGATGAGATCAACTCAAATTCATTTTATGAAGCAAGCATAACCTTGATACCAAAACCAGGCAAAGATATTACTAAAAAAGAAAACTACAGACCAATATACCTCATGAATAGAGATGCAAAAATCTTCAACAAAATCCTAGCCACTAGACTACATATCCAACATATCCAAAAAATAATACATTGTGACCAGGTAGGGTTCATACCAGGTATACAAGGATGATTCAACATTAGAAATACAATCAACATCATCCCTCACATAAATAAAACAAAGGGGAAAACCACATAATCATATCAATCGATGCAGAAAAGGCATTTGATAAAATTCAACACCCATTCCTGATTAAAAAAAAAAAAAAACTCTGTGAAATTAGAATAGAAGGGAAATTCATTAACATAATAAAGAGCATATATGTAAAACCAACATCCAACATTATTCTCAATGGAGAGAAACTGAAACCATTCCCCTTGAGAACTGGAACCAGTTCTATCACCCCTTCTATTCAATGTTGTATCAGAAGTCCTAACCAGGGCAATAAGACCAGAAAGTGAAATCAAAGGCCAAATTAGTAAGGAGGAAGTCAAACTATCCCTACTTGCTGATGATATGATCCTATACATGGAAAACCCAAGAGACTCAGCAAAAAAAACTACTGGAACTAATTGAGAGATTTAGCATAGTGGTGGGATACAAGATCAGCATCCAAAAATCAGTTGGATTCCTCTATACTAGGAAAGAGATTGCTGAAAAGGAAATAAGGAAATCAATACTATTTATAATAGCTATCAAAA
>NW_006921758.1:66732-86623 GCF_000298275.1 Orycteropus afer afer | reverse complement strand
TCAAATCTGCCTGGTACTGGTACAATGACAGACACATTGATCAGCACAACAGAACTGAGAACCAAGAAATAGATCAATCAGCCTATGGTCAGCTGATTTTTGACAAAGGGCTGAAATCCATTAAATGGGCAAGAGGTGGTCTCTTTAACAAATGATGCTGGCAAAACTAGATATCCATTTGCAGAAAAATGAAACAAGATGCGTACCTCACGCCATACACAAAAACTAACTCCAGATGGATCAAAGACTTAAATGTGAAACCTGAAACTATAAAGTTCCTCAATTAAAAAATAGGGGCAAATTTAGGGGCCCTATTTATGGCATAAATAGACTATCAAGCAAACTCAAAATGTACAAACAGCGGAAGATAAACCAGATGAATGGGACCTTCTAAAAATTAAATTTTTATGTGCTTCAAAAGACTTCTCCAAAAGAGTCAAAAGAGAACTTACACATTGGGAAAAAATACTCAGCAATGGCATATGTGACAATGGACTTATCTCTAAAATGTATAGAAAACTCCAACACTTCAACAACAAAAAGATTAATAATCCAATTAAAAAAAGGGCAGAAGACAGGAATAGACACTTCACTAAAAAGGATATTTAGGCAGCCAGCAAATACATGAAGAAATGTTTACAGTCATTAGCCATCAGAGAGATGCAAATCAAAACAACAATGAGATACTATCTCACTCCGGCACTAATGGTAAAGTTCAACAAGACAGAGAATAACCAATGCTGGGGAGGATGTGGAGAGATTGGGACTCATATACTTCTAGTGGGACTGTAAAATGATATAACCACTGTGGAAAGCATATGATGATTCCTTAAAAAGTTGGAATTAGAAATACAATTTGACCCAACAATCCCATTACTAGGTATATATCCTAAAGAAGTGAGAGCCAGGACAAGAATAGATATATGCACACCCATGTTCATCACAGCACTATTTACAATAGCAAGGAGATGGAAACAACCTGTGTCTATCAACAGAAGAATGGATTACCAAACTATGGTACATTCACACAATGGAAGACCATGGAGCACTAAAGAATAATGTAGAATCTACAAAACACTGCATAATGTGGATGAACTTGCAAGACATTATGCTGAGTGAAATAAGTCAATCACAGAAGGACAAATATAGTATGAGTTCATTATTGTAAAAAGTCAAGGAAAGGTTTATATATGGAAGGAAACTTTCTTTGTTGGTTACCAGGGGTAGGAGGGGAGGGGAGGGAACACTGCAAAAAAAAAAAAGCATTGACGCATGTCACTTTAGTTTTGTGTATTTCACTGTACATAAATTATATTTCAATAATAATAAACTAAATCATCTAAACTCAGTTGGGAATATATCTCAATAAGTTTATCAATCATTGCTTAATCTAGCCCTGTTTTTCACTTCCATGCTTGCACAGATCACACATTTCAAACTCACCCTAGGCATTTTTGGGGAAGCTAGGTGATACCACTTGTCCTGGGGCAAGTATCTATACTATGGATCCAGAGTGTTCACTGCCTCCATCTGGCACACAAATTGCAAAAAGGGAAGGCAGATCACATCTGCTTCAACACATAGCCCCCTCCCTGTCTTTGGGCTTATTCATTTATTTAAAATTCTTTCTTCAGCTCCAACTTAACACATAAAGTTCGTTACAAATATTAATCCACTAATCCTTATAATCCATGAGGTTAGTTCTATTGTGATCTCCATTTTACTCATGAATTAAGGATATGGAATATTCTACAAGGATATTCTCCAAGGTCACACTGTCAGTGTTTCTTTGATAATTCTCTTAATTATTACCTGCATTTTAAGAAAGATGTCCTGTTACATTCTGCCATGGCTTGGGGAAAAAATAGAGATTAAAACACATACAAACTTTGTTTATCATTAGCATGAATCTTTGAGGAGAAATTTTTACTAGATTATGTAACTACCTTTAAAATAAATGCAGTTTAACCTTCCTTTTCTAATTAAATCAGTTCAGCTTTAGAAGTAGTTGTATTGCATTTGGGATACAAACAATTTCCCTGAATATTTTGATCTAAAATTTTTTTCAAGAGTTTATCCCATATGTTTTCAAAAGCCCCACTGATGTAGTAACAAAAACTCAGGAGAGGATACCCAGGCGTTTCATTTAAAACTATCCCTATTGCATCGGGATGTAGCTAGAGAACAAAATACCAAATCAAGCCACTATCATAAAGTTGATTCCAATTCATAGTCACTCCCATTGGGTTTTCAAAGCAGTAAATCTATATGGAAGTAGATTGCCTTGTCTTCCTCCTGTGGAGAAGCTGGTGGATTTGAACCGCCAACTTTCGGGTTAGCAGCCACATGCCTTACCAACGATGCCACCAGTGGATTCTAATTCCACACATATATGCAGTGTCTATGTATTAGTTGTGGGTTTTTTTCCTCCCATAAGGATGGTGTTTTGGTTACTTTGTGCTGCTCTAACAGAAAATACCACAAATGAGTGGCTTGAACAAACAGGAATTTATTCTCCAGGCCCAGCCAAGCTGACACATAACCTTAACTATAATTCCAACCCTTGTCAGCTTGGCACCTGTACAGATCTCCTTCACTGGGTGGCTCCCATCCCCTAGTTCCTCTGAGTGGCATCCTCACCCTCTTGGCCTTGTGGGCCCCATTCCTCTCCCTCTTGGGCATGGCAGCCCTGCCCCCTCACTTTTGGGCAGCAGCTATGGCCCCATCCCACTGGCTCACATGAACCCAGTCCCACACTCCAGAACCAAGGTTGATGAAGGCCTCACTCTTTGAAACCTAGGGGGCTATGGTAGTTCCACTCCCAGAGGCCATGGGCCTACCCTTTGAGGATGAGGCAGCTCTGCTCCCTGTTTCCTTGGTCTCTCTGCTTCTGCCAATTATTACCAAAGACAACCCAGTCCTCCAGCAATCTTCCTGCCCAAAACACACTCAGCTTCCTTGCTTTGTGGGCCGACTAACCTGCTACTCCATTTCATGCTGGTATCTTCTACCAATTAATGTCTGAAGGCAACCCCACTCCTCAAGGAAGCCACCTATCCAATGGCTCCAGGTTTCTTCTCTGTGGGCTGGTAAGCCTGCTGTCCTTTAATGCCGGTCTCTGTTCTGCTGCTGCTCTCTCTGCTGGTGTCTCTCCGCAAGCACACACTCCACTCCTGTTTCCACATTCTAGGTTATCTGTCAGAGCAGCACCCCATTCTCTTGGTATCAAATTCTGTTTTGGTTGCTTCATGCTGCTCTAACAGAAAATATACAAATGGGTGGCTTGAACAAACAGGAGTTTATTCTCTTACAGTTTGGGAGGCTAGAAGTCCAAGTTCAAAGTGCCAGGTTGTAGAGGCTGGGTGAAAGCCACTCAAACTTGGGCTTCAGCTCTGCCTCTTGCTCCCAGCCCACTGAAATCGGAGGCTATTTTCACTCAGGCAGCTGCTGGCTACTGAGGCTGACAAACCTAAGGTTGACAAGTAAAGAGGCACTGTCCTGATATTACCAAACCACACAGCAGGCCATTGATTCAAGTTCATTAAGAGTCCCAAGATAGGCAGACAACATGGCAGGCTGCTGAAAAACTTTGCTACATGCAGGATTCAAGCATGCCAAAAAACTACAGACCATTCCTAAAGCTTCTTATATACTGGGAGCAGACCACATCCCTAAGGCAGCTACCCAGCTGCTCACAGTAGATTCCAGCTGGAGTCAATTACCAGTCTCATCATGGGCAATAACTATATCCAGCTGCTCAGCCACTCAAAACCAGGCCCAGTCAAGTTGACACATAACCTTAACTACCACAAATGGGATCCTGCAATAAAATTAGGCAATGATAGTATATTTCACGTAAGGATAAGTTACCATGATGTCATATATGTTGTCATGTTTGTAGAATTAGACACCTTACCTGATTTGAAAAATATCCTAATCAAAATTAATTAGTTAACAGAAAAATCATAATAAAAGTTCAAAGTTCTTTGTTGTTGTTCATTAGTAAACCAGTAGAGACAATTTCAATCCTGCAGAGACTGCTGTCTCATCTGATACATCACATAAGCTCAAGAATGACACTTCTCTTTGTCACTTTTGTGGAGGTTGTGCCTTGACACTACGAGAACTTGACTAATGACCTTTGCCTGGACCTTCTAAATGCCATATGTAACTTCTTGACAAAGATTAAAGGCCAATATTTTCACAGGTTGACAAAGTCTGGAGAAGAGCGTCACAGAGCACTTTTAAATTTTAAATTCAGTTGAGAGTATCTCTTTGAAAAAATCTCAAGTTCTGCTGCACTTGAAATCACTTGTACAAATTACAAAAAAATGAGTATGAAATATGTGACCCTCAGATATATCTGCACTTGGTTTCACTCTCTCAAGACACATACTTGTGAGAGAAATGTATACAAGGCCTGGTTTAACAGAAAGGACACATCATTGATGTTCTCTAGGTTTATAGAGAATGTCTTTGGCTTTATGCAGTATCTTTTATTCTAAAGCTAGTTAACCACATATGATTGTATTGTTGTATCAATGAGGTAGACAGTAAAAGGAAGGGGTGACTCATTCCCCTTATTCTGTGCATTAAGTCAAAAGACAAAGCTAAATTTTACTAAAGATAAATTTATGCCCATGGGATAGAAAGACAAATCTTAAAAGTCTAATGTATTCCTTTTCCAAATATTTGAGAACATAAAACACATATTTAGACACTATCCAGTCTTAGTTTCTGGTTTTCTTCCTGGTGTGTTCAATTCTTTTCATGCTCTTAATGTTATTTTGGTTTTAAAATACCACAAATTTACTGACCAAAATCCTTGCACTGGGATAAAAATCATAGTTAAGCATTTTTATTCCATGCACCCAACAATGCTGACTTCATAAGACTATACAAACAGAATTCCTTTAAGTCATTTATTGATGACAAAAATAGTGCATAATTACAGATGTAATGAGGAACCTGCAAACAATAAAGAATGTGTCTATTGCCAGCAAAATACAATTATTCCAGGTCCTTCAGACATACAAATACAGAGTTCTTTCACTCCAGATGGTTCATGTGTAACAAAGCCATTTTAAAATGTGCTTTACACAAAGCCATTTTAATTGTGCTTCTACAAAACCTTAAAAGAATGAGGTAGTTCCCTTTACTGTACCCACTATATTTTCTGTATTTCCATTATAATTTTAATGAGCTTAAATCCTTTTAATATAATCCTTAATTCAAAGAATTTTTCATGAAAGCCAAGCCTCACTTACGAAAAGCTTATTTCTTTTTGCTTAATTTTTCTTACTTAAAGGGAATTTCAAAAATCACTACACAACTAAAGAAATTTTAGACTTGCAAAAGCTGGGGTTATAATCACAATGGTAATCGCAATCAGATTTAGATGAAAAGAATAGGTTCTAAAAATTTCATAGTTAAGCTAATATTCTCCTTCTCCTTTCTATAAACTGAATTAAAAACTACTTCCTCAAACTACTTATTTTCCCTTAGCTGCCATATTAAGTAAGCACAAATTCTTCTGAACAGAGGGTCAGGCTCCATGTATTAGCTAATTGTGTGCATTGTGGGATCATTCATTCTAAGTCATGAGGGAAACATCTGCAGAAATTACAGATGCATACAGATATCCTAGCTTATTTCTAAGACCTGATTCAAAAATCTTCTTGTAGCCACATTTGAGAATTCTTGCACTCTTCACAAACTTATCAATGAAGTAGAAATTGAGGCAGATACTTGTGTTGCTTTCTTAACCCTGAGAATGACTTCAATAACCATATGAAAGTTTAAGAGATTTGCACCAAATTGTTGCACAGTTTAGTCAAAAACTAAACAATATTCAACTAAATTCCAAATCAGTTAACCTTCACCACAGAAACAGGGATAGTGGTCAAGAGCATTTCTAAGGAAAAAATAGTAACAGTAAAAAGTCATTGGATACTCCTTTTCACTTACTTTTTTCAGTCTCAGGAAGCTTCATGAATTTTAGAAAGGATAAAATGGTTGAAGAAATAATACAATCAATTTTATAGACTATACAACTATAAGGAGCCCTGTTGGCACAGTTGTTAAAGCATTCATCTGCCAAGTGAAAGGTCAGTGATTTGAGCCCTGCAGCTGCTCCATGGAAAAAAAGATGTGGTAGCCTGCTTCCATAAAGGTACACAGTCTTGGAAACCCTATGGGGTAGTTCTGCTCCATCCTATAGAGTCGCTCTGAGTCAGAATAGACCCAATGCCAATTTTTTTTTTTAAATACAACTATGAAATAAAATCTTATCCAGTAGTAACCTCAAGTTGTTTTCATGTAACACAACCCTTAAGGTATAACCACAAGACTGTGGCTTAATTCCAATATCTAATCAACTGACCACTATCTTTAATCACTTCCTAATTGGCACTACTTGTGTTTGGCACCTGCACTGAAGCTAAATATCCCATGCCTGGCAGAATAAGGGAAAAAAAAAAAAAAAAGCTCCTTTAGACAACACAGAAGTAACTTTGATTTGTTTTTCCTCCATCTTATTCCTTTCTCTCTCTAGTTAGTTTTCTTCCTCTGCCATCTTTAATTAAACTTTTCTCCACACTTCAATAATCTATATGGGAACAAAGAATCTAGCCATTGTGCTAGTAGCTCTGAGGTATTATGTTCCAGACACTGTGATGGTAGCTTAATAACCATCACCACATAGAGTGATGTGCAGAGAAACCTGTCAATGAAACCACAATTAAACTCATTCTCATTTGACACCTTACAGTTAAATCATAGTGTCCCAACAGTGGATTATGCACATTGAACATTAAATGCCTCAAGTCTTATTACGGGATCTATTGTGGTATGACAAACATACTTTGAGACAGAAGAAGACTTAGAACTTCAATACTTGTTTGTATCCAGCAGATTTCAAAGATCATTTTTATTTTTAAGACTAAATTTGATGCCTTTATCAATATTTCTTAAAACAATTATGTTTACATATCTCTGCTTCTAGGAATTATTTACCCACAAACACAGTATACTATATCCTGTTGCTGTGTTTCATGATCAACTTCCCAAAATTAAGTATTGGAAAAGTCTTTTATTATGGTATGTATACTGAAGACATGAAATAAATCACTTCCTTCCCTTTGAATTTTTAAAAGAGCTTTTGTCAGTGATAATAAATATCTGTCATTATTTTTTAAAGCATCAAACTGTGAAAAATCATGGTTATATTAAAGTTAGTCTTCCACCTGTTATTTTCTAAGTAGTTGGATCCATCATCTTCAAACTAACACCTCTAAACAGCTTGATTTATGACAGACATTTTCCAGAAAAACTCACTCTAGGATCATTTTCTTTGTTTACTTTAATATTATCTGGCTTTGAGTTCCAGAAAATCAGCAAGGATGCTGTTATCTGAGGTGTTCATTTGTTCTGTGTACCATAACAACTCAGCATTGCTCCAAAGAATGCAGTCAACAAACAGACCAGCTTGGCACTATTCAAGCAGGAAGACATAATTTGTGCATGTAAGCAGTGGCTTACATACATAACCCTAAATCCCAGACTTGCTAAGTAGTTTTGCCCTAGAGATAAAGAAGGAACGAAAAAAGAAATTTCCTTGAAAAAGGAATGAAAGTGTTCACTGTTATTTCTTATTGAGAGGTGTTCTTGGCTTACTCTCATTATACAACACTGCTTATATATATAAACTTAATTCAAATGTTGTTGTTGTTGTTATGTGCCATCGAGTCGGACCCGACTCATAGCGACCTCTCCTTGGGTTTCCGAGGCAGTATCACTATAGAAGTAGATTGCCCCATCTTCCTTCCGAGGACCGTAAACCTCATGAGAATTATGTCTACATGTCATTTATTTGCTAAAACTAACTTCCTGATCTCTATTGCTGATGGTGTTAGACGAATTTGAGGGAACTCAATCAACATTTATTCTATTAACTGATCAAATTATAATTCTATGACCTTTGTCAATTAATAGGTAATATTTATTGAAAAGCTGATACCCTTAGTCTCCATTTTGAGGTGATACCTAGAAAACACTGTACTTGTGGGAAAACAATTGACAAGTATTATAAAGTATCCACTAAACTCATTTGTTAGTATTAATATTCATAATTTAAGTTTTTGCATATCTACATAAGAAGAAATCCGCAATACAAAGAATTCTTTGATAGTATTTAGAATCAAGGATCCTTAAAATGTTTCTCTAACCCCTAAGCCATTTGCCTTCCTGTAGCCTCAGAATATATACTGCTCTAAAAATTTAACAAAATATCATTCTCAATATAGTCATTTCATTGAAAGTGAACAAATGTTGTTTCTGCTTAAAATATATTTTCCCAATCATAATAGTAAACAGAACATAACATTTTAAAAAGGAACTTCTTAAGGAAAAAGAATGCAGTGATTGAGCACTGAGTGGCAATGGAAAAAGAAAATAAGCTTATTTTGATAGCTGATCTCACAGCACAATCTGCTTAAAAGTGAGCTGGAGCTGCAGTTTTAAAAGTCTCACAATTCTTCTAGCACACACTGATTAATTGCCTTCAAGTGGCCTAACGGGCTCTGATTTGAGGAAAGCAAGACTCCACTTGTTTAGGTACAATTATATCAAACAACAAAACTAATACAGTGAAGAATTATACACAGTGGACTGCATGCCGCCATACAGTTGATGTTATACTATGCTTTCTTGCCTCTCTCTCTGATCTTTTTTTCCTTTCTTTCTTTCTTATAAGCTATCTTTTGAGAAAAGCATAGAGAATGTTTGTTGTTGTTGAAGTTGCTGGCAAGTCAATTACAACTCCCCATGACCCCACCATGTGCAAAGCAGAACTGCTCCATAGCATTTCCACGGCTGTGACCTTTCTGAAGCTGATTGCCAGGCCAGTCTTCCAAGGTGCCTCTGGATAGATTTTCAACTGCACCCTTTCAGCTAGTAGTTAAGCACTTAATGGTTCGCACCACCCAGTGTCTCCAGAGGATGTTTACCAGGCTGAAAACAACAACCCCAAACCAAGATTCTCCACAAAGATTTTTCTTTTCCTTTCCTTTTCACTTCTTCTATATGCTTTTGAAAGCAAAGGCTAAAGCAGGTATTATTAATGTATTCATTCCTGCCAGCTGCAAAGTACCGGATAGCATGGAATACTTCCTCATTCTTGTGGTGTATCATGAGTTGAATCCTTAGGAAATGACTGTATCAAAGGAAATTTCCAACAGCAAATATTCGTAAGAAATCCTTAGGTTTTGCCTATGTCAGAACACTTCATTTTAAAGTCTTGGTTTCTACTGATGTGTTTTGGAAAAAGCTGACAAACTGGGTCTGAAAAGTAGTAACTGAATAAAGTGGGAGGAAGAGAACATGCAAAATAAGTTAATCATTATCATTTTGAGTGCCACCAGTTCTGTTTATATTCATGCACATGTGAATTGCTGAATCTCATTTGATCAACCCAATTAAACATTAAATAATTGCAGCCAATTATGCAAATATCAGCAACAATATTAATTTGTTAATCTTTTTGAGCAGATTAGCCTCACATGTTCCTAATGTTAGACTATCTTATGCCTTAAATGATCAATTAGTGTTATGATAACTAAGTCTTGAAGGATGGATAATTGCCCAGCTATAATGTGCCACTCTTGCTGTATTAAACAAATAGTGCACAAGGAAAAAGATGTGCAGATGTTTCTGAAAAATCTATTTAGCAAATCAGTGTGTAGGTCAATTCTTCCTGTCTTATTACTTAAATGAGAATGGCAGATCATGTTCTTTGTATTAGGAAAAAGCTCCAATTATTTTAAATAAAAGTCTCCAGTTTTTTTTTTTTTTTCTTTTTAAATGCATATCCTTAGCCTTTACTAAGTCTAGCAGAAAGGGTTTAAAATGCTCTTAAAGTTTTATGAAAGAAATCAAACATAGATGCATATTATTCTTAACTTCCACAATGGACATGTCTTGCCATACTAAATTTAGAGATACAAAAGCATAAAATGTATGGCAAACAAATTATTTCCATTTCTCATAGGAATTTGATTTTAGTCATTATCTGCTATTTGACAGTTTAAAATTACGTGAAGTCTTTTCAAGATTACTACATTAAAAATGAGGTCCAAGGATTTAGTCAAGGTGAAAGCAAATCCTTATATTGCTACTTCTTGATCGAGTACAGGAGGCGATTAGAAACACTAAGCCCTGAATCGACTGCTAACCAGAAGGCTGGTGGTTCAAACCCACCAGCCACTCCTCGGAAGGAAGATGGGGCAATCTACTTCTGTAGTGATACTGCCTTGGAAACCCAAGGAGGGGTCACTATGAGTTGGGTCCGACTCGATGGTACATAACAACAACAACAACAAGGCCTGAAAAAAAGCAGACGCTTCTTAGATTTCAGATCACCAATTAAAACCTCCCTAAAAGATACTTTATTTTTACCATTCCTTTTTCATCTTATACTTCTCTAATTTTCATTTTACCATTCCTATCTAAAAACACCCTATGGCAAAAGGTCTTAGAAAAGAATCAAAATCCCATTTGCTATGTATTGTTAAATGCCTTGAGGAAATTTTTCCAATACATCAAACTTTCAGAGTTTTTTTTTCCCCTTGCTCTGAAGAGAATGAAGTATGATCAGCAGGATGATAGTTATTAGGACCAAGGGAAACCAAAATGAAGTGTCTGAGAATTGACCTTCCTAGGGAATATGTTTTCTAACAGATTTTTACTTTCCTGTAGATAAACCAGGAAGATAAAATTTTAACTCACAGTTCCTAAATGAAGAAAAAAATAATCCATAGTTGCACTTTCTATACCCTAACCATTCATTCATCCAATCCCTGTTCAACTGAAAAGACCATCTATAAGGGCAAAGTACAAAAATCACATTCTACCTATTTGCTTTCTACCCAAAAAAACCCAAACATGATGATTTATTTTGTATTTAACACTTAACATATAGTATTTGTCATTTCCCTTTGGTTGGTATCTAAATTTCTCTCTAGAATATGCCTTTAATTCCAAGACCATCTTCAAATATTAAATAATTGCTCTAACTAATTATGCCTCTGAGTATCTCTAATGATTTATTAGTCCATGGAAAATAAAGGCAACATGAGGTAAATATAACAATGTCAGACTCAATCACAAATTCTAATAAAGATGTTTCATAATACAGAAACAAAGAAGATTTACCTTTACAGAAGCTAAATGTTCATTCATTCATTACACACAACGTTTACAGAGTACCTACCATGTGCCAAGTGTTGGAGATACAAAGATATATAAGGCACAAGACCCTTAGTCTTGTAGTGGAACCTGACAAATAGCTGATTACAATGTGGTGTGGAAAGAACAATGGTGGACGTGTGCCCAGATCTTACTGACGCATAAGGTGAACATGAACAAAGTAAGGAGGGTCACCTTAAGATGGATTTAGGGAGTCTGCTTTAAAAAAAAAAAAAAAAAAAAAGTGGAGGGGAAGAAATCCAGTTTTTCAAATTCTTGATTTAAAACTAAATATTACTATTGAATAGTAAATACAGAGAGAAAATAAAAAGGCAAGCACTTAACACCTTCTGGTGATAAAGATGAATCACAGGAAATGTTACCTATGAAATTTACTAAAGTCAGCTTTAAACACAAAAAAAAATCTCATTTGGTTGAGCAGGAAAACACACAATTTACGCTAAGGAACAAATGAACAAACATCTCTGTATCTAAGTACTAAGGGAGGCACTAAAACTATTGAGGAAAATTCTATGTTATATGGCTTACGTTACCATCTTTCTAAGAGAAGGTAAGTAAGCTTCTACTACTAAGTTTACAAATCATCATTTTATGATTGCAATTCATTTTCTCTGGCATATGGAAACAATCACCCTGGTAATACACTGATAATACAAACTAAGTTATGCACAACTGTGAAAAGGTAGCCAAAGAAATCTATCATAATTCAGACTGTTGTCTGTCCTAATGGCATACAGATGATGTCCTGTGTTTCTCATTCAGGATACTATGATTGTCCAGTTGCTCTCTTCTCTTCCATACTACAACAAAAGCAAGAAAACATGTTTCAGTATAAAAGCTAAGAGTGCAGGAATAGCTTATGAACAAACCTAATAATAGAGCAAAATTGTATAAAAGGTTCATTTCTGCTTTGAACATTAAAAATATATTTACATCAAAAGTAAAATTAAAGAGAAAGGAAGAGACCTCTTACAAAAATAAGTGAGGGAAAAAGCATATATAGGGAGATTTTTAAACAATCAATTACCTGGAGAGAATCACACATTTTATAATTATTGTGGTACTCAAATTCACAGCTGGTGTGAGTGGTTGATACATTTAAGTATATATCTTTTCATTAGCATTTCTGTATTTAGCACCTGCACTCCAAACAAAGTAATCCAGTTACATTGTTTAATTACTATTACCTTTACTGTAAAGAAAGGAGGCCTGGTGGCATAGTGGTCAAAGCTCTTTGGCACTAACCAAAAGAATGGTGGTTGAAATCCACCAACCATTCCGTGGGCAGTCTGCTTCTGTAAAGATTTACAGCCTTGGAAACCATAAGGGGCAGTTCTACTTTGTTCTAAAGGATCACCATGAGTCAGAATGGACTTGATGGCAGTGGGTTTGGTTCAGTTACTATAAAGAGGCACTGTGGTTAAATGCTTGGTTGATAACCAAAAGGTTAGCATTTCAAACCTACCAGCTGCTCTACAGGAGAAAAGATGTGGCAATCTGATTCTGTAAAGATTACAGCCTTGGAAACCCTATGGGGCAGTTCTGCTGTCCTATAGGGTCATTATGAGTTGGAATTGATTTGTTGGCCATGGGTTTTAATCCCAGCAGTATCAGCATCACATGGCAACACATTAGAAATGCAAATTCTCAGGCCACACTCCAGCCCACTGCATCAGAAACTCTGGGGATGGGTACCAATAACCTTTATTTCAGCACATACTCCCCAGTAATTCTGATGCATGCTAACACATGAGAATCACTGCTCCAGAATCCTAGGTTTTTACATTAACAAAACTAATAAATTGACAAACCCCCTTGATCTTAACAGTGACTTTGTTCCTGAAATGAAAATTGTTTGTGCTATTTTAGCATCTCATTTTTTTCATTTTCCTTCAAAAGTTTTGGAACTGAATAACATTATGATTATTTGCATTAGCAAATAGTTCAACAAGTCTGAATATTAATGTTAAATAAATAAAACAAAGATATTCAATAAATAAATAAAAATCTAGTTCTATATTTATTCATTCTTTCAACTAGCATCTCTGGGCTTAAATGAGCTCTTACCCTTTGAGCAATTACTGCATGCTAACACCAAGAGTTCACAGGCTTAATGCGCCATTTAACACTCACAGTAACCCTGGATAGTAGGTGCCATTATCAATCTCATTTTATGGATGAGAAATCAAATACTAGAAAATTAAACAATTTGGTCAATGTTGTAGTTAATAAATGGTAGAGTCCAAACTGTAGCCAAGATCTGTCTTACAGCAAAATACACATTCTTGACCACCATCTAATCTGCTTATATGTGTTCACATAGTCATACTAGTGGAGATAGACTTTAAACAAATCTGCCCAGACCATGCACCATGGCATAAATCTGTTACTCAGATTATGTTTATTTCACTTGAATTGGCTCTTTAGTCCTACTATAACTTCATTATAAATTAACATGAAACACCTTTTCAATTGGAAAGATCCTTGTTGTTGTTATGTGCTGTCGAGTTGGACCCGACTCATAGCAACCCCTCCTTGGGTTTCCAAGGCGGTATCTCTATGGAAGTAGATTGCCAAACCTTCCTTCCGAGGAGTGGCTGGTGAGTTTGAACCACCAGGCTTCTGGTTAGCAGTCAAGTGCCTTAGGCACTACGCTACCAGAGCTTCCGGAAAGATCCTTAGTGATCATCTAAAATAATTATTTCAAAATGTGTGGGATGAGCCAAAAGAATGAGGCTCTGGCTTTTATAGCTTGTCTTCGCTTCAGAACAATCCCACTTTTGCCCATTTTGCATATTGGGACTCCTTCCAGGAAAGATTTATTCTGAAGAAAGTTCTTGTTGCCTGAAAATCAAATGTGAAGGGATTCCATCGGCCTCTGTTCTGGCTACAAGTTGCTGGATTCCCTCATCCAGATGACTATCTTTGTTTTGTCTTTTTCCTGTTTAAAACATAATAAAAGGGTCTCTTCTCTATAGCACATTTTTAAACCTGGGGTCTTTATTTCCCTAGCACAAATGGCGATGAGGATGGGATCCAAAGCTGTTTTTCTTGATGGGACCCCTGAGGAGGTCTGAGGGTTGGAACAGTTGCCAGAAAAGGGGTTTCTTATACCCCACCATCTCTATAGACCCCTGGGACCCTGTGAGATAAGAGCTCTTGGATTTTGAAGGCTGTGATTTGGTGTGTCTCTCTGCAAATTTTTATTTAGTTTTGCTGTATGTTTTTCTCTCAGAGAACTCTTAATGTTGTTAGTTTGCCAGCAATTATTATCTCCAGGTGTAGGTGAGACTGACTTTGATAATCTCTTAAAAGATTTAGATGAAAAACAACAGCTGAGAAACTAAAATTAGATTCTAGGATGCAGCTCTTACATATGTCTGAAGATTGTGTTTTAGCACCTCTAAGAATGCTTGGTTGTATCTTCAGATTTATAAATTTCAAGAGAAAGAGCACATGCTGAACTTTGGCCTAGAAAGTTTTTGTTGCCTTTTTTTTTTTTTTTTAAATCTCTTTCTCTCTCTCCATGTCTCTTACAAGAGTTTGGGCCTCTGCTGGTGGCAGCTGTGTGTGGTTCTGGGTAAATTACTGTCCTAGGAGCTTTAAAATTTATGGTATATTGAGCTTTATAAGCAGCTAAAACAAAGGCAGGAGCTCTTGTAGCATAGTGCCTGAGGCACTTGACTGCTAACCAGAAGGCTGGCGGTTCAAACCCACCAGCCACATCTCAGAAGGAAGGTTGGGCAATCTACTTCTGTAGTGATACTGCCTCGGAAATCCAAGGAGGGGTTGCTATGAGTTGGATCTGACTCGACAGCATATAACAACAAAACAAAGGCCCAGAATGACCAGTAAATGCTGTTAGGGAGGTGGCCAGCTGTGAAAGACAGTTAAAGACTCCTGTGTCAGGATAAGCCAGTTCAGAGGATGGGCCAGAAGCTCTAGGCTGCCTACCAGTCCCAAGACGACACCTGTGCAACTCTTAGGCACATGGTTTAAGCAGTATATACTGCCCAAACCTTGCAGCACCCCACTCCCACCTCCAATCAGAATATTACTAAGACTGAAAGTCCCAAACTCTGAACAAACTTGAACCTCCTTTGAAATAAGAAATGCCATCTTCTTAACATAACTCATTATAAGGACATTCTGGGAAAATAAATGCGGCTACTTTGGAGTTCTTTACACAGTAATTAGAACAGAAATGTTCCTCAATTAAAAAGCTTCTAAAAACATCAAAAAAAGCAGAATTGCTTTTCTACATGTTACTGTATCCAAATTAAAAAAACAGGGAGCTGCAATGTAAAAGAACTGCTCCTATCTGTCCTGTTTAAAATCTATCCTTGTATGGATGCTGAGGGTCCATTCCAATTAGAAAAACTAGTTTATTTAGGTCTCTGGCCAACAGAATAAATTAAGATCACAGTGAAACTAGGTTTCATATGGCCATTATGAAGGCATCTCAGAGGATCAACTCCCTGCTGGAAATTTATTTGACTCTGGGAAACAAGCGTTTCAATCTAATGCTTAACATCATTGATAAATGAGACAGGGTATTCCTCCTGCCAGGATGCTGGGTTGGGGCTTATACTTTTCATTACATATTGTTGTTGTTGTTTGCCGTCGAGTCAGCCCTGACTCATAGCGACCCCTCCTTGGGTTTCCGAGGCAGTATCACTACGGAAGTAGGATTGCCCAACCTTCCTTCCGAGGAGTGGCTGGTGGGTTTGACTCGCCAGCCGTCTGGTTAGCAGGCAAGTGTCTTAGCCACTATGCTACCAGAGCTCCCTTCACTACATATAGTAAAACTAATTTAGAATTTTAGTGATCACTTTGAGGAAAACGAGTTCCTATTTGTGTCTTTTCTTTCCCCTAGAAAACTTGTTAATATTTGTGTTGTACGCTACTGTCAAGTAAAGCTTTAGGAAAAAGAAAAGAAAAGAAAAGAAATGTGAAGAGCACTGCATTTTAATCCAATTCTCTCTTTTACATATAAAGATACCAAGGCCCAAGGTCACACGTTACTCACTAGACCAGTTCTCCTGCCTCTGACCAATACTATTTCTCCTATACCACATTAGGTATGTGCTGTGTTTTTCTCAAGGAGCTTGAAAACCCTCACAGGGCTCAAGAATCTATCAAATTGGTTGGGAAAAAAAAAAACAAAACTAGGTGATAAAATGGGTCTACCTATCACCTTCTGGTTTGCATAACAAGGAGAACAAAAGAAGCCCAAAGAGTGAGTAACTTTCTCAGTCCATATCAGAAAGCTGTCACCCACTCTATTTCCAAATTCTGCCTGATTTATGTATGATGTCAACATGATTTAAGTAAGAGCAAAATGCATGTTTGTTTCCCTTATTTGGGTTCCTATAAGGAAGGTTGGGCAATCCTACTTCCGTAGTGATACTGCCTCGGAAACCCAAGGAGGTGTCGCTATGAGTCGGGGCCGACTCGACGGCACATAACAACAACAACAACAACAAGTATAGTAGATATTTATGCCATTAATTATGATCAAAAATCAGTGTGCTCACATTTTAGCAGATCTATATTTTTAATCTCATCGGTTAAATAAATTTGCTTTCAATTAGTTTTCTTAATTTTATAAAAGATCAAAAATTAGTTTTGGCTACAGTCATAGACCACATCATTCTATGAGGCTGGATAAATAAGTATTAAATTTTCCCCATCATCTCACAACTTATGCTTCTATAAAAATCATAGCATTCTGAAAGATAGCAAAGAAATCTGATATCACAGGTAATTCTAATGTCTAGAACTGGGCATTTAGCAATCAAGTTTTTCACTTGGTTGATGAATAATTTAATTCCTCAAAAAAAAACAATGCTAAGTAGAGATAATAGATTCTAGCAGATAGAAATTAGGTTCTTTCCTTAAGAGAAGGTGTCCTCAGAAGAACAAGAAGAGAAAACATGTCTACAGAGGCTAAGGTGTCATTATATTATTGTCAGTGTCATTAAAAAACCATAGCAGTAGGCCCACACCATCCACATTTGGCAGGCCAGCCACAATCCACATTTACTTGGCTTTGTTCATTGGAATCAAAGATGAGGCCAAAGCAGTCTGACAAATCAGGTTGAGCCTGTGGGATGGTATTTTGTGCCCATGCAGAAATATGATGTGAGGAATTTTAATATTTTTGTGAATTCCAGTCAGAACACTAAATCAAATCATGACTAATGACTAGTTCATTACTTTGCATCTGAGGTACATATGGTAAATAATTTTGTAGCACCTTTATGAAAATGCCTTTTAAATTCACCGAAGGAAAAAAAAATTGCTGGCAACATGAGAAACAAAACAAAAAAAAACAATCTGTGTGTCATGCCCTCACTCTCTACAATGCCTATACAAGTATAATCAATGTTATCCAGCAGGCAAAAATTTATCATTCTTGTTCTAAATCCTATCGAATGGCTGTGCAAAGCTTTGTAATGCCGTAACATGCAGGGAAGTGTGTATCAGGGAATAATGGACAGGGAAGCCAGTCAAGAGACTGAATCCTTAGGGTAACCTGGAGATGGTGAGTGTGCACATGGAGAAAAGGGTAGCTCAGGATGTAGGGTGAGAAAGGGAATGGGGTCTTAAAATTTCTTTAAAGAAGAAATGTAATTGAAAGTCATCGAGCTGCTCCACTAAAAACAAGAAAAATACAGTAATCTCTACTGGACGTTCATGCTTACAAAGCTATAGTCACTAAAACAAAAAATACATTTTATGTTTTATCTGGTGTCCAACAATTAATACAGATCCTACTCATATTCTATTTGGGCTTTCCCTTTCCTCCATTGCTTGAGACATCCATCTCTTAACTCTTGCAATTACTGTCTTCCTACTTTCTAGTATCTCAATAGCAATGCTACTTTTTTTCTACTCAAACATGCTATCCTGATATTTAAGACACAGGTTCCAGCTTCAGATTCTGGCAGCAGTCTCAATGTGAACTTTATTTTGGATATATCTAAATCAAGTTCTTTAAAAAAAAGTTTGGAAACTAATTTGATATTATTCAAGTTCTTCCTCCCACCACTTCTCAGAATGCATTAATATAAAAGAGCATCATGTCTTCATTCTTTGGTATTTGCTTGTTGTCTCACTCATACATTCATACCTTTATTCATTCAAGAAACTACTGAGTCTGGGGAGTTCCAGTAAGATGGCAGACTAGGCAGAAAGACTGCATAGACCCTCTTCAACAAAGAAAAGGAAAACCAATTAACACAGACACAGAAGACAATCCTGGACCCCTGAGCCTTGAAGGGAAGGATATAGAAGTGGACTAAACCCTAATTAGCAGAAGAATTTGCATGAAAATACCAAAAAAGGAGACATATGGAGCTGTGGTCTGGCAGCAACCCTGAGCGATCCTGGCAGTACAGACAGCTTGGAGAGTGCTAAGTGGTGATAGAACCTAAGAATTAGCCTAAAAATCAGCCCTGCTAGCCAGAGACTGCACAGAGGATGGCTCTGGTGGCTGGGGAAAAAATGGAGAAGGCGAAGAGAAAGGCGGGCTGAGCTGTGGACTTTAGGCTGTCTGTAGGATGCCGCCATTTTGAATGTTTACAAGCAGCTTGACCATTTTGCATATTTAAAGAGACAGCACTCTCCCAGATTCCAGGGGCTTAAGAACAGGTTCTGCTTGCCAGCAACCCCACGGACACTCCAGACCTGCAGGACTGAAAATGTGTGATATTCCTCTTGTTACTCTTATACTCCACACCCGCTTGGTGAACAGAGGTGCAGCCATCGCCCACTCCCACTGACCTTCTGGGCCTGCAAAACTCCATTGTAGTCTGTGCGCTCAGACGGAGCCTGGGGGCAATGCCCTGTCCCTCCACCGATTTTTTTCTTTTTTGCTTTCTTTTCTCTGGTGTTTAGTTTGCTTGTATTTGTCTGTTTTAAAACTACTATTATTATTAATATTTTTGTCCTTTTTATTATTAATCTTTATTCTTCCCCTCCCAGGTCCTAGTTTTCAGCTTTTTTTCTTTTCCCTGTTCCTGGTTTAAAAAAAAAAAAAATTTTTTTTAATTTAATTTTTTTCCCCCTTCTTTCTCATGGTTAACCCCATTCCTTGCTTTTCTTTTTGCATTTCCCATTTTTTCTTCATTATTCTCCTTCTCTACCTTTTTTCCCTTAGTGCCCTATCCCCAGATATTTCAGGTTTTCTTCTTCTTCTTTTTTTTTTTTTTTGTTATTGTTCCTGTGTGATGACATGGTATGTTTTTTGTCCATGTACTTTTACTTTTTATTAATCATTATTCAATTGTAATTTTTGTCTAACTGAGTGGGAGAAAGCAACAGTCCCCATAGACACAACTACACCCACACCTCCTGCACACCTCCTGCACACCACACCTTCAATTACTGAGAGCCCCTACCTCCTTCTCCACCAATGGGCCAACGATAAAAAACCACCAAGAAAAGCCAGAATCACCCTTGACTGCTCTTCACAAACAGTTAACAGAGATCTAAATACAACAATGCCATGATGTCTCGGACACAACAGACCATCACAGTTCACACAAAGAAGCAGGATAAAGTAGTAGAAACAAGGGAGTAGGATACAGACCCAGAACACATCCCTGAGGAAGAAGCAGCACTG